>NC_072408.2:109771250-110112500 GCF_028858775.2 Pan troglodytes | reverse complement strand
AATGGAAAACTCTTTAAAGAAGAGAAAAAGCTGCATTTCATTTTGAAGTTTACCTTTTTAATAGACTATTTAGGGATATATTTTCTTTAGATTTCAGAATATATGCATGAATTTCAAAATATATTTAAAGATGAATACTTTAAAATTAAAATGGAGATTTCAGTCTTATTATTAGTCAGTATACCTAGCAATACTCTTTTCCAAAGCATTTTCAAAGCTATACAAAATAATTCATATTTACTCAAAAAGAATAGTAACATCACCAAGTGGTGTTAAGAATCAATAAAAGTAACTAAGTAATACTGATAGTGTTGATTGCATCCTTACTGTATGTTAGGCACTATTCTGGTTCCCTTATTGTGGAACCCCTGCTTCCTTCCTCCTTTCTTTCTTTTTGGTCTTCTTTTTTGTTTTTAAGCCACAAAGATTTGATTATTATTCTTGCTTGGTTACTTTTATTTATTTATTTTGACAGCTTTATTGAGACATATTTATATATCATATAATTCACCCATCTTAAGTGTACAATTCATGAGTTTTTCATATATTCACAGGTATGTGAATTTGAATAGAAACCCTGTACCCTTTAGCTGATACCCTGCTTTCCTCTGCAACACCCAGTCCCAAGCAACCACTATTCTACTTTGTCTCTATAGATGTCCCTATTCTGGACATTTAATATGAATGAAATCATATAATATGTGATCTTTTGTGACTGGCTTCTTTCACTTAGCATGACTTTAAGGTTCATCCATATCATATTGCATGCCAGTGCTTCCTTCTTTTTAATGGCCAAATAATATTCTACTGTATGGACATACCACATTTTGTTTATCCATTGATTGGTTAATGGACATTAGGGCTGTGTCCACCTTTTGACTATTATGAATAATGCTGCTATCAACACTCATGTACCAGTTTTTGTGTGGACATATGTTTTCCTTTCTCTTGCATGCAGTGCTGTGGTAGGAGATGAGCAGGACTTGTTTTCCAAGCACCAGTCATGACCCCATCGATCAAAACAAGATCTGGTTAAAGCAGGATGCAGTAAAGAAACCAGCCAAAACCAGCTAAAACCAAGATGGTAACCTCTAGTTGCTCTCACTGCTCATTATACGCTAATTACAATATGGTAAAATGGTAAAAGACACTTCCACTGGTGCCATGACAGTTTACAAATGTCATGGAGATGGCCAGAAGTTACCTTATATGGTTTAAAAGGGGAGGAACCCTCAAGTCTGGGAACTCCCCACTCCTTTTCTAGAAAATCTGTGAATAATTTGCCCCTTATTTAGCATGTGATTAAGAAGTAGCTATTAAGTATAGCTAGCCAGCTATCTGTGAGTGCTACTCTGCCTATGGGGTAGCCCTGCTCTGTCTGTGGAGCAGTCATTTTCCTGTGCTCTGTTGCTCTAACATACTTGCTTTGCTTTCACTACTCTGTCAGCTTGTTCTTGAATTCTTTGCTGCATGAAGCCAACAACTGCTGTGGGCTGAGGCCCAATTTTGGGATTCCCCCGCCTCGGTATCTCCTTTAATTTTCCCAATACCTCTATGGTGTATTGTTGTTATCCTCTTCTACACAACAGGAAACTCAGAATAAAGAGGTTACTTGTCCAAAGTCACACAGTCTTTTCAAGGCAGAGCTGGACTGTAAGCCTAGGCAGGCTGACCAGAATTTGCCATACGCCTTTTCTCTGTATCAGAATTTCTCAGATGGACTTCTAAGTTTTCTTTACTTAGGATACCTAAGAAATTGCACAAAAGTTTGCTGTTTAAATATACCCAACCACCTCTAGCCATTTACCAATCATATGACTAAATATTATATTTTCTTTTTTAAAAAAATATTTTATAAATTTAGGGGTACAAGTGTAGTTGTGTTACATGCATGTATAGCATAGTGGTGAAGATTGGGCTTTTAGCACATCCATCACCCGAGTAGTGTACATTGAACTCAATAGATAGTATTTCATCCCTCACCCCCCTCCCACCCTTCCACCCTTTAGAGTCTCTAGCATTCATTATTCCACTTTATATGTCCATTCTACACGTTTTCTAAAGTGCATCCAGAAAATAGAATTCTTAAAAATGTATAGCGTGCATGGAATTAACACCACTTTTTTCTGTTTAAACCACATTTTCTTACTTTGCCCTAAATTGCACTTACCTTTCTATAATGTGTGGGCAGATATTAGAATGGCAAAGACCATCCCCAAAGTGTCCATTAATTAATCCTCTTGGGGTAAGTCCCCTCCCCCCTTAATTCTTTGGGATGAAATCAGAAATCAGTATTGTGTGTTAGTTCCTTCCTTCCCACACCTCCTCTAGGTTAAAGTTGAATTCTTTGAGATCAAGATTTTTTGTGTGTGTGACTTTAACAATGTTCTCTTCACATGTCTTTGCATAGGCCCAACAATTGCTTGTTGACCCATTTTAACCTCTTTTGAGCATCATCTTCAAAGTATAACTGTCCTTGACAATGAAAGAGACCTTCCTATTGTCTGGTCCTTCCAGGCGATCTTTAGCATGGAGCTCAATGGCTTTCAGATGGAGGAATTGGCTAGAGGAAGGAGACAAAGTAAGCTGTTATTCCTGAGTGACTTTGCTAAAGTTTCCCTTTTCTCTCTTAGAATGGTGCATTTCTATAGAAGATGACAGACGTTTTGACAGGTGCAATATGCTTTGAACTGTTGTGTCTGATAATTCTTTTGTCTTGGGTTTTCCCAGCAGAGTGGTACATCTTAGGATGCTGATATGCATATTGTTTGCTTTTCATTTAGTGTGGTGAAGCCGTCCTTCTTGCTTTCCTTCCACTTCTCTCTTTAGACCCTCTGCATGCATGTCACTAACCCAGATGGGGAGGCAGGCATTAGTGCAGGAAGCTTTCCCTTCCCCTTCCTTCCCCTTTTCCCCCTCAAAATGAAAATCACTTTTTGCATAGTTTTCTCATTGTTTACAAAATGAAAGAGAAAAAAAGAAGTTACCAAAAGGCATTAAGAAAAAGCAGAAATTATCTATAGCTTAATAACCCAATGACAACCACTATTTACATTTTGGAGCATATCCTTTCATACATTTTTCTTAGCATATTCACATATAGAACTATTTGTTCAAGAATGAGCTCTTACTACACACTTTGTTCCATAAGCTGTTTTTTCCCCCATCACAATGAACTGTTGACATCTTTGCAATATCAACAAACGGTGATCTACATTAGCATTTTAAACACCTATAGAATCTTTTATTGCATCATTGTAGCATAATTTAATTAGCCAATTTGCTATTTTGGAACATTTTAATTATTTGCAAATTTCACTATAGGAAAAATTTTTATGAATATTGTCACTATAGGAAAAATATTTGATGAATATATTTTATGTATAATTGTTATCTGCTCCTCTAATTATTTTTATAATGTGAATTCCTAAAAGTAAAATTGCAAAATGCATGCAAGATTTAACTTTTGGTATCTTTTCTGTCCAAAAATATTCCTAAGTATTTTGTCTGATATGCTCTTTGACTCACAGAACTTAAAAAATGATAATATTAGTTAGAAAATATTTGGTCCAAAACAAAAATGGACATCAGAGATCCCAAATAACATGATTTTGCCCCTTTGTTTTGTCATGATGAATTAGATCTACACAGATTTTTCTGCTTTGGTATAAATGTGGGAGAATTTTTATCTGACAAATTAGAGGACTTCTCTTCAGGCATTAAGACTGGGGCTTCCAAATATGTAATATATTAGTACTACCTGTTCTATATCTAAAGCAATAAGATAATAGAACCTTAACACTGCTCAGTTTGTTTTTCCAAGTGATCTTTTGTGTATTTCTATTAAATGTGATTGTTGCCCAACACCTTGTTCCAATTATGTCTAAAAACAACAGACTGAACCAAGATATGAGGAAATTGTTTATAAAAGAAATTAAAAATAGCCCTGCTCCTTGTAATGAGTGATTTTACTTTTTTTGTTCAAGTTTATATTATTCTTTAGTACTAAAAATTTCTAGAATCTGGCAAAGAATGAACTAATAAATAGGGAGTTCAGGATTTGGGTTTTTTGCTAATAAAAAATAGTTATAGGAGATTTTGAGATGTTTATCCATCATTCAGAACCTTCTGAAGACACTTTGACTTATAAATAAAGCATCTTACCATGTAAGCAGTATCAGGGGACATGAATGAAGGGCAAAATCTTTTACAAGTCTAACATAGTGGGATGTGGTTTACAGAGCATCTGAAAAAATAAAAATATTGTGCTCTGTGGAAAATGATGGAATATAACATCTGTGTTTTGGATTTTAAAAGGGTGAAATTATATTTAAATGTTTATTAAAAGTGACAGGTAAAAGTGCTTGCAGTTTTCAAACAAGGACACATTAAATGAGGTAAGGTGCTAAACGTAATTTTATTTCTAACTTGGTTCTTTCTTGTAAACTCTATGATCAATTTATCCCATTTCTTTGGTGAGTCCTACCCCTCCTTTACCAACACCTCCTAGATTTTGTTTCTTTTACTCAGACTCTACACAATTTGCACTGAATTCTCGTTATGAAAAATCAACTGAGATTGTAACTTCTGTTAAGTTACAAAATCCCTAATGCTTTAGTTTAAGCACCAGGACACCAGGAGTTCGGAGTTCTGTGGGTCGTGTGATCAATTGACCTCTATCTGGGTTCTGTGATTCTGCCTAGTAACAATTGATTAATGGTGTATGGTAAATTTGGGAGAATATCTCATCAGTTCCCCGAGTTTGAAAACTTCCTCATTATCTTGGGCCTTTCACTGCTGCCCTTAGAAAATTTTACTCACAAATTAGGTTGAACAAAGTCTTCTCAAAGAAATTATTTTCGCTGTTTGGTCATCAAGGAGGAGAAGGCTTGATGGTCATTTACAACATTGAAATAGGGAGGCAAGTGGCCATTAGAAAGCAGGGACATCATTCAGGTTTCCTTCCTCTTTGCTCCAGCTCTGGGCTTTCAGAAGAAGCAATGTAACAAAACTATCACTCCAGTGACAAGTTGGTCTCAAACTTTCTCTCTCTCTCTCTCTCTCTCTCTCTGTGTGTGTGTGTGTTTGTGTGCGTAGGTTTAGAATCTCTCTAAGCCCTAATCCAAGTTCCAAATCTGTAAAATGGAGGAAATAATTCTTACCTGGCTGGATCCTTAGGAAGGTTAATAGTGATATATGAATTGCTTCAAGTTTAGTGCTTAGCACAGAGTAGATCTTCATGAATATAACTTATTATGATTATTTTTGTTGATAGCTCAGGTTTTCAGGAGCTATGATTCTTCTTTAATTGCCTATGATATAGAGAGCAATCCTTATACAACTAAGTATCTTCCAAAGTAGATCATAAGTCGGTAAACAGCAGTATCCAGGAGGCTTTTCCATATGTACTGATGTTCTAGTTCATGAGTTCTTCTGCCTTTGCTGTGTATTTAAGCCAGAAGCCAGGGCTTTGTTATGAGGACTACTTGCTTTGAGCATTGATCCTAGATAAGGGAATCATTTGCTTAGGGAACAGTGAGAAATCCAGGCCCCACTTGTGTGTTAGGCACAATAGGTACAGAGCCTAGCAGCCACTATACTATCCAGGGCTCCATGAAAATGTCTTAATTTCTTTTAAAATTAAAAAAAAAGAGTGTAATCCAGCTTATATTATAGTAGTCTTTATACCATTTCAGTAGGGGCCCACGAAAGCAAAAGGATTTAGGACCCACGAAAGTCAATTGTGGCTCTGTGGGAAAACCCATGAGTTTTCATAGAGCTGCCTTCCAGGTATCTCTGAAGTGTGTCCTGGATATGAATTCATTTATTCCTTCAACAAATATGTAACAAAGGCCTACCATGTTCAAAATATTGCTCTTGGTATTAGCGATACTGTAATAAACAAAACTTCTTACCTTGTCTTTTAATAACCTTGGGTAAAATATTGCCAACACCCCAAATTCCTGGTCTTAGAATAATTATCTTGTGGTCTGGGTATTGCTAGGCCCTAGTGACTCTCTGATGATGACTTGTCTTTGCTACCAGGCTCAGAGAGCTACCTGTGGGCCGACAATGTCAGTCACTCATCCTCGTGTCTCCAAGTGACAAGTAGAGCTCTATAAGGTTGGTGGAATGATTATCGAATGTTTCTCTGTGTTTCTTTTCCAGTTCATTCTGCTTTTTCTTCCCCAACAATTTGTCCCAAGTCAATACAAGGATTATCATCAATGGATGCTACTTGTTAACAAAACATTCTTTTCTCTGTGCTTCCAAATATAAACAATGTACTAAAAATAAGAACTCCAGATATTTATATCTATAGCAGGTTTAAAATTTCAGAAATAAAAGAAGCCCTTGCCGTCTTATGTAATGTTCTTCGAGACAGCCCTAATTAGGAGCACTCAGGTGTCACACTCAGGTGTAATAGAACTTGGGATAAGTTCTATCACAAGGTATTGACAAGATTCTGCCACTCAAAATTTTTTCTCATCCCAAAAGTACCTAAACAGTGTCTTAAGTGAAGTTGACAGAGTGCTTTCATGCTATTTTTTCCTCTCGTGATAATTAAAATGGTCTTTGAACAAAATATGTATTGTGTTTGCCCAGAAAATTGTTCAAGCTATTTTTTCTTGTCCTGTACCTGAAAGGAGACAGGCTATTCACTAGCTCATTCATCCATTCAATCATTTACAAAACATTTATTGAGCAGCTACTATGTTTCATGGAAGGAGTTTGGCACTAGGAACAAATTGGTGCACAAAGACATTGCCTTTCTCCTTAAGGAGCTTTGTGCCAGTGGGTGGGAGATAGATGATGCTGTCAGAAAGCATAATAGGAGAAAATGACTTAGTCAGAGGCCCCAAAGGAAGGAAATGGGAAGTGGAAGAGTATTTCAGATGTGAGCGCTGGCTGGTCCAAGACTCTGGAGAGGAAAATGAGCTGGCATGCTGGAGGCTAGTGTGTCTGGAACACAAGGAGTGAAGGGACTGTGATAAGAGGTGAGGTGGATGAGTTAGTGGAGGCCAGACCCCAAGTGCCTTGACACCTTGTTAAGGATTTTTATTTTCTTCTAATAGCAATGGAGAGTCACTAAAAGGTTTTAAGCAGTGGGATGGGCTCTGAACACAGAGCAGAGAGTAGATTAAAGCAGAAACAAGCAGTCAGCCTACAGGCCATGCACTGTGGTCCAGAGAAGTGATAATGGCAACTTGGACCAAGACAGTGATTGTAGAAATGGACAAATGGATTCACAGATACCATTCACTGACTTTGGTGTTCTCTGGCAGCACCTTACTCCATGCCTACGTGGTATACTGATGACATGCAGAGGCACAGGATAAAATGCTAGGGAGCTTTTACAATTCCAGATGGCAATTTAAAAATTGTTTTATATTAAAAAATAGAATATGAAATAGAATGAAACATTCATTTGACATTTAAAGATAAAACAGAAGACCTCAAAGACATTTTCTATTTGGGCCAGGATCTGTTAGGCTAAACCTCCTGGTTTCCCTTTGTGTGTGTGTGCATGTGTCATTTGCCTCTGACAGTAGTTTCTATGGAATAATTTGAAAAATGCTGTGTTGAGGTGCTACCATCCTCCAGACCTTGGGTAGTTCTTGTCTCTTGATAAATGAATCTTGAAAAATCCGAAGGTTTTCAAAACTCAAAGTGACTCTTTCATGGGAAAATACCAAAAATTGGGACAGAGGACTCAAGAATGCCACTCACATTACATTGCAATAGCAGGTGTTGACCTTAAAGACAAATTAAAGCTGACCTTCTGCTTTACATACTTTAACTAGAGTCCTCATCTCTTTTTTTCATTGTACAAATCACCATAATAACAGCATATAGCCATGTATTGCTTAATCATGGGGATCTGTTCTGATAAATGCATCATTAGGTAATTTTGTTATCATGTGAACATCACAGAGTGTACTAACACAAACCTAGATGGTATAGCCTTCTACACACCTAGGCTAGGCTATATGATATATCCTATTGCTCCTGGCTTACAAACCTGTACAGCATTTTACTGTACTTAATACTGTAGGCAATTACAACACAATGGTAAGTATTGTATCTAAACATATCTAAACATAGAAAAGGCACAGTAAAAATACAGCATTATAATCTTAGAGGACCTTCATCATATAAGCAGTCTGTCTTTGACCAAAATATTGTTATGCAGCACATGACTATATTCTTGGCATTTCTCCCATTTCACTTCCTCTCTCATCTTGCTTTTTAAGACAACAAGGTCTTTATGTATTTGTTCTATTATTTAGATTTATTCTTATTTGAGGATTTTCTTTGAAGTTAATGTTTAATGCAGGCACCAATTTAACTTGATTACCTTATAGAATCAGAGACTCCTTAATAGTCATTACATCATTTATGACTCTTGATTTTAAATGACCAGAAGTGCAATTCTAATAAACATAACTAAAGAAGAAAGCTTATTGGTTCATATAACTCGAGAATACGGGGATAATTGAGGCATGGCTAAATCTAAGAATTCAAGAAATATCAAGAAATTTTAGGATCGATCTCTTTCTTTCTTTCTTTCTTTCTTCTTTTCTTTCTTTCTTTCTTTCTTTTTCTTTCTTTCTCTTTTCTCTCTCTCTTCATAGTCTAGTTGAGTTAGTTGTGTCTTTTTTTTCACACTAGCAGGAAACAATGGCTCACACATGTAATTCCAGTGACTTGGGAGGCTGAGATGGGAGGATCAATTGTACTCAGGAGTTTGCAGTTGCAGTGAGCTATGACTGCACCACTGCACTCCAACCTGGGCTACAGAGTGAGACCCTCACTTAAAAAATATATATTAAAAGACCAGGCACGGTGGCTCACGCCTCTAATCCCAGCACTTTGGGAGGCTTAGCCGGGCAGATCACGAGGTCAGGAGATCAAGACCATCCTGGCTAACATGGTGAAACCCCGTCTCTACTAAAAATACAAAAAATTAGCCAGGCGTGGTGGTGGGCGCCTGTAGCTACTTGGGAGGCTGAGGCAGGAGAATGGCATGAACCCAGGAGGTGGAGCTGGCAGTGAGCCGAGACCACGCCACTGCACTCCAGCCTGGGTGACAGAGTGAGACTCCATCTCAAAGAGAACAACAAACACGTCGGGATGATACAAAAGTAGCATAAAAGAAAAATTATAATTCCCATGTTTATGCTTATTCATTTTATATAGAAAGACAAGGAGTACAAGGGTGGGTTAGGTGAAAAGTCACTTGGAGTCTTCGTTTTACCTCTCTCAGACTTAGAGATAATCTCAATTCTCTTTCCAAATAGTAAGATTCTTGCAATTCTGGGTAAAGAATCTCGTAAATGTAGAATTGCTCTTTCAAATAGACATCATCTTAGTGACTGATTACTTGGTTAGAAAATCATACAGTCAACTCAAGTATGAAGTATTAGCATTTTATTTCTATGTAAACTTCAACTGTCAGTTTAGATGCCACTTCTTCCAGGAAGTCTTCCTAATCTACCTCCCTCTCACCCTCCAGCAAGGTTGGGTTAGTGGCCTTTCCATGTAGAAGATAGTTCAGCATGTGGACTTTGGAGATAAAGATTTTAGTGTTGGAAGTCCACATTTTCCTCTCAGTGGCTGGGTGATCTGCAAGTCACTTTCTCTTCCCTTGGTGTCAGTTCTCACTCCATGAGCTGAAGAGAACAACTCTAATCCATAGGTTCGTGTGGTGGACTAAGTGGGAAAACCTTGGTAAAGTTCTTAGCACCGTGCTGGCTGCTCAGAGCAAAACACTCAATAACAAATAGCTTTCATAACTAGTATTATTTATTTATTGTATTTTATCCTTTACTTGTTTCTGTCTCCCCTACCATTCAAGATTTTTTTGTGTGTGGAGATGGAGTCTCACTCTGTCACCCAGGTTGGAGCGCAGTGGTGCAGTCTCAGCTCTCTACAGCCTCTGCCTCCCCAGCTGAAGTCATTCTCCTGCCTCAACCTCCCGAGTAGCTGAGATTACAGGTGCATGCTACCATGCCTGGCTAACTTTTTGTATTTTTAGTAGAGATGGGGTTTCGCCATGTTGGCCAGGCTGGTCTTGAACTCCTGACCTCAAATGATCTGCCTGCCTCGGCCTCCCAAAGTGCTGGGATTACAGGCATGAACCACCGCACCCAGCCCCACTCAAGATTTGAAAAATGAAATATACCTCTTTTCTGTTGTTGTTGCTCACAGCACAGACCCTGCCACTGGATTACATGTGAATCCCTGCTCCACTACTACAATCTATATGACCCACAGCAAATCACCTAATCTGTAAAGCCTCTGGTTCCTTGCCTACAAAATGTGGGTAATAGCAGTATCCACTTCTTAGGTTATTGTAAGAATGAAGTGAGGTCATATTTGTCAAGGGCTCAAAAGAGTATCTGGGACATTGTACATATTCAATGTTAATTATTAATATTATTATTGTTGATGTTGTTAAATTCCTAATGCCTCTATCAGTGTTCAGTAAACAGTTGGGCATCAATAAATGTTTCCTGATCAACGAATGGATATTTTATACTTACCCTGTCATATGCTTTCACTTCCAGTCTTAGTTCCCATGTTATTAGCCTAAACAGAGCACCATGAAAGCAGAAAACCTGTTCTCCAATAATTACAACTTATGTCTGAGTTACCTGCTGTCTCCATGCCATGGTGTCCCATCTTTCAACAGGAGAGAGAGAAAGCTGGACTCTTTCTCCTGCCTGTATTCAAACCCATAAGAGGCATCAGCTTTAACATTTCAAGCTAGCGTTTCAGGAAGAGTAAATTCATCTTCAACCACACACCTAGTCATTTTCAACCACACACCTAGTCATTATGTTGACATCTCATTTCCTGCTCTCTCATGACACTGGTTTTTCTCTATCAGTGATTTCTGACAGGAACAGTGAACTAGCATGTGTGGAAGGTGAGTTCCTGGGGAAACCAATTTTGTTAGCAATTTCTCTTTCTGCCAGCTGTAGCTTCCAAACATTTCCTATATTTTTGCTTTTATTTCTATATCTATTTTATATAAAACAACAAAATATATACATTAATAAGTATATAAATACATATACACATATATATTCAACAGCTTTATTGAGATATAATAAAAACCCTGCATATATTTAATGTATGCATTTTGATGGGTTTGAATACATGCATACATCTGAGGAACCATTACCACAATCAGTGTAATAAACATCCATCACCTCCAAGTTTCCTCCTGCCCATTTGGTGTATGGTGGTGGGGGGCAGTAAGAACACTTAACTTGAGATCTACCTTCTTAAGAGCATTTTAAGCATATAATAAAGTATTGTGAACTATAGGCATGATGTGGTACAGCAGATCTCTGGATCTTATTTTATCTTGCATCATCAAAACTTTATACCTACTGATGATGGAATATTATTCAGCCTTAAAAGAGAAGGAAATCCTGCCTTAGGCAACAACGCAGATGAGCCCAGAGGAGATTATGTTAAGTGAAATAAGCCAGGCACAGAAGGACAAATACTGCCTCCCACTTACATAAGGTATCTAAAGCAGTCAAACTCAGATGCAGGGAGGAGAATAATGGCTGACAGGAACATTCAGGAGGGGAAAATGTGGAGTTTCTACATGCCCATTTATCAAAACTTGGCTGTCAGGTGCACTTACAGTGGTAGTACTGAGATAAGCCATTGGATTTATTTTGGAGGAACCGCTATTAGATTCTTTGGAAGGAACAGGCCAAAAATACTTAGTGAGTTTCCCCACTTCGAGCCCCAGTGAAATGTCCACGTTGCTATTAATACATGAGCAATGGAAGAAGAGCCTGACTTGTTCATCTCTCCTGCCTGCTGTTTCACGTCAGCACATACCAAGGGGTGATGAGACCACTCACCCAGCTCACCTGGGCTGACTGGCAGGTGCCACGTGCCCAGCCACAGCCCAGTGCAGGAGTGGAGATGAGCTGTCCCCATTTTATCCCAACAGCTCTCCTCAACACAGCCCCTTCTAATGCTCCCAGCATGTCCTTTCCATATGACTGGACAGACCCCAGCTCTACAAATCACTGAATGCTCAGTTTGCAATATTACACTCTTGGGCTTTTTTTGTTTTTGCTCTTTTTTCTGTCTTAGTGGAGAAAAAACAGAGATGATTTTTAAAGTGTATTTTGGTTCAGTGGAGGAAAAAATGATTTCTAAAAGCATCTTTTGAAATGAGCTAGTTTCATTTTCACAGAAAATCCACATGGCTAAGGTGGTTTTAAAAAAGCCCTTAACATCTGGTAGACACAGCCCCCCTATTGTTGCTCCCACACTATATTTGTTATTTGAGTCCCCTTTTTCTAAGGTTTTCATTTTTGAATCAGTTTGTTAAGTTCCTTCCCTACCATCCACTTTTTGTTCTCAATAAATATCTTGATGAAATTCTGGGTGCCATTCCTTTTTTTAATATATTGAGCAATTTTCAGAAAGAAATTTACTTTTAAAAATCTTTCAATATTCTATCCATGAATGTGATTTATTCTTCAACTTATTTAGATATTTTCTGTATCTCTTAACAGAATTAAAAAATTGTGCTCGTCGGATGCAGTGGCTCACGCCTGTAATCCCAGCACTTTGGGAGGCCGAGGCAGGCGGATCACGAGGCCAGGAGATTGAGACCGTCCTGGCTAGCACAGTGAAACCCCATCTCTACTAAAAATACAAAAAATTAGCCGGGCGTTTTGGCGGGTGCCTGTGGTCGCAGCTGCTGAGGAGGTTGAGGCAGGAGAATGGCGTGAACCCGGGAGGTGGAGCTTGGGTGAGCCAGGATCACACCACTGCACTCCAGCCTGGGTGACAGAGCGAGACTCCATCTCAAAAAAAAAAAAAAAAAAAAAAATTGTGCCCGTCAAGGTCAGATGAATTTTTTTTATATATCAGTGGTTCTCAAGTGTAATCCAGAAACTACCAGAGATCTCTGATACCCTTCTGAGGAGTCTGTAAGATCAAAATACTTTTCATATTTACATTAAGAAATTATTTACCTTTTCATTCTCATTTTCCAGAAGCTAAATGAACCATAATGCAGAAGCAGATACGATAGTTTAACCAAACATTAGAGATTTGCAGAAATGTAACATAATGCCATTCTTCTGTTTAATTTTTTTGGAAAACATAGTTACTTTTCATTAAATAGTGTTATTTGTGTTATAAATTAATAAGTTTATTATAATTTTTGAATTAATGTACAGTTATTCTTTCTATCCCCCTTTCCATATGGTACTTTTTGGAAGGAAGTCATCATGGACAGGCCACACAGAAATTACAGGGAGCTATGGTTCTTCACCTTGAAGAGTGAGTATCGCTTGGTATGATTTTGCTAGTGTAAGTTGTTGAATTTTGTTTGATTTTGTATCCTGCAATCTTCCCAAACTTGATTAGTAATAGCACTTTAAAAAAATTTCCTGTGTTTTTATTGTAAATAATTATACTATCTAATTGTAAAAATTTTATTTCCCTTTCACTCCCTTCTCTAATTTTTAAAAATATTTCAAAAACTAGCACTAATCTCAACTCTACTTCAAGTATCATCACCAATTGACCTAAAAGTAACATTAATTATCACATATTATCAATTCTAGAAGGAGGATGATGAGGAGGGCTAAATCAAAAACAACTATGAAAACTCCTATCCTGTTCATCAATTGCACAAATAGACTGAATAACAGCCATCCTAACCTACAGTGTACTATATTGGTCAGCTTTCATTACGTTACGATAATAAATCACATCACTCCCAAATCTCAGAGGTTTACAAGATCAAAGATTGATCTATTTTTTGGTCACCTTTACCTACCCCATTGGTTGTGGTCGACAGCAGCTCTGTCTCCTTTCTTTGGGATCCAGATGGAAGAAGCAACCCCTAGCTGATACATCGCCTTCTTATGGCAGAGGAAAAAGCACAATGGCAGAACTACAGGGTAATTGTTAATGCTCCTCCCTGGACATGGGACGGTCACACTTGTGAACAATGGGATGGGAAGTTCACTCTTGCAATGGGGAGAGTACCAGGGAAGAGGTCTCTAGAGCTGGGCCTAGTGCAGAGGGTGGTAAGTAATTATCAAGGATTAACATTAGAATCTTCTGCAAACACTAGGAAGAATAATAATTATGGGAGTCATCAACTTTGTTTGTTTAGATCCTTAAAGAAAACGAGTGAAAAGTTTTTTCATTAAGTATAATGCTTGCTGTAGGTTTTTGGTAGATAGCTTATTATCATGTTACAGAACTATTATTTGCAGTTTTAACTTTTTAAAACACGTATTACCTTGACATTAAAATTTATTAAAAGTTTTTCCCCCTATATGTCTACTAAGGTGACTATGCAATTTTTCTTTTTTAGTACATTAACATGAATTAAATGGAATTTTGTTTTCTAGAGACAGAATCTTGCCCTGTCACCCAGGCTGGAGTGCGGAGGCATGATCATAGCTCACTGTAACCTTGAACTCCTGGGCTCAAGAGATCCTTTCACCTCAGCCTCCTGAGTAGTAGGGATTACAGGAGCATGCCACCATGTCCAGCTAATTTATTTTTATTGTTAGTAGAGACAATGTCTCCCTATTTTGCCCAGGCTGGTCTCAAACTCTGGTCTCAACCTCCCAAGTCACTGGGATTACAGGTGTGACCCACTGTGCCCAGCCAATGAAATGGATTTAAAAAAAAAGTTTGTCTGTCTTGTTTTCCTGAGTAAAAAAAAAAAAATCCTACTTGATCGTAATACTTGATCAATATTCCATTGAATTCTGCGAGCTAGTATTGTATTTGGGATTTTACACCTATTTTATTAAATGAAATTGGCCTATAAGTTTTCTCTATTTATATGCCCTTCCTTAATTTTTGTTATAAAATTATAGCCTCATAAAAGGAATTGGGCTGCTTTTCTTATTTCTCTGTGTTATAGAGCAATTTATCTAAGGTCAGGATTACTTGTTCCTTTGAAGTTCGGCATAAAACTATCTTAGTCTAGTTTTTGGAGGGGAGAGAGAGGATGTTATATATTTAATTTCAACGTATTTCATAGGTTTGTGCATTTAAGTTTTTTGTTTCTTGTGTCAATATTGGCTTTTTACATTTTTTTCCAAAATTAATGTGTTTAATATAGGTTTCAAAATTATTGGCATATGGCCGTTCATGATACTTTTTTATAGTTTTAAAAACATCTGTATACAATTTTTTACTAATTCTATCAACCTGTTTTATTTTTCCCTTTTGTAAGATTTTTTCAGCAAAATCAGTATCCCTGAAGCTTTTGAAGATTATTTACTCATAGAAATAAGGTCCTGCTTTTTGGGTTATCAACCTCAGGTTGTTGTAGGAGATATCAATAAAAATACATATTTAGTATTTAAGGATTGAAATTCAACTGAGTTTAGGCAATGCATTTACTATAAAGCTTGTAAATAAAATATTGGTGGAAAAAAAAAGAGTCGTGATTTTTTTTTCTCCAAAGGTCATCTCTTTTCTCATGACTGAAACTTTAAAATTGCCAAATGTGGATAGAACCAAGCAGTGAAGACATCAGGAGGAAAGATAATTCAATTCT
The DNA here is from genome assembly GCF_028858775.2 of Pan troglodytes. NCBI lineage: Eukaryota > Metazoa > Chordata > Mammalia > Primates > Hominidae > Pan > Pan troglodytes. Next base: position 110,096,917 of record NC_072408.2, on the reverse strand, counting down.
GGCATATCAGTTAGGAGCTTGAAAACTAAAGGAAACAAATTTTAAAGTGAGCATAAAGTGTTTGGCCAGATTGAAAGCATAGCAGCTGGAAACCTCTGTTTATCAAATTTAAACAAGTTGTGTTCTGTTTTTTTGTTTTTGTTTTCTTTTTGGCAACAAGTGCTGAACCTTGAGAAGGATTCATTTATTCAGTAAATATGAAAATAAGGTTTAAAACAAGAGCATGTTCATGTGCATGCATACACACACAGACACACACAGACAGACAGACACAAACAGTAGAAAAACAAAATACCTTTTTCCATGCCCAGATGAATCAATGTATAATAAACTAGGTTCCCAAAATCAGCCACAGTGAGAAAGGGTAACAAGTGAGGAATGATCTATAAGAAGAATTCTAGCTCTATAGACTGAGAAATGGAGAGATTTAAATGGAGACTTCTAAGGGAAAGAAAAAAATTATTAAGAGCTCCATATATACTAAGTATTATACATATTTAATACTTGCTACAACCCAGGGAGGTAGAGTTTACTGTTCTCACTTTAAAGATGTACCCACAGTTAACCATCTCATCTGGGAAGGACACAGGAGCATCTGATTCCAGAGTTCCAAGTCCATGTTTAGGAGCACAGGCATCACAGATAAACTGTCTTGAGTTTGAATCCTGCTCTGCCACTTGACAGCTATGTTGCCTTGGCTGTATTACTTAGCGTCTCTCTGCCTCAAACTCCTTATCTGTAAAATAGAATTACTATCAGTACCTATTTCCTAGGATGTTGTGAGGATTAAATAAATGAGTACATAATAAAGCACTTAGAGGGGTTTCTGTCCCTGAATAAGCCCTTAGTAATAACTTACTGAGTGTCTGAAAGGCAGAGAGGAACTAAAAAAGCAGGACAGGGCAATAGGAGTGCTCTTGGGGGGATTTTGCTTGACCCTGGACAGCACACTGAGTACTTACTGTGAGTATGCGAAAAGCACTTTTCTGCTTGTCCTCCTTGGACTTTGGCTTTCTAGGTAAAATAGCCACTATGAGGAGACCTGCTGTGAGTGCATCAGTCTGAAACTGCTCACATATTAACGCTGACTCAGACCCATGAAGTCATCAGGTAAAAGACAAGTGCTTCTCTTTCTCTTTCTCTTCTCTTTCTCCTCCTCCTTTTCCTTCTTCTTTCCCCTAATTTCTGGCTTCCTAAAGTAATTTAATTGTACTATATCCATACCACCTTCTTATTCTTACCTCTTGGGTCTTCAGACAAAACATCCTGTATATTAGTAAACTTGACATGGTATTAGAAATTTCAGAGTCCTGACTTTTCATTTCACAGATGGGATAATGACAGGAAAGTGAGATGGTGGCTCAAGATTACAGAGTTGGTGGTCGAGGTAAAACTACATAAATGGAATGTGTCCTTTAGTAGTTGGAGTGATAACACCCTCCATTACAGTCTAAAATGGCCGATATACAATGCTGTGTTTATTCTTAAAATAACTACTTAAAGCAATCATTATGTTCATTAAAATTTTATTTACAGTTTTAATTATATAGTATATATGTATGCTCAAGACATTCTTATGATTTTGTTATTACCTTTAAAAAAATCCTAGTGACTCTATGTGAAAAAAGAAGGCCACATTCCTTCTTCTTTTATGGAACTGAACCTGGGCAAAGGCCTCCCAGTGGTCACCTAACAGGTCATTGGTGAATCTAGGCTGAAAATATGGATTCTAGCTCCCAGATGGTCCTAGACTGAGTCATATCGGCATAGGAAGAATGACTAATATCCTAACAGCTAAATGTCATCAGGTGTTGAAGATGTGGGAGGAAAACAACCTGTGTTAAAAATGTTCTTCTACTTCATGTCTATTAGGGAACACACAGGTAGCATAAAAATAATAACTGGAACAAATGAGCAAAGTAGTGTTTGGTGTGACTATAATGAACTTGTGATTTACTAGAAGCGGAGAGTCTGGAAAATACTGAACAGAAAACACACTTGGGTGACATTCAAGAGACAGAAAAGCAGATCATGTGCTAGTCAGGAGGCCCGATCATTCCTTCTTGCTGTGGCCTCTGACTAGCTGCATGTCCTGCAGACTTAAGTTAACCTGCCTCCCTGGACCCCAGTTTTCTCCTGTGTGTTTGGAAAGCTTCAGATTTGCTTGTTTCTAAATTCTCTTTAGAAAAATAGACTCTCAGTGATTCAAAGTCTAAAATTCTGTCTAGTCTTGGTCTTGCACTATTTTCTTTGAGCCCATTTTCATTGAAAAAGAAACCCACTATCATCTCTGTATCAGGTGTCAGAGGGAGTGCATTAGAAAATAAGGGTGTTCTTTCTTGAAAATGTATTAATTGAAATCTAGTTTTCAAAACAGTTTCTCATGAGGGGCAGCTCAACATAATGGTTATGTACTCAAGCCATGGAGGCAGATACCAATCAGTAAGAAATCGAATGATCTTCATCAAAGGATGAAATTGTTTTGTGGGCCTCAGTTTGCTCAGTGGTGCTGGGTAGGGAGTAAATAATTTTGTACAGTGCTTGGCATATGCTAAACACTAAGAGCTCCTATCATTCCCTTTCTTGGTCTTAACATGTTCAACTGAGCAGATTGCCTGAGTGGCTCCTTTAATGCCAACATAATTCTGATGCTAGAGACCTAGAAATAAGACAGCCATGGTCAATGTTTTGCCCCAGGAGAGTGTGTTCCTCTTCCTACCTGTGTTTATTTCACCACACTGTCTAAGGTAATGCTTAAAGTAATTTAGTCACTCTATTTCCATATCACCTCCTTGTTCTCACCTCTTAGATCTTTAGGCACAACATCCTGTATATTAATAAACTTGAGAGTAGGCCAATCATGTAAATGAGCAGTCTAGATCTTTCATTTCATAGATGAGAAAACATGCCAAAGATTTAAATGATGGGTCCACAATTACAGAGTTGGTAATAGAGCTAAAGTTACATTGTTAGCACATGCTCTCTAGCAGTTGGAGTGATACATTTTCCTTCATAGTAGAGTGCAGCTAATATCCAGTGCTGTGTTTGTTTTTTAAATAATTATTAAAATCTATCAGCAAGGTAAAAGCCAATCAAATGAAACCATTCAATGCATATGATGTTGAAAATGAATAATGGTTGCAGCATTTGAGTGGGGAACACAGGACCCAGAGTACTATATCCGCCAGTGTCCTGTGTCCTTGGCCTTACTCTTTATGGTCATAGCTTGCTGTCATTCTTCTAGAGCTTCCATTTACTTAATATTTTTCTCAGCTTCCACAGTGCTAAGTGCTTTACCTACTCTGTCTCATTTACTCCTAATAAAAACCTAGTAAAATTGGCATTACTGTCCCCATTTTACAGAGGGGGCAAACTAAGGCTAAAAGGGAATATCTTGCTGGAGTCACACAAGTAGTGATTGGCAGAACCAGCATCACAGCTGATAGGTCTCACTCTTTCCCATTGCACTTTCTTGCCTCTCACCCTGTATGAAAGCCACTGTCCAGGGCTTCCTGTTTGACATGGCTACATATGGAAATTCAAAGGATTGTCCCTTCCACTAGTGAAAATTGCATCTAAACATTGTATCTTCCCAAAGACAATTATTTCATAGTGGTATGTTTGTGTGGCTGTTGTGGTTAAGCTGCTGTTGTACATGAAGTATACAGTAACTGATTCTTAGCTTAGGGTGCACACGACACACCTTGGGTAGGTAGGTGCTAAACCTGAAATCCAGAGGAGGCCTCCCGTGCCCCACTTTACAGGGGTCACTGTGGCTTGCAAAAAGTCACACAGCTGTTGCCTGACACATAACAAGGTGCTGTCCTGCTATTTTGGAGCTGTGAAAAAAATTCCCAGAGTTACTGCTTTGCCCCTGGCAAAGCAAATCATATAATTCACATTTCTGGATTATTGGTTTTGTCCTCTATTTCATAATTCTTTCCTACCTTGTTTTGGGAAACTGTCAAAATTATCCCATTCTGATATTATCATAACTGAAGAAAGGTATTATGTTATATTTTGATAAAGAGAGAACAGATTACAACTCCTTTATCAATCTGACATATTTTGGATGTTTTTCATTTTTTAAGACCTAGACGTTTTAGATCATTAAAAACAAAAAATCACACAGGAAGGGGAACATCACACTCTGGGGACTGTTGTGGGGTAGGGGGAGGGGGGAGGGATAGCATTAGGAGATATACCTAATGATAAATGACGAGTTAATGGGTGCAGCACACCAGCATGGCACATGTATACATATGTAACTAACCTGCACATTGTGCACATGTACCCTAAAACTTAAAGTATAATAATAATAAAATAAATAAATACATAAAATAAAATATTGATCAAATCTTAAAAAATAAAAATAAAAATAAAAATAATAAAATAAATATCTTTGGAAAAAAAATCAATAATAAAAATGTAAATCAAGTCTACATCATCTAAATCAAATCAAGGTTTTCTTTAGATTTTCACAGTTTTATTGAAGTGTGTTTACAATTTTCCTCCCTCCCTCCCTCCCTTCCTTCCTTTCTTCCTTCCTTCCCTCCTTCCTTCCTTCCCTTCCCCCACCTACTTCCATCTAGTAGAAATGCTCTCCATTCCCTTTGTGCCTGTAAACTCCTCCTGATCCTCTCAAACTCATCTCACATGTGGCTTCCTCTGGAAGCACAGCCTTACCCCCCTCCTTTTCTGCGTTTCTGTAGTACTTAGGTCATGTTTTCAGCACAGTGTCCACTATGTTGTACTGTAAGTATTTGCTGCCAATGCTATTTGATCATATGGCTCCCCCTGCTCAAAATTCTTTAGGGACTTCCCATTAGTGTCAAAATAAATTCCAAACTCATTAGTCTGAAACCCAGAATCCTTTGTAGTATAAACTCTGAGACTCATTCTATTCATATATTACCATCCACATGTTCATCCTGAGTTCTAGACACAAAGCTGGAAGGTTGTAAACGGCTGTGTTATTCAAGTCTACATCTCTAGCTCATTCTTTCCCCAGTGCCTTGAATATCCCTCTCCTCCATCCTTTGCCATTTCAGATGTCACCACTCCTAGAAGCCCTTTCCTGCACTTCCTGGCTCCTCAGGTGAGTCTCTCCTGTGACACCCGTTGCATCCTTACCATAGTACTGAGCACACAGCCCTGGATTTGTCCCTCTCCACTAGAGCATGAGTTTGAGGGGAGGGACTGGGTCTTCTATCTTTATATCCCAAGCACCCTGCTGGGTGCCAGGTACATTTTAGGGGCTCAAGAAATTCTTGTTGAATTTGATAAATTTAGAATAGTCCATTGCCAGTGGTGATTCCAATAGAGTCACTGATGAATATTAAACACTGATTGATAAGTTTGTGATAACAGAATAGTCAACCTGAAGGCAGGGGATATTAATGAAATAGACTGATTCCAAAAACCATTATTATGATCATGACTGTTGTTATTCTTTTTATTCTTCTGAGTTTTGGGGGATGAAACACAATATGAGTATGGCCCTGTCAATGCAATTGATCTGGGGCAGAGTGCTTCCTCCGAGTCGAGCCCAGGTGCTCCCTCAAATGAAGCTGCAGCCACATTTCACCTCTGCTTTATGTCATTTGTCTACTTACGTCATCCACTTCCTTCCTCTGAACAGCTCCCTCTAAACTCTAATTTTTAAATTTGACCTCAGCAGATGTAATAGAATATTTTGAGCCAGTATATGATTGTTTTAAAATAGCACTTCATTTTGTAGGTTACAAAATGAACAGAGATCCTTAAAACACTACAAAGATAATGAAGACAAAAAGTAAACATCTCTGAAGTTGTCATCAGAAGTCATTTCCCTCCTTGTTTCTGGTTACTCTCCCTCACAGTTCCTGGCAGCCCTGTACTTGTAGAGCTCTGGTCGCTAGCACCAAATGGTAATTTATCATCTTTCTTGGCAGGTTTCCTGCTTCATCCTGCACCTGCCTTCTTGAAAGAAAACAAGACATCAGATACTTATTCAAATAATGGAATAGCTGATCAACTGGGTCTCCACACAAAAGAGAGTTATCCATGATAAAAGAACAACTTTTTCATGCATTATATGTGACACATGCATGCTTTCTCTTAAGATTTATGAACCCATGACTACTAGTATTGTTAATATAATCAAACCTTTTACAGCCTCACTCCAAAGCTTAAACTTATTATCAATTGGCTTCTAGAGGGGAGTCAATCAATTTCATAAGTGCTTAAACACCTGCACTCTCTTTGAATCAGGGGGAAAAATCAATACCAAGTCCTCATTTTCTCCAAGTATATAATGCAACCAAATCTTGCTTACAAGTTCAGGAGGATTTGTGATTCAACAGTCACACTTTAAAGACGTCATGAGCTTGATCCTGAGTGGTGGTGTTTTTTTTTTTTAATGAAAAATTATTAATTCATTTCTGGATGCTAATGAAAAAACAGGTCACTGTCGGGGAAAAATAAAACAGACTCTGCTAATACTGCTTAGGATTAAGTCCCCTGTTTGTGTTCTGCATAGGTGTGTTTTGCAACAAACACAAATCACATACCTATTAACCAGGCAAGGTGCCAGTCTCTGAATATACAGATGTGGCTGAGACAGGACCCCTGCCTTCAGGATGCTCATGATCTATTAATGGAAGAAGATGTATAAACAGCTTACTCCAATTGTTATACAAAACAATAATTTAATTGCGTGTAGGGGGATAAAGAAGAGGAGACAGAGAAAAGGAAAGAAATAAGAAAAAAAAAGGACAGTGTATTAGATGCTTATTGCTACCAGCCAGGCTAGAACTTCCAATTCTATAATCACTCTTGATTTTTACAATATGTTGTAAAAACAAAGAGGAAGGTGTATTTTCAAAATACTATTAATTTCTTTTTTGTTATATATTTTTCTTCTTTGTTATTTTGATACGATTTTGAAAAGTAGAGTCTAATATAGGAAGGACTATTTATTCATCACAATAACAACTAAAGTTTATGTTTTTCCTTCTCTGCTTCAGATTTTGTTTAAATATAAGAACTGGAAAACCAAAGGTAAATTTGAAGTCACATTTGTTCCCATTTCCCATCCCATTCTACTTCCTCTCTTCCTGTTAGATGTTACTCCTTTCTTGGATTTTTAAATTTATCCTTCCAGTTTATGTGTTTATAAGTTTACCCCACTTGCTCCCTTCTCAGCTTTGTCATCCCTAAAACACCTTCACTGAGAAACTAAGTGTCCTTCTCATCCCATGGGGCTGTTCTGGGTATCAAGTAAGATACTGATATGAAGTGTTTTGTAAGTTACAAATTAATTACTTTGAAAGGTTTATTATTATTTTATTAATTCTAATTGTATTTATAATCAATTGTGATACTATTTGTCTGCTTATAATTTACATAAATTGACATACATATATAATTTGTGTAATTTCACATTTATACATATTACATATGTATATGTATGTACACATATATGTTACAATTGTCTGTTTTTCTCAGAATTGAGCTTTGATACTTACCTAGATTAGTGGGTATTACTAGAATAGTGCCTGGCCTACACTGAGCACTCAATCAATATTTGTCGGATGTGTAGGGTCTCTCTTTCCATTAGACCCTCAGCAACTTGAGGCCAATGTCTCTTTTCATTGCTGCTGATCCCTCAATTCCGGGCACAGTGTTGGTGAACAATAAATATTTATTGAATTGACTCGAACCAGAGAAAGCTTCCTGGAATTGATGGCCTTTTATCTGACACCTGAAGGGCATGCAGGATTTACACAGGTGGGTGAAGAATGGAGCAGCCAGGCATGCTGAGGAATAATGTGAGCCAAAGCAAGAGACGGTGAAAATAGGTGCCCACTGCTTCTGCTTTGCTCCCTGTGTGCTTGTTTCCAGATTTGGAAGCTGTGCCTAATTAGCACATATCTTCCTAATACTCAAAGTTTTTTTGTTGTCAAGTTTTAAAGCAAAATGCCTGCCATAGGTTAAAATAATCACTGTCTGACCTTTCTTGGAATTTTCCCCAGATACCCTAGAAGGTTATTTTTCCACTTTTTACACCTGGTGTGCTGTTTGATAGTGTGACACCTGGTGACTGGAATTTTCTAGCTCCCCACCTGCTCACAAAATATGTTATTTCTTTAATCTAAAAATACTGTACTTTTTAAAAAAGATGTAGAACAGAAAGGAACAAATTAAAAAGTTTAAATAGTCAAATTAAGCAAGAAATATTCAAGGTTAGCCTGGGCTCCATCTGCCTAGTTTGAGTTTTTGTACAACCTTAGATACAGTTAAAAAAAAATGGAAGAGATAGCTCTCACTTTTACACATGCCTACCTCGACCAAGTTGACACTCCTTTTCTTTGCTTTTTTCTATTTCTTTTAATTCTTCAGAATTTAGAAACCACAAGGGGTACAAATATAGCTACTTTAACTGTAGAGAAAAACGGGACTGATCAGATCAAATAATATAAAAGGTATTCTCCAGTTTTCCATTTCTGACTCCTCTGATAACAGAGTTTATACACATTTTCCTAAATGATATCATCAGCTGGAAAGTCCAGGGCTGGGCCATCCACTTTCTAAAATAAAGATACAGATATAAATACAACCAGTCCTGGGCTTTTGTTTTATGTATCTTTCTCTTTTCCTTCTATTTTGGATATCTAGTTCTTGGAGTGCTGGTATCATTTCCAAATACAATTTTTCTTATAGTTTGACTATCAAAATTTGATATTAAAGAGACCTCTTCAATAATACACTTTAAGAAAATGCTTTAAGAAGCATTTGAGGAGGCTAATAGAAAGAAGACACATTGCTTGTCCTCAGAGAGCATAAACAGTACCTCAGGTGACACTGGTAAACTTTTACAGGCAATGATCATGTTCTCTCCTTGCAAGGGTGTCTAATCCAGGGGTAGATTATGCTGTGAAAGAGGCCTTCCCACTAAATGCCTGTGAGAAGGTTATCCATTTAAGAAGAACATCAAAGGTGAACTTGATCAACACACCCTTAGACAAAAGATTCAAGATGGCAGTTAATAGTTATTGCAACAGTATGTGCCCATTGCAAACAAAACAAAACAAAACAGCCTAAGAAATTTCCAAAGCAATCATGAGCAGTGTGTCTGAACTCTATTTTACCACGAGATGCTGACTCCTGCCTTCTCTCCCTGACAGTTTCCAGGTCCCCCAACCCATGTGAGTCTGTTTCTACAAGTCCTTGGAATGGCTCCTGCTAATGCCATGAACATTTTCAGCATCTTGTCTTTGTCACCTGTAAAATAGCATTAGAACTAGTCCTTCTTTCTATCTTATGGAGCTTCTTTGAGCATCGAATGAAAAGCTGAACGTGAAACTGATTTAATAATTTTAAATTGCTATTAAAATATTATTTTTATTATTTTATTACACAATTCTAATTCTATTAGAATAAAACAGAATGAAATAGATTTAAAATAGGTAAAGCAGTTTTCTATAATTTCCGTAGAAGGAAAGCAGGTCAGGGACATGATCAGTCTTGGTTATTGTTGCATTTCCAGCACCTACCACAGTACGCAGCATATAGAAGACATTTGATAAATACTTGCTGAAAGAAACCAAGAACTGCATGTAATGTGTTATGGACTGAATGTCTGTGCCCCACCAACATTCTTATGTTGAAATTCTAATCCCTAATATGATGGTATTAGGGGGTGGGATCTTGGGGGTGTGATTAGGTCATGAGGGTGGAGCCCTTATGAAAGAGATTGTGCCCTTATAAAAGAGACCCTCTAGCCCTCTCTCTGCCATGCTAGGATACAATGTGGAGTTGGCAGTCTGCAACCTAGAAGAGAGTCTTTATTAGAACCTGACCATGCTGGCATTTTGATATCAGACACTTTCATCCTCCAGAACTGTGAGAAATGAATTTCTATTGTTAAGAAGCCACCCACTCTATATAGCACTTTGCTATAGGAGTCTAAACTGACTAAGACAGAATGAGTGATAATGTTGCTTGGGGCCATTCTCATAGGCAGCTAGATAAATAAAGGAAAAGAGGAGAAACCAGAAGATGTAAAAATGATCATCCACTCAAATAAAAGTGCCATATATGACTGGAGTGTGTTCCAGCTCCAGAATTTACTTTTGGAGTTATAAATAAACATAATTATTTTTTAGCACTTGTTACACCTGTTTTGTATTCTTCTATGGTACAGGCCCTACAAATTCCAGTCTTTCAGTAAACCACTCAAGCCGAAAGATAAAATAACTTGCTAACTTATTATTTGTTGAATGGGCAATGTCAGGTTGGAGGAATTTATAGGCTAAACTAGTTTGGAATGTGTGGCGTGGCATTAAAGTCCATTAATAAGCTAGCAAATAAATATTTATAGGGGACCTATCATGTGCCTGGACTGTGGAGGGCACTGCAGATGCCAAGGTCCCTAGGGGTCTTTGGCTCATCAGAAGTTGTCCTACTTGGTTGACGGCTCATTTCTTTTCTTAATCCCCTGGGACAGAGCAGTCAAATGAGCAGCCCACTCTGAATTAAACCTCTTTCTCTTCTAACCATCTCAACAGTGCTTAGGGAGAACATTTATTTCATTTTACAATGCATACCAATGACAGAATTTGTTTTACAGCCACAGTACTGCTCTATGACCTGAAACCAGGCTAATCTTCTAAGTGGAGGAGGCTCCACTTAGAATCCTCCTAAGTGGAGGAGTAAGCTCTTGATACACATTTTAGAAGCATTGTTACTTTCTCAGGTTGGATGCTGACAATGCAAGGCAGTAAGTAAATATATGTCCAAGATAGGATGTGTTCTGATGGCATGAACTTCACAGGAAAAGAAAAGAAGAGGAGGAGGACAATATTTTGTAAGTCATGGTAAAAAACAGAGAGGAAATGTAACTTACATTTCAGGTTCAATGGTAGAGGATGGAAGAGAAAACAGCCATTCTCTACTAAGAACTACTGAGAGTGGTACCAGACATCAGCCAGGTTCCAGTTAAAGCACATAAGTGAAGGGAATCATTGATGATTGGTGGTGTATATATTGATGAAGCAAGATGGTTGATGATGTAGGATATTTGCTGCTAACCAAGCAGCCTTTCCTAGGCTGCAGTGGAAGGATTTGGAAGGAGTGTGACAGACTGGATCAGTTACATATGAGAGTCCAGATTATATGGGACCACTTGAGATCAGAAGCATGGTAGGATGCAGGGGCATGGTGGGATTCACCTTATGGTATCAAATGCAGGTTAGGGTGATAAGGCTGAGCACGTGTGGAAGGAGAGCAGAGGAGTTCCTTGCCAGGAGCATGTAGGGCTCTATCCCACCGGTGACCAGGCTGCCAGGACCACTATCTCCTTGGAGCATTCAGGGCTCGTGGGTACTCCTTCCTCACCTGACAGGAAAGTTCAGATAGGAAAGATAACAATGGAAGTCCAGTAGTGAAATGATCACTAAATGTTTAAAATGCAGGGATTTGGGGGTAGTGGTTTATGGCTTCACTGAAATCAAACTTTTTTTTTTGTAGGTGACTGTTTAGCTTGGCCATTTGCTGCTCCTACATCAAATAGAAGGTATTCTTTTTTTTTTTTTTTATTATACTCTAAGTTCTAGGGTACATGGGCACAACATGCAGGTTTGATACATAGATGTACGTGTGCCATGTTGGTTTGCTGCACCCATCAACTCATCATTTACCTTAGGTATTTCTCCTAATGGTATCCCTCCCCCAGGCCCCCACACCCCAATAGACCCTGGTGTGTGATGTTCCCCCACCGTGTCCAAGTGATCTCATTGTTCAATTCCCACCTGTGAGTGAGAACATGTGGTATTTGGTTTTCTGTCCTTGTGATATCTTGCTGAGAATGATGGTTTCCAGCTTCATCCGTATCCGTACAAAGGACATGAACTCATCCTTTTTATGGCTGCATAGTATTCCATGGTGTATATGTGCCACATTTTCTTAATCCAGTCTATCATTGATGGACATTTGGGTTGGTTCCGAGTCTTTGCTATTGTGAATAGTGCTGCAATAAACATACGTGTGCATGTGTCTTCATAGTAGCATGATTTATAATCCTTTGGGTATATACCCAGTAATGGGATTGCTGGGTCAAATGGTAGTTCTAGTTCTAGATCCTTGATGAATCGCCACACTGTCTTCCACAATGGTTGAACTAATTTACACTCCCACCAACAGTGTAAAAGCATTCCTATTTCTCCACATCCTCTCCAGCATCTGTTGTTTTAATAGAAGGTATTCTTTTAAAGATAATGTTCCTTTTCTCTTCCCTTATTATACATGCATATATGTTTATTTTATAAAGTTGGGTATACAAAAAATTAATAAAAAGAAGAAAATAAAAGTACTGATCATTGTAATACTCAGAAATAACTAGAGTTATAAATGTGTTTGCTTTCCTCAGGTTGGAATGCACTGGTGCACACATCCAATTTCAATTTACAAAACTGGAATTAAACCGTATGCAATGTACCTTTTAAAACTTAACATTATACTAAGTATATTTTGACACATAATTACACATCCTTTGAAACTGCATATAATTCCACCATAGAGGTGTATCATAATTTATGATTGGACATTTTGATTAAAAGCCAGCAATACAAACCTTTATGTGTATATCTCTGACTGTTCCCTTAGGATAAGTTCCCTAAAATAGAATTATTGAATTGAAAGGTACAAATAATTGTAGGTTTCTTGACTGTGATCTTGAACATTTTTTGTACAGATTTATTTCTCTTATATTAAAGTAGCACTATTATGATAAGTAGTGACTAGTAGCCATTTCCAGGTACAAACCATGACATATTCTTGTGAACTTCATATCTATAACCATACTTAAAATTTTTAAAAATAACTCATGACAGAGCAAGTCCTGGCAGCAAAATCAACAGTTCTGGCTGTTAGTGTTAATTCCCTTCTGCACCAACCAGCTATTTTCCCTTCAGCTCAGCTATTTGCTCTTGCAAACTTACTTTTTCAAACCCTAGCAAAATTTCTTCATCTTCTCTAAAATTAATGTGTTGAATAGTAATCCTCAACTTTCCTTCTAATGGTAAAATTCTATTACTTTATTCTTTGTCATTTTGTCATAAAAATTGCTTCAAAAGAAATACAATGTTAAGATATTTCTGAAACAAAGTACAGGCTCAATAAATATTTGTTGAATAAGGGGAAATGAAAATTATAAAATGAGATATATATAATTAAGTTCAATATTTTTTAAAAATGTAATTAAACAAATTAAATTCCACTCGAAGAATAATTTACAGAGTGTCTTCTCTGGGAAATAATCTATGTTAAGTATTATGGAAGACGGAAATACAAACAGAAAAATAGTTCCTGCCCTGAAGTATTTTTGCAACAAGAACCATACTTTTTTTTTTTTTTTTGAAACAGAGTCTCATTGTCACCCAGTTGGTGTGCAGTGGCACGATCTCGGCTCACTGCAACTTTCACCTCCCTGGGTCAGGTGATCCTCCTGCCTTAGCCTCCCCAGTAGCTGGGACTACAGGCATATACCACATAGCCCAGCTAATTTTTGTATATATACATTTTTTTTTTTTGTAGAGATGGGGCTTCACTGTATTGCCCAGGCTGGTCTCAAACTCCTGCGCTCAAGGGATCCACTTGCCTTGGCTTTTCAAAGTGCTGGGATTTCAGGCATGAGCCACTGCACCTGGCCCCATACATTAATTTTGATGGGGGAAATTTATAAATAAATAGGAATTATACCAATTGCTCTTAGGGTGTTTAATCTCATAAAGAGACCCAAAGTTTGTGTACTCAGATGAAATAACACTAATAAAATGCCAAGAAAAATTTTGAACAATTTTTAGCATAAACAATACAACTAAGAAATTTCGCAGGAGGTGTTATATTTATCCTAAGTGCAAAATATTAGGATAAAAATATCAGAAAAAAATAATAGAAAAACTGTTCTCAGTTTTGGTAACATGACTACTCAGGGGACAATTAAGAAAGCCACAAATCCTAAATCAGAGTTTAGAAATATCCCTGAGTCTCAAAATATACCTTCACACTTACAACTATATTAAAGTGGCAAAACTCACATTTCAGGCATCTTGGAAATGGTTTCTGGATAAACTATGCAAAAACAGATATGCATTTGCATGGTATGCCTAATTGTCAGTTTCCTATTTTGCCATCGCTCTGAAGATCTTTTTGGCCACATTCAGTGAAAACAACATGATATTCAGCAAATTAATCTTCTGGATGTTTTAACTTGGGCTTTTGTGGTTTATTCTTGTTGTTAATAATTTTTAATTTGCTAGGTCACTTTGTACTCTTTGCCACTAGTTAGCATATCCTAGTTTTCCCAAGAAACACTTGAGTACAAAACCATTACTTAAGACCCAGCCTTAATGCCCATGACTTAGAAGGTTCACTTGGAAGCCAAAAGAGCAGAACTAATATACAAAGCTTGGTGTATCTTGTTGCCTGGGCAAGTCGACTTGCCTTGCATATGTGAAGATATTAAATTCCTATCCAGTTAATTAAAAAGAGCTTCATCATGTGTCAGCGCAAGACCTTCTCCAAAAACAGGGCATTAGGAGTTTACTCTTGTTTCAGGAAACAGCTTTCTCTCCAAGTTTCTCACACATTTCAAATTTGTTGTTTTTTAGAAATACCTACTGGTCACCTGTCTATTTCTTTTTAGCAGACTAAATTATAAAGAAGCCAATTTATTTTATAAAGATGTTTCTGGGAGATATCATTAGTTGGTTTTAATTAATTCAGATTGTACAATTTTTTTTTCTTTACTTCTATTTTAAGGCTGAAAATGTACTAGTTCAATTTCAAACAGGTTAATGACAATATTTTATAGAGAGACATTGTGGAGTAGCTTTTAAGAGCTCAGGAGCTGCTATTCAATAGATACAAATAGCTCCATTTTTTTAACTATCTGATTGACCTGAACCTTGGATAAAGTTATTTAACTGTTCTAAACTGGAATGTGCCAGACATTAAACGAATTGTACCTGCCTATATGGTTGTTTCCAGAATTAATGCCTACAGTCCATGTACCGCAAGGTGTTTGGTACAGTGTCCGGAGCATGAGAAAGTCTCTAATAACAGTTATTATTATTACTTATGACCATGAGGTACAGGGGTATGTGTGAATTTTTAAAGTGCTTCACAATGAACCACTGACAAAAGGCAACACCGACATTGACATTTCCTACCTGTTATGCCAAGGTTTTCTCACACTGTCTTACGAATAGTTAAACAAAAACCTATATAAAAACTGAACGTCCTGAGATTTAAAGTTAAGGTAAGATGGCCAGGCATGGTGGCTCATGCCTGTAATCCCAGCACTTTGGGAGGCCGAGGCAGGTGGATCACCTGAGGCCAGGAGTTCAAGACCAGCCTGGCAAATTTGGTGAAACCCTGTCTCTACTAAAAATACGAAAATTAGCCAAGCATGGTCATGGGCACCTGTAATACCAGCTACTCGGGAGGCTGAGGCAGGAGAATTGCTTCAACCAGGGAGGCAGAAGTTGCAGTGAGCCAAGATTGCATCATTGCATTCCAGCCTGGGCAACAAGAATGAAACTCTGTCTCAAGAAAAAACAAAGGTAAGACAACAAATTGACTCTAGGAGAACTGTTCTTGTTATAATCCAATTTCAGTTCAGAGTCTTAATGTAGTGAAATCTGAGCCCTGACAAACTATTGAATTCACTAAAACAAAATCTACTAAAATATAATTATGGCTTAGGCTTTAAATTTTCAGTTATGTGGTTCTGTTTCTAGGTTCTTTGCCCTATTCAATTGGTCTGTTTGCCTATCCATGTACCAAGAACAACTTATCTTAATTACCACAACTTTCTATGTCTTGTAGGGCAAGAACACCACCTTGTTTTTAAAAATTGCTTGGCCATTTTTTCTCTTATGTGAATTTTATGATCAGCATATTAGTGGGGTTCAACTTAAAATTATGTTAAATTGACAGATAAATTTGACGAGGACTGATATCTTTATGGTGTTGAGTCTTCCCATCCATGAACATAGTATAATTCTCCACTTACTTCAATCCCCTTTTGTGTCTTTTGATTTTTTCTTCATTAAAATCTTGCACAACTTCAGTTATATTTGTTCCTAAGTATCATATAGGTTTTGATGCTATTTGCAAAGGTACCCTGAAAGAATACATATTCTGATTGTTTTTATTGATATATAGAGACAAGGTTTTTGGTCGTTGATCTTATATACAGGACTTTTTTGGATCTTCGTTAGTTCTAATGGTTTGTACAGTCTCTTGGACTATCATGTCTGAATTATAATATTTTATTCTTATTTTTTGCTTTCTCTATATGTTTTTAAAACATATATATAAATCAAAAAACAAGATGTTATAATTCAATATAATATCTTTGCCCTATTGTGTTGGCTTGGACCACTGGTATAATGGTGATGTGGTGATGGGGTGTCTTTGACTTGTTTATTCCTTTAAATTGAATGCTTCATTATTAATTATGCATTTGCTGAAGATTTTTGTTAGCTGACATATCTATTTTTATTCTGATCACATTTTTTAGAGCAGTTTACGATATCTATATGATCACAGCATTCATCCATTGGCTGCTCTACTCTCTTCTTAAGCTATTATTTAGACTTAGTTCTCTATTTTGATTGTTTAAAACTTAGTTACATAGTAAAGTCCTCAGGAAGGGCTCACTGGGATAATATTCCATGTAGTCTTGAATGTTGATGAAAGTTTGTGTGTATCTTTTATTCTCTAAAGTCTGTTTTAATAAATATAAAACTCTGAGCTTATACTTTCTTGTTTTAAACAGCTTACTGATGCTACTCTATTTTCTTCAGAAATAACGTGTTGCTGTTAAAAGTCTGGTGGAAATCTAATTTTATTTTCTTTATAAGTCACATGACCTTTATTTTCTAGATGACCATAGGATTTTTAAAAAATCTTTATTAATTTTATTAGAATTTTTTTGATATTGGTCATTCTGGGTCAATAGTCTCAGGTAGTCAGTATGTTGTTTGAATATGTTGCTTTAAATCTTTTTTTAAATATCAGGAAAGTTTTCTTTAATTATAATTTTGTTCTCTTCTTGCTTTGTTTTTTTCTTCAGGGACTCCTAGTTTCTCTATATTAGATATTCTTTGCTATTTTTGTATTTGTTACTTTCTCTTGAACCCCTTTACCTCATTATTCTCCTTTGACTTTAAGAAATGTTCCTTTCTGCCTTCTGTTTCCCTTAACTATGTGTTTTTCCACACTGTATCCTAGTTTAGTCTTCATTTTCAAAATGATATGTTGTTTTATTTCTAATTATTTTCTATCACTTCAGTTCTCAGCTTTAAAAATTCTGATTTTTATTGCTTCTTCATGTCTTGTATACTTTAATGTCTTTGAGTTGATTTTGAAACGGAAGTTGTATTTTGTTTTGTTTTGTGGGTATAACTTTTAAAGCATGCTTTAATCATCCCTGGAAATAATATTGAGCTCCTTATTGGCTCATTTCTTTTTTTAACTTTATTTTATATTCAGGGGTATATGTGCAAGTTTGTTAAGGTAAATTTGTGTCATTGCATCATAGGGGTTTGTTATACAGATTATTTCATTACCCAGGTATTAAGTTGAGTACCCATTAGTTATTTTTCTGATCTTCTTCCTCCTCCCACCTCCACCCTTTGAAAGGCTCCAGTGTGTGTTATTTCCCTCTATGTGTCCATGTGTTCTCATCATGTAGTTTCCACTTTTAAGTGAGAATATGCAGTGTTTGGTTTTCTGTTCCTGCATTAGTTTGCTAAGGATAATGGCCTTAGCAAATGCAAAGGACATGATCTAATTCTTTTTTATGGCTGTATAATATTTCATGGTGTATATGTACTGCATTTTTTTTATCCAGTCAAAACCACAATGAGACACTATCTCACACAGTCAGAATAGCTATTATTAAAAGTCAAAAAATAACAGATGCTGGTGAGGTTGTGCAGAAAAAGGGAATGTCTATACACTGCTTGTAGGAGTGTAAATTTTATGTAATGTTAAAAATATATAATTGCTTGTTTCTTGATATTTCTTGGTTATCTTCCCCAACCAAGAATCTTCTGTTTTAGGCTCTGTTTTCCCCAACTTGTTCATTTTTTATTCTATTTCTAATGGTTTCTCCATAGGTGTTTCCTGTATTAGAAAGGAACCCATTTCAGTTTTGAGATTTCACAACAGTTAAGCTGCTCCAACCCCCTTAATCCTTACTTCATGCTCTTTCAACTCACTTGGTATTAGGAGAGAAAAATCTATTTTCAGTTTCTTAGGTGTTCTCAAATTGGCCCACTGTGGTTTTCAGTAAATAACTGTTGGCTATTACCGGGATCCATTCACCTTTAGACATGGCACCATTTGATTTCCTCTATTTTCTCCTTCACAGATGCCAATACCATGTGGGTCCTGGGGCTCTTGATGGTTTGTTTCCATTTGTTTGTATCAGGGCACATACCTTGTTGCCTAGTTTTGTTGTAAACATTGCTCCTAGACTTTTGGTTTTGCTATTTAATTGCTCTATCTATTTTAAAGTGAGGATTCAAAAAGATTGGAAAGTATACTGTCACTATCATCACGATCCTCCCAGAATCTCTAGATTGGATTTAAAAAGCAAAAACTACAACTACTACAATAAGTTTAGTTATATATATATGTGTGTATATATATGTGTGTATGTGTGTATATATGTGTGTATATATATGTGTGTGTGTGTATATATATATATATATTTTTTTATTATTTTATTTTATTTTTTTTTTTTTTGAGACAGAGTCTCGCTCTTTCGCCCAGGCTGGAGTGCAGTGGCGGGATCTTGGCTCGCTGCAAGCTCCACCTCCTGGGTTCACGCCATTCTCCTGCCTCAGCCTCCCGAGTAGCTGGGACTACAGGCACCCGCCACCATGCCCGGCTAATTTTTTTGTATTTTTAGTAGAGACGAGGTTTCACCGTGTTAGCCAGGATGGTGTCGATCTCCTGACCTCGTGATCCACCCGCCTCGGCCTCCCAAAGTGCTGGGATTACAGGCGTGAGCCATCGCTCCCGGCCATATATTCTTTATAATAGATATAATAATGACATATTTAAGCAGAAACTTTTGAAGTAACGGGATAGAAAAAATGTACTAGGCAAGTTTAAATCAAAATATGGGTGGTTTAACATATTAATTTTAGACTGAATAGTCCTTAAAACAAATGATAAGTAATTTTTAAAAAGAAAGAAAAAGAAATAGTATTATTAAATAGAAAACAATTCACTAACAATGTATATAATAATGAACTTGTATACTCCTAGGAAAATAGTTCTCAAAAATATATAGAGGAATAAATGGATAATTTCAAGGAGAAATAAACAAATCTAAAATTTAAATGGGAGATTTTAACACGCCATTCATTTAATTATGCATACATACACACACACATTTTTTTGTTTTTGTTTTTGTTTGTTGAGACGGAGTGTTGCTCTGTCGCCAGACTGGAGTGCAGTGGTGCGATCTTGGCTTACTACAACCTCTGCCTCCTGGGTTCAAGTGATCCCCCTGCCTCAGCCTCCCGAGTAGCTGGGACTACAGGCATGCACCACCACACCCAGCTAATTTTTTGTATTTTTAGGAGAGACGGGATTTCACCATGTTGGCCAGGATGGTCTCAATCTCTTGACCTCGTGATTTGCCCTCCTTCGCCTCCCAAAGTGCTGGGATTACAGGTGTGAGCCATCATGCCCGGCCCACATATTCTGTATGATAAAAATTAGTAGGAGAACAGAAAGCTTGACAATACGATAGTAAAAGTTGATATAATGAATATATAAATAGAATCTTGCATAAAACACTTACAGAATACATGTTTTTTGAAGGATGCATGAAACATTTATAATTTAAAAAAATTTTTAATTTCTATTTTAAGTTATGGGGTACTCGTGCAGGATGTGCAGGTTTGTTACAGAGGTAAACGTGTGCCATGGTGATTTCCTGTACCTATCAAACCATCACCTAGGTATTCAGCCCGGAATGCTTTAGCTATTTTTCCTGATGGTCTCCCTTCCCCACACAATCCCCCGGCAGGCCCCAGTTTGTGTTGTTCCCCTTCCTGTGTCCATGTATTCTCATTGCTCAGCTCCCACTTAAAAGTGAGGACACGCAGTGTTTCGTTTTCTGTTCCTGTATTAGTTTGAGGATAATGGTTTCCAGCTCCATCCATGTCCCTGTAAAGGACATGATATTGTTCCTTTTTATGGCTACATAGATGGTTGTAGATGTGCTATCTTATTCCTGAGTTCTCTATTCTGTTTCACTGGTCTATGTGTCTGTTTTTGTACCAGCACCATGCTGTTTTGGTTACTGTAGCCTCGTAGTGTAGTTTGAAGTGAGGTAATGTGATGCCTTCAGAGGCCAGCATCATCCTGATACCAAAACCTGGCAAAGATGCAACAAAAAAAGAGCAAACTTCAGGCCAATATCCCTGATGAACATTGATTTTCAAAAAATTATATTTTACTTTAAGTTCTGGGATACATGCGCTGAATGTGCAGTTTTGTTACCTGATCTTTGACTAACCTGACAAAAATAAGCAACAGGGAAAGGATCCCCTATTTAATAAATGGTGCTGGAAAAAGTGGCTAGCCATATGCAGAAAATTGAAACTGGACTCATTTCTTACACCTTATACAAAAATTAACTCAAGATGGATTAAAGACTTAAATGTAAATCTCAAAACTATAAAAACCCTAGAAGAAAATCTAGGGAATACCATTCAGGACATACGCATGGGCAAATAATTCATGACAAAATCACCAAAAGCAACTGCAACAAAAGCAAAAATTGACAAATGGTATCTAATTAAACGAAAGAGCTTCTGCACAACAAAATAAACTGTCATCAGAGCAAACAGACAACCTACCAAGTGGGAGAAAATTTTTCAATCTATCCATTTGACAAAGGCCTAACATCTAGAATGTATGAAGAACTTAAACAAATTTACAAGAAAAAAAAACCCATTAAAAAGTGGACAAAGTTGTTTATCAGCTTAAGGAGTTTTTGGGCTGAGACCATGGGGCAAGAATTTGACTGAGGTGCATAAGGTAGGGGAGAATGAGGCAAGCTTTAAAGCAGGAGTGAAAGTTTACTTTAAAAACTTCAACTTCAGCAAAGTCTCAGAATACAAAATCAATGTGCAAAAATCACAAGCGTTCCTATACACCAAAAGTAGACAAGCAGAGAGCCAAATCATGAGTGAAGTCCCATTCACAATTACTACAAGTAAAATAAAATACTTAGGGATACAACTTACAAGGGACATGAAGGACCTCTTCAAGGAGAACTACAAACCTCTGCTCAAGGAAATAAGAGAGGAAATAAACGGATGGAAAAAAATTCCATGCTCATGGAGAGGAAGAATCAATATCATTAAAATGCCCATGCTGTCCAAAGTAATGTTTAGATTTAATGCTGTTCCTATCAAGCTGCCATTGACTTTCTTCACAGAATTAGAAAAAAACTACTTTAAATTTCAAATAGAACAAAAAAGAGCATGTATAACCAGGACAATCCTAAGCAAAAAGAACAAAGCTGGAGGCATCATGCTACCTAACTTCAAACTGTACTATAAGACTACAGTAACCAAAACAGCATGATATTCGTAGCAAAACAGATATATAGACCAACGGAACAGAACAGAGGCCTTAGAAATAACACCACACACCTACAACCATCTGATCTTTGACAAACCTGACAAAAACAAGCAATGGAGAAAGGATTCCCTATTTAATAAATGGTGCTGGGAAAACTGGCTAGCCATATGCAGAAAACAGAAACTGGACCCCTTCCTTACACCTTATACAAAAATTAACTCAAGATGGATTAAAGACTTAAACGTAAGACCTAAAACATTAAAAAAATCCTGGAAGAAAACCTAGGTAATACTATTCAGGACATGGGCATGGGCAAAGACTTCATGATTAAAACACCAAAAGCAATGGCAACAAAAGCCAACACTGACAAATGGGATCTAAATAAACTAAAGAGCTTCTGCACAGCAAAAGAAACGATCATCAGAGTGAACAGGCAACCTACCTGTTGGGTAGAATGGGAGAAAATTTTTGCAATCTATTCATTTGACAAAGGGCTAATATCCAGAATCTACAAGGAACATAAACAAATTTACAAGAAGAAAACAACCCCATCAAAAAGTGGGCAAAGGACATGAACAGACACTTCTCAAAAGAAGACATCTATGTGGCCAACAAACATATGAAAAACAGCTCATCATCACTGGTCATTAGCAACATGCAAATCAAAACTGCAATGGGATACCATCTCACACCAGTTAGAATGGTGATCATTAAAAAGTCAGGAGACAACAGATGATGGGGAGGATGTGGAGAAATAGGAATGCTTTTACACTGTTGGTAGGAGTGTAAATTAGTTCAGCCATTGTGGAAGACAGTGTGGCAATTCCTCAAGGATATAGAGCCAGAAGTACCATTTAACCCAGCAATCCCATTACTGGGTACATACCCAAAGGATTATAAATAATTCTACTATAAAGACCTATGCACACATATGTTTATTGCAGCACTATTTACAATATCAAGGACTTGGAACCTACCCAAATACCCGTCAATTATAGACTGGATAAAGAAAATGTGGCACATATACACCATGGAATACTATGCAGCCATAAAAAAGAATTTTGGGGGGGAGAGAGAGCATTAGGACAAATACCTTATGCATGCAGGGCTTAAAACCTAGATGATGAGTTGATAGGTGCAGCAAACCACCATGGCACATGTATACCTACGTAACAAACCTGCATATTCAGCACATGTATCCCAGAACTTAAAGTAAAATAAAATAAAATAAAGTGTTTATCAATATACCTCCTGCCCCCAAGTAATTTCTGTCTTAAAAGACACCTTGGTGGTCAGTGTTAAGAAAATTTATATTTTTATTTCATTACATGGTGAAGGTCTTATATGCTTATATATAGTGTCTGATCTAGTGCAGTGAATACAGTGCGTAGCAATAAACAATCACTTGTAGCAGTTGTGAAGATTAATTGATATATATGAAAGCATTTAAAAATTATGAAACACTGTAAATGTGAAGGATTTTCATGACCAATACTGGTACTTTAAGTCCTAGTAGGTGTCATACTATGCAGGCCATGTTCAAAATTAGTTGAGGTAATAAGAGTGTATGGTCAAGTTTCTCTTCCTTTGTTTGAGCAATCTCTTGTCCTTTCTACAGAACGTATAGTGGGAGATGTAAAACATGCTATTAATATATAAAACCCTTGGGTTACAGACTCAGCACAAGGACTGCAATTTTCAGTCAGGGTTCAAATAAGGAAGCAGAACACTGTATGAATAATACAGATTAAGGAATGTATTATAGAAATTGGAATTTCCCCAATGCAGAAAGAGCTGGGCATTAAAGTTTGTGTAAGGGAATTAGAGGATCAAAGAAGAGGCACTAACCAGCATCATGAGGAAGAGATGTCAACGGACAAATCAAAGCTTGTAGAGATCTCTGGAAGCTAGGCACATCTAGCTGCTATAGTGGGGTTGGGAAAGGGGGATGGTGTAGAAGTTGGTTGCTGTTTGTGGTCATTGACTGTAAATTTGCAACCAAGTGTCTGATGGTGCCAGCCTTTCATGCCAGCATGACTAGCCCATGAGGTCAGGAATGACTTCTTGCGTTTGCTTTGTTGTCATCCTAGCATATCAAGTAGTGAATGGCATATCACAGTTGCTTGATAAACACTAGGTGAATGAATGAATGAGTGATTGTCACTTAAGTGCCAGAAAGGGGTGGTCTTTAGGATTACCAAAGAGGGGTCTGAATTTGAAATATGGATTTGAGTAATGTTTGAAGTCATGGGAGTAGATGGACTCATTCAGACACACACACACACACACGCACACACACACCCACACAGTGATAAAAGAATCTCGAGGGTAGAACCCTGAAAGAACACACTTACACTCAAGGGAACAGGTGGGAGGGAAAAAGCTTGTGAAGGATTCTGAGAAGTGATTAGAGAACAAGAGAACCAAGAAAAAGTGGCATTGGAGAAAACAAGAAAGATAGAAAATAAAACTTTCTGTTGAAGTCACGTGACTACTGTAAGTCAACATCTACAGGAATAGTGAACTCTTTCTCACCTAAGATTTCTTGAAGATCAGTTTAATTTGCTTTTATCCTCTCCCTCTGTCCTTTGGGGGAACTCTTGAACAATATTTCATGAACAAGAGCCCTGGACATTCATTGTTTCCCTTTCCTTTCCCTGGGTTAGCAACATTTTGCATCCCAGTGGCCATGATGGTTGGTTTATTCAGGATGGGTGCAGTTCGAAGCTATACCAATTGTACTGCATCTCTGGGCTTTAAAATGTAGGTGCTGTTGGAGAAAAGGCTTGTGCTTTTCTGCTGGATGTGAAGGTGAAAGATGTTAGCTCTGGGGCTGTGGAAGCCGTCTTGCAACCACAACATAGGAAAGGAGCCAACATGGAAGAGAGAAAAACTGAGAGACAGGAAAGCCAGGGTCTCGTGATATAATAGGAACCCCCAATTAAGGCATTCCTGAAGCAAGGCCTATCTCAGTTATATGAGCTGATAAACCTCCTTGCATTTTAATCTAAACCTAAAAAATCTTAGCTGACATTCCAAGAAGTAAAACATACTATACTTCTTTAGAAAATCAAACATAGATAGATAGATAGATAGATAGATGTCTTTGATTTCTTAAAAGTGGAAAAACATTATTTGCATCAACTAAGATCATGAGTCTAACTGCAGAAACTGATGTTCTACAGGGAATATTGTCATAACTTGAACAAAAACCTTAGTGGGAAAAACAGGACTTTCTTTTTGAATAGCAACTAGCCCTGGTGAGTCAATGTTGACATTTGTAACTCTTTCCTGGAAGGTTAGAAAATCTAAGGATTGACTGGTTTGCTCACTTACCCTGGCTTTTGTTTCCTAACGAATGGGTAATATTAGTCTTTCAGCATGATAACATAAAGCAGACTGATTTGCATCACTTGGTATTGTCAGCCCTGTGTGTTTGAGTTTGTTCTCTTATTTAATATGTGCTGTACTGAAACTGGGTAGTCCCTGTTTGTTCAGCGGCCTCTTGTGAGTGCCTGCCTTCTCTCTCGGATTGAATTGAACCAGGGAAAACAGATATGGGATAGTGTAAGAATAGGAGATTTTCTTATTTATTCCCAAACTTTTCACCACTCTAAGGACTTCCAATAGGATTTTGCTATCTTTAGAACTCTAGACTGAGTCTAGAGTTGAAACTAAAATTATTTTAGTTTCTTCCTTCACTTATGTCGAGATTCTGGACCAGCTGGTCTTAGTCAACCATCATCTTTTACTGTCTTTGACTCATGGTAGCATATTATTGTCATCTTTATGTATTTTCTGTTATTCATATGTATAAAAATTAATAATTACTCTTTAAGTCCTGCCTTTTCATTGTCTGGAAGGTAAGAACAGTTACATGTAACTTCAAGGGTTGTTGTGAGGTTTAAATGAAAAAACATAAGTAAAGAAAACTTGCTTCTAATCTCCATGAGTATTCACAAACTTGGATTGGCCTCCCCAAACTAACTCCAATCCTCTGAACTTTTAAGACTCATCTTAAGCGTCTCCTTCTAATATGACCTCCCTCAGGGCCCCGACTCAAGCTTGATTCCTCCCTCCACTCTGTGGTCATCTCTATGGCAACACATTTAATGTTGTGTTTTATTAGTTGGTTTTCTGATCATTCTTACCCACTAAACTGTGGACCATTTTGGAGGCCAAATTCTATCTTCAATCTATGTATTCACAGAGAATGAACCATGTCTAGAATATTAGTTGGGGTTCAACAATTATATGTAAAACTTTCAAAGGAAAGGAATTAACATTAAAAAAATAGTCAACCGTATACCAAACACTGTGAAAGGCACTTTCACATACATAATTACATTTAATTCTTTCCAGAAACCATTTTTACAGATGGAGAAATTAAGACACAAAGAGGTCAAGTGGTTTGTGCAAGGTCTCACAGCTACAGGGTGTTGGACTAGGATCCTATTCCATTTCTATTTGATTCCCAGAAGGCTGCCTCAAAAAACTACAAATTCACTTCCTTAATGACTTCTTTAATCTTCGGAATTTTCTCAATCTGTCATGTCTCTATGCTTTTCAAAGGGGTCAGAAATATATTATATATGTAATATATGTATAAATATAACAAATATGTTTAACGACATTTGAAAGACAACTTGATTTTTGAATTAAAAACGTTTTCTTCACGTAGAACCTTTAAATGCAGAATTGCCTTGACTTGAGTGGATTATCTGAATTATTGGTTGGCTCCAAACACTCTGCTTTAGAGTTTAAGTCAAATTATTTTGAGTACTTTACTATAGACTTACTGTAATATCAGGCCATAATGTTTGCATTGTGAGTGTTAAAACATAATCATGTTGATTTCCATAGATGTAAATGAATATTGGTGGTGTATGCCGACAATTCATTGTATAATGGCTAAACATTTGCTAAGAAAAATGGATTCATTGTTTTACAAAGAAAATGAAGTTGTTTTCTTCTCATAAATCCTTCTTATAAATTTCAAATTTACAACTCAAAGGAATTTTAGGTCTTAAGCACAGAATAAGACCCTAAGGAAAAGAAGTGCACCACAGTGATTAAGGAAACAGACTGAAGGCAGAAAGACCTGAGCTGAAGTGATTTCTGTCTTTGCTAATTACTTGCATCATGACTTTGGGTGTATTACTTATCTTTTTCAAGCCTCAGTTTCCTCATTGGTAAAATAGGAATAATAAGAGTGCCTACCCTATAGGATTATTGGGAGAATGGAATGGCATCCATGTAAAAGGGTTGAGCATAGTGCCTGGGCCCCTGCTGAGCATTTAATAGCTATTAGCTACTGTTTCTCTTCATAACTAAGTCTTAAACAGTTCAATTATGGCTACCTGACCATTTAAAAAAGCTTTAAATTCCCAACCAGTATGGCCAAGCCTAACCACTAGAGACATGTACAGAGGAGTCAGGAAGCTTGGCCCAGCTAGACTAGGGGCAATTAGGGTGAGTCCCATACCAAAGGCAATGAGTAAAGTGAATCTTAAAGGGAGGAGAACTCATTAGAAAGGAAAAGAAGAATTGGGGTGGGTGTGAGGAGGACAAGCTGGCCTAGGAATATTCCTGGGCACTAGAGGGTCAGAAATTTACTTTTGCTTATTAGTTTCAATCTCACAGCATTTAAACATTTTATCCCTAAATAGAATGATGAATAGTTACTTTTTGAAACTGTACAAGAAATATTGATGTCATAGACAATATCTCATTACATATAAAATTTTTTGACATAAAATGCACAGAATGTTAGACAAATTTATTTACCAGGCTTCATGCTGTTTTATGAGGTCTAGAACAAATAAAAAGTTTGTTCTGGCTCTATTTTTTTCAAGCAGGAATGAGTCTGAGAAACTGCAAAGAACTTTGTTGTTTTATGTTTTTCTATAACACTTACACTTCTATTTCCCAATATGATCTTAATTAAATATTAACTCAAAATATTAAGATGAAGACTATTGATCATGATTTT
The DNA here is from genome assembly GCF_028858775.2 of Pan troglodytes. Taxonomy (NCBI): domain Eukaryota; kingdom Metazoa; phylum Chordata; class Mammalia; order Primates; family Hominidae; genus Pan; species Pan troglodytes. Next base: position 110,069,262 of record NC_072408.2, on the reverse strand, counting down.
TTTGAAAAAATGGTACTTGTTGCAGTGAGAATCAACTTGAGAATTCATAGTCTTGAAATTTCTTATCAAATACTGATTTTATAGTTTGTTCCTTTTTAAAAATCATGAAACTTTTTCATTTCTTATAAAACATAGCTTTATAAAAATAAAATGAAATAAATTATTGCAAATAAAGAAAATAAAATATGAAAATCTTATTTCAGTTTTTACAAAATTAACTATGCATATTAAAAATGAAGCATACCTGCTAGGAATAAATAATATAGACTGATAAATTTCACACCCAAAGGATTTTTATGTTTCCTTCTACCTACAATAATGAGCTTCTGGGCTCACACTGAGTAGGAAAGAAAGCTTTTAAAAACATAGTCCAATGGTCATTTTAAGCTCTGCATTTTTATTCTTCTCTGCTTTCTCCTTCCCAGATTCAAAGCCTCCATCTGTTGGGCCACAAAGTGGATTGTTTACTCTGACCATATGAATAGATAATCCCTTTCACTCAGGTCTATGTCTTTAAAAAGATATTAAATCTTTGCACGGTTGAACTACTTTTATGACTTCATTTCCAATATTTGGAATGTTTAGGTTCCAAGGGTTATATCCACACTGTAGGCAAACAGTGACATCTTTTTTTTTGAAATCAGTTTAATTAAGTTTGTTCACATATGGTACAGAGTCATATGGCATAAGATCATTTGAATATATTTTGGTATTCTTCCAAATCCTTTAAATCCAGCCCTCTTAAAATATAATTAATTGCTAAAGAGGTAAATTAATGTATGGTAAATGTTTATCCAGCAAAACTTCCCTCAGTAAAAGTCACTTTGATTTCCAGTTGGGTTTACTTAAAAGAAATCGCCCAACAAACTTGATTTGGTATTGAGAGAGGTGATATTCTCAATGACATGGCATCTTTCTGCTTCAACTATTTAAAGAGAACATTTCTTGGAGTTACATGGAGGGCTTCCATGTTTTGAATTTTAAAATATTGGTTTATTTCCGTTTACTATGACTGAATCTGTAAGTTGGAACCAAATTGGCAACTTTGTGATAACTCATAATAATTGGTTAGCAAGCTAACTACTGCCAATCACTTCTATTTTGTAAAAGAAATATGGCCAAATTAAATGAACTTTGCCCATTATTTTGGCTACTTTGTTGACTAATTCACATCTGTCACCCCTGGATGTCCTTCACTCACATGTTGGCCTGTCCAGCTCCTTCAAAGTCCAGCTCAAAGGCTACCTCTTCCCTCTGACCTCTGTATTGCTCTAGCTAGACACTCCTTCTAGTATCTTAATGGGCTTGGTTTGGGCAAGTATCAGGCACCTGATAGCCAACAGACTGCCTGGTCCAATAGTTAGGTGTATACGTGTCCCATATCTCATCTAAATCATAACTGATTTAGGGCAAAGTAATGTTTTATACATTTGTTTATTTCTGCATATTGGCTTCTATGTATCAAGGCTTAATAAATGTTTATGGAACAAATTAAGAATTTTTTGGCCCAGTATTTGGCTCTTACAATTAGTAATCTTCGTGGCAGCTCCTAGTGTTCTGAGAAATAATAATCAATATCAATTATAAAGTGCTTAGAGTGCTCCTGGCATCTAACAAGGCATTTTATTTATGTTATCTCATTATTTTAAAAATAACTCTCTATGTTAGGGTTTATTTTCACTGTTTTTTTACATGAAAAATGTGAAGCTCAGAAAAGTTAATTGACTTGCCTGTGATTACTCCTCTAGTGTTCAACATAAGTGGAATTCAATCACACAACTTTGTGATTCCATAGCTTGTACTTATTTTGTGAACAAATAATGTCCCTCAGGAATGATTACCATTGTACAGGTAAGAGAACTGGAACCAAGAGAGCTTAATAATCTTGCCCAAGGTTATACAGAAAATAACCACCGCTGAAGCTTGTGTTCATTTATCTTTACTAGGTGAGTTTTTCACTGCCTGTTTCCAACTGAATTTTCTTAACTCAACATAATAGTATTAGTTACCTGTCACACTGTTGGAATGGGGCTCAAATTTTGAAAAGTACATTATTACTGTTCATCCTCTGGGATTACTTAAACAATTCTATTCATTTTAGATGTTTATTTATTACATTTGTTCCTGATGCTTGGTGAAAATAGGATAATACAACAATATCTTCTTTCCTTGTTTTCCCCCTTTGCTTCTGTTGACTCAAGTATGTTCTTTAAAGAGATGAATTAAGATATGTGCTTCTGATGTCACCACAAATAAAAAGACCTACAGAGATGTCCATGTACCTCAGAATCATCTTTGGTTATTTAGCAGGAGTATTAGTTTAAACATGGTGTGTCCATGGCACACTGGATAGATTTTGAGGAAGTGGAGAGAACATTAATGACAAGATAGGGGCTCAGGAAGGAAGTGAGAAAAGAAAGTAAAAAATACATTGTATCGAAGTGAAAAATATGTTAGATGTATGGCCTTGGAATCAAGATAAAAAAGAGGGGAAATTCTATATGTGGTTATTTATAGTATAGTTATGTATGTTCATAGCAACATTGTTGCTCAGAATGCTACTAATTTAGAGACTTTATACTAACTTAGAAATTTTTCTTTTTTTTTTTTTTTCAAAGAATGCTGAACACTGCTTAGGGAAAGAGGAATATTTACAGTTGACAGAGAACTGTCAGGACAGGTCTTCAGGGGCTCAGGCTGAACATGGGGGAAGATTCCTCTAGTACATGGAGTACTTAGAGTGAGTACCATCACTGCCTATGTCTAGGCATCTATTCCTGAGCCAACCTATGCATGGACCAAAACACCTTGAACAGGTGATCTCAGAGATGCCATACTGCCAGTGTGGGTGTTTGGAGCAGTTAACCCTTGTCTTTTTAGAGGGTATCTGCCAATCACTGCAAGAGCCCTTATTAGGTTGACATCAGCCCAAGCCTCCAGCAGGCCAGGGATTAGGATCCGTGCATGTTATGGGACTAGAAAGTTCATGTCCAGAAGATCCAGGTGGCTGAATGTTTTCTTTGGTAACATAAATGTGACCTACTGGAAATGAGACATATAAAGGCAGTCTGAGGTCAGATTCCTATTTTTCTCTTGCCTACCCTGTAGCTCCAGTTCTTAACCCTGGCTGAACATTGGAATCAACCTTGGAAAATTTAACAAATAATGATGCCTGGGCCACACTGCCAAATATTCTGATTTAATTGGAATGAGGTGTAGCTGTAGAATGGGATTTAGATAATCTCCTCAAGTAATTTTAATGGGCAACCAACACTGAGAGCCTCTGCCCTAAAGGACATCTTCCTTCCAGATATAACACATATTTATTTTGCTTTCCTTCCTTGCTGGCACTGCCATGGACAACATCCATTTTTCTGACAAAACACAAGTGACCTGACTTTGGCCTCTACAGCTGAGAAAAAGGGATAAATCTGAGCATTTTCATAAAATTAAATGTAGCAACTACAAATAATTACCAGTACACTGTTAAGCTTATTGTGGATAGAGTTTTGCTAACAAAGAGAAGCATTTTCTACTTACTAGAAAGGCATCATCAATCATTAAATGTATAATTATAATATTAATATGCCTTTCAGGAAAATGCAAAAGACATTTAATAAAACAGGGCATTACTTCCTGAGTATCTAATTAATTAAAATTATTTTAATAATTACAATAAGGATACAATTATTTTAATAATTACAATAAGGATACAGATAATGTGAATGTATTTGTGAAGACTGGGGCATATATAGCAAGGGAATGTTGTCAACTACATATCATTTTGATATTTCCCCATTTTTACTTACTTTCATATACATTATATAATAATATTTTCTGGCCAGGGACAGTGGCTACCACGTTTAATCCCAGAGCTTTGGGAGGCCGAGGCTGGAGCATCGTTTGCGTCCAGGAGTATGAGATCAGCCTCGGCAATATAGTGAGACCTCATCTCTGAAAAAAAAGAAAAACCAAATAGCTGGGCATGGTGGTGTGTGCCTGTAGTCCCAGCTACTCAGGAGGCTGAGGCAGAAGAATCACTTGAGTCCAGGATTTCAAGGCTGTAGTGAGCTATGATTGTGCCACTGCACTCTAGCCTAAACAACAGAGTGAGACCCCATCTCTTAAAAAAAATTTCCCATAACATTTGGAGTTTAATTATGATTATATTAAAGTAAATGGCAAGTAGTAAAGTAATAGTCATGACAATAATGCTGGAGATTATGATTTCAATATTACACAAGCACCATGAAAATTGGATTTAAGTGGAATTTTTATTAGCAAACTTCCTTTCAATGCACTGGGAAAATCTAATATGAAATATATTTTATTTTGAGTCTTTTTATAAAGTGAATTATTAAAAATATGTTTTTGCATTGATTTGAATTTCCATATACTTTTTTCAAAGTAATTATTAAAATATTGTTTTTCCTTTCTTAAAACACATGTTTCATCACCTATTCCAACTTGATTGCCATTTATTTCTATTCCAAATATTAGGGTGGCAATATCTTGTGAGTGCACATCTGATGCTTATTTTATTGCAGATGGTTGGTGGGATAAAATGACTTCTCAGAAATTAGAATTTGGGTGTTTTGTGACCTTTTAAATATTTTAAGCAGAAAAAAAATTTGAAAAGTGTAATAAAGAACTTTTTAAAAAGACAGGGTGAAGTATTAAAAACAATATTTCACAGACCAATAAACTTTTTGTTCAAACCACTATTTATTTGAAAAAAGGATATTGATGTGGTCTTACCAGTGCAGAAAACACAACTTAGCTATTATTCCAGTAGTTTCCATTGTAAAAATTGAGGCTGAATTGAAGTCTGAGAAAATGTTTCATAGCACAACTGAAAGAAAATAAATTTAGGTCAAACACAACTGCAATCTAGAGTGTCCTTACCTTTTCCAGTCTTACAACAGGTGGATCTCAGAGCTGAGTTCTGGTGCTGAATTTGGAAAGCACTTAAGAAGAAAGTTAACAATTAGTTTCTTTCTAGGCTCTCTTAGACAAGAAAAGATTCATGTTCTGAGACTTGGAAGAGTAGTTGACTCCATGAGCCAATGAATGAAAAGGAAGAGAAAAAAAGACACATCCACCATAAGAAAATGCTCCTCTCAAAGCTGTCACTTTACCTTGTCCTTGGAAGAACTTTCCAAATTGCTTAGGATTCAGCAAGTGTTTAATTAAATAAGTGTATAGGCACTAAATCTAGAGGTCTGAGTAATCACCTTGAGGTTTAGTGCCTATACATTTATTTTAAAATCATTCTTTGAAAAAGACTAATAACACAGGCTAAATAGTCTTAAAACAAATGAGTGTAATACACATGTTTTCAGGCTTCCTTTTGATCCCGTTTGTTTTAAGCCCAAGAGGTAGGGAGAAGCCATGTTGTCTGTGCCTCTGTCTCTCCCACAATTCCTTACAAAGTGTCTTACTCAGACTGGGTCTTGAGAGAATATTTATCAAATGAATGAAGATACAATTTTAAGGTTGGGAGGACATTTATAAGTAACATAGTCCAACCCTCTTATTTTAAAAGCCAAGACAATGAGACCCAGAGAGGAAAATGACCAGCCAATGGTCACATTGCTCTTAAGATCAAAGCTATGGCTGTGACCTAAATTTCCTAACTCATGTTGCAGTGCTGTTTCTACTCCTCCACCTTTATAAGGTAAATAGGAAAATTTGCCAGATATTTTTCAAATTGCCCATGGAGAGTGGTCCAAATGGCAGGTGCAGCCACCGGACGTGGTTACTTGATCTGTTCAGTTGTATTTACCTTTCAATATGTTTGCTTTCTGAACAAGAGAGGCCAGCTCCATTAGGTAAATGACTAATCCACTAAAATGGAATCTAAATAAATGAAGTGGCATCTTAGAGCTGTATGCTGTTATGGGGTGGGGGCTGTCAGGGCCAGGAGAAGGAAGACTCAGGGAGAAAAACCTAATAAAATGTTTTCATTTTTTTTTTTTTAAACAAAACAGCTATGCTTCTCATAAAGGTTTGAAAACAATGCCATTGTGTATTTTGAGACCAAATGGTTTTTATAACTTCTTTGTCAATAAGTATGCCCTCTTTTTCTAAAAATGTAGGTTAATAGAAATATAATTAGACATTTGCAATTCTCTTACAATAACTTTATCTGACTGTCTCTTTACAATGATTAAAAGATGTTAGAGCATTGCATTCTGCTATGAGCAATTTGTTTCATCAACCATTCATTTATTTTTTTAATTTATTCAGCAACACATGCAGGGCATCTACTGTGTTTTAAATATTATATTAAGTGCTTAGGATACAGAGTCAAGAAAGCCACAGTCCCTGACTTCTAGGAGCCTACAGTTTTCTTGGGGAAATGTACATTCACATAATTTTAATGCAATGTAAAGTGCTCCTTGCATTAAAGATGGCATGACTCCAATTCTGTGTATCATGCAGGGTAGAGACACTTGGGAAATGTTGCAAAAAATATAATATTGGAGTGAATTTTGAAGTAGGAATTGATTAGCATTTCTTTTAGCCTGGGACATGGAAACAGCGGTTCTGGCATTAAATAAGGACTCCAACTATAAGCCTACACACAGTCCAACTACTCTTATGTCTTGTGAGTACACTATTAATTCAGTTCTCATGACTTCAGGAGCAAGTGTGACTCCTCAGAGCTGTGGAGGTTGTAGGTAGGCTGTGAGAACTCTGAAACCAGATGGTCTGGCCTCAAATGCCCAGCATCATGACTTGCTAGCATGTGTCTCTCCTGTGTTTTAGTTTCTTCATTTACTAAGGGTGATGACAATAGAAGTTATATCTAGAGCTGATGTTGAGCCCATGTGCCCTTGTATGGTCTTATCTACTTCTGGCTGGCATCTGTTTAGGTCGCTTGATGTCTGGACTATATAGTCTGTGAGGCATTTTGAGGATCTCTATGATTGACTCATAGAGTTACTGTGAGATCTAAATAAGAAATACATGGTGAAGATTTATCTTAGTGCCTAGCACATGGTAACACCTAATAAATGTTGACGTTTATTATATGATAGTAATAATATTTATTGTATGTAGTATATTAGTAAATGCTTAGTGGTGTTAATAATTCTGAATATGAAGAATTCCAATAAGGTATCTTTTGCCCATAGTAGAAGTTCTATAATTGTTTCTGTGTTGAATGTCTCATTTTCAGAGTGGTGTTTACTGGTAATATAGTCTCTTTCCTACTTCTGATTCATTTCCACAATTCTTCCAAGATAGGACGCAAGCCAGTCTCCATCTGGAAGTTCAGGAGCACTTTGTCTCTAGTTCCTTCCTCCCTTCTGATAATAAAGCCATCACCATCTGCATCTTCAGTATCTCCTTCCTTATCCCCAGACCAACATGATTTAAAAGAGTACTGAGTAGACTAAGTCTCAATACCTATTCATGCACACCCACTTCCAAGGGAAATCACCCACCCTTGCCCCCCTCAACAGCTGATTGAACCAAAGATGGATACCTGACTCATGGGGAACTGATCCCAGATTAACAAGCTAACCACCTATGGTCTGATACAGGAAGATAGGCAGGGCCCATGAGATTCTGTTTTGGTAGTTAACATGAAGGGTATTTTCTAGCTAGTAATATAGCTGAAGGAGCGGGTTGACTCTTAGAATGGTAAGCCAAGGCCAATTGCAACCAAAATTATGAAAGACCAGAAAACACATGGATTGGAAGAGGTGGAAGATGGTTTGCAGAAAGGGAAAGACATCTTGAGAGTGGTGCAGAGAGAAGACAGGTGAGACATGGGAGAAAAATAAGAAGGAGTCTGATTATAGTTGATGCCAAGGGCTACTTGGGACCCTAATGACTTTGAGTTTTTATTCTGATGGTGATCATGATGATGACAACAAAGATGATGCTGCTGACAATGATTATAACAATAGGTAACATTTCATGAGCGTTGCGTGTGTTTTAAGCAGTATTTTAAGTCTTTACATGGATTAACTCAATGCTCACAAGAAATCCATGAGGAAGATTTTATTTTATCCAAATATTATAGAGTGCCTATGTGTAGCCTTACAAAAACTCCCCATATGCACTAATTCTTACTCATATACCCTTGAGAAAAAACTAAAAGCCCAAGAAGAAAACTAGAGCAGAGACTAGCCACACTCCCAAGTGCAAGCCCAATGGCCCAACCACAGTTGCCCACAATTCTACTCAGCTGCCAGCCATGGTCGACATCTGCAGTACCAGGGTCAATCCCTTAACTAGGATCCCTTATCCCTTTATGACTCCATCGAGCTTATAGAACTGGCTACTACCACCTTGATTCAGACCAAGTCGCTGGCTGTTCCCTGGTCCCTCTTCCTTTAGTCTTTCAGGAATCAGAGCTCAGTCCTGGCCAACTGATTTGACTGGGGCATCCTACAGCTCTTTCTCACCGTGCTGCACTCATAGGGCCTTCATTCCCCTCTGTTTTCCTAGATCAAGGGCATAATCTCTCCCAAGGATGGACAGAGCTCCTGGAAGCAGCACAGCAGTCATGCTGGCTCCAAAGAAACAACAGTTGTTGGGTTTTCCAGCTGGAGTTTATCCTTTCAATAATTACCACTGGGACTCCTACACTCCTCAGATTATATCCAAGCAGTGTAGCTGCTCTCTGGTCCAGTGGTGCCCAAACTCTAGTGTGCATTTTCTGGGGGATTCTTGTTAGAATGAAGATTCTGGTACAGTAGACCTGAGATTCTGCATTTCCAACAAGTTCTCAGGCAATGCCAAAGCTGCTGATCCACAGACAATACTTGGAGTATCAAAACTCTAGAGAAGACTCCTTCTGTAAAGAATCATAGTATTTTAGGCTCTGCTGGCCATGTCATCTGTGTTGCAACTACTCAGCTGTACTGTTGCAGTGTGAAAGCAGCCACACACAGTAGGTTAAAAAAAAAAAAAAAAAAAAAGGATGTAGCTGTGTTCCAATATAATTTTACTTACAAAATCAAGCCATGGACATGTTTGTCCCATGTCCCTCCATACTCTACTCTAGGGTGCAGATTTGTCTTTCTGTAGTGGCAGCCACAATCCACCACATGCCTCCTGCAGTATATTAATCGCATTGATGGCCTCCCTATATCTACATTCATTGCAGTGTGATGTTGCATATTTCGTCTTCAAGAGGTAGAATCTCTTTCTCTTTTACTTGAATCCAGGTTTCCTGTGACTTTCTTTGCCCAATGGAACATGATAGAACTAACGTAGCACCAGTTACCACCTTGGTCCTCAAGAGGCCTTCCACCCTTTAGCTCTCTTGGAATCCTTCCTTCCCCAAAGGAACAAGTCTGCACTAACCAATGAAGGATGAGAAAGCGCAAGGAGGAGAGCCAAGGCACCCCAGTAACTGCAGAAGCAGAGCTGTTGACAGATGCATGGGGGAGTCCAGCCAAGACCAGAATTGCCATGCTGAGCGCAGTCTAAATTGCCAAATTTCAGATTCAGGAATAAACAAATGAATTTTTATTGCGTGTCACAGAGTTTGAGTTGGTTTGTTATGCAGTAAAAGGTAACCAATACACCTGCTATGTGATAAACAGGCGAATTATCAAAGATCTTCTGAACTACCCCATACATTCAGTATTATGTCTATTTTACAAATAATGAGCCAAGATTCAGCTAGTAAACTTGCCCAAGGGAGCACAGTGAGTAAGTGACAAAGCTGGGATTCTAACTGACTGCAGACCCTGGGATCTTGTCACTGTGCCAATATTGTCTGTCATCTCAGTTAGGTTTGATATCCCCCTCTTCATTTCCATCCTCAATCCCAGCATCTCCCCAACAATGCCACACACACACCATTGTTGAAGACTAGACATTCAAGCCCACCAGGAAAAGCAGCCAACACTGATACTGAGGGAGTTTTGTAAAACAACTCTACAGTTGTGTTATACCTCTTAGGCCAGATTGCCTGTGATATATTTCAGAGCAGGCAAGATTTAACCTCAAATATAGCCAAACGAACATGCTAACAAGCTACTTAAGAAATATTGACATTTGTATACTATTTAAAACTTTAAAAAGTATAGTGCTCCCTTGAAAGAAATATTAATGCACCTTTTGCAGAGCGCAGACATTGGATGAGGATGTAATGCTTCCCTAGACACCCTACCTACGATATGCTGCTGAATCTGCCAGGTCTATAGTCCTTTTTGTGAGCAGGATTTTTGGTCTCATAGATTTAACGAAAGATTGATTTTCTTCCTTCTTTGACAAGGATAAACCTCATGAAATGGTTATTTAATTCACAACACAAAAGCATGAAAGCCCCCCTTAAAATTAAAAGAAGTCCTCACACAAAAAAGCAGGTTCATTCACAGTAATGGACCACTTTACTTTTTTTTTAAGGCAATAGAACTTTGCTAATTCTCATTAATGACAGAGGGGGCCCATTGTAGAAGAACCAATTTTACTGATTACTGAATCGTATAAAATATTCTGAGAAAGAAATGAAATCTTGGTCATTCAAGACCCTCCATGTGTCTTGCTGAGAAATATGCACCCACTGCTGTTTTAATTGGGAGAATAATCAGGTTTGCAGTTTAGTGAACTGAGATAATCACAAATACCATCCAAGTGCAAACCTACATTTCAGCCATGATTAAAGAAGACACTTTCAGGTGATAAAACTGAGCAGCTCGCACGGGGTAAATCAACAGCTCATTGAGTTCAAGGTAAGTGTTTTCAGAGATGTGTTTTTCAAGTCATTTTTCAAGTCATTGAGGGAAAAAGATTTTCTGTTGTTATTGAAAGAATTTATTCATCTGGCAAAATCTGGCCCAGTAATTTATTATCTCAGTTTTACGCTTAAGCATCTCAGTGTTAAAATAGCATTCTGACATGTAAGATCAAAACTTGTTGTCGACTTAGAATACACACCAGGTTCACAATGCACTTTGTAGATGACTAAGATTCTGAAAAGTGACAGGTAATTAGAATATTTAAATAAAATTTATTTGTTCATAAAATAAAGAAAAAAAATAAATAAAACATTTGGAAAATATGGAAGTTCCTAAAGTGCAATCTCAGAGCATTTCCTCAATGGTAACTGGGCTGTAGATGTGGCAGAGAAATTATCTTGCATGACTTACCTTATTTCCAGAACCACAAGGAGCATTTCTGAGCTATTTTGCCAACATAAACCACCACCATAGTTGGCAAGAATTTTAAACTAAGTTATTCCATAGTTAGTGCATGCATATGTCTTAAGCTCAAATTTCTTTGTGGCTTTATTTTAAAAACATAAATTCAACATGTAAATGGGAGGTAGTTATAGTTGGATCTCCAAGCACAATATTAATACAGTGGTAGTGGTTAAACACTACCATGTGAAAGGCACTGCTCTAGAAACTTTGCATATATGAATTCTTTTGATGCTCATTTCAACACTATCAGACACGAAGTGTTATTAAAGCCACTTAGAGATGAGTAAGTTGAAGTGCAGGGAAGTTACTTACATACATGTAACACTATGCATAAACACATGAGGAAGTTATACAGATGGATTTTATTATAAATCATAAGAGATATGTTAATAAGGTTCCAAAAATTAGTATACCAACAATGGATTAAAATAATTATATACCATGACCGATTGGTATTTACCTCAGGTATGCAAGGCTGGTTCAACATTTGAAAACATCTAAAATAATGGGGATGTGGAATAAGAAAATTTTAAGTTGGAAAGAAACTTCTAAAACAATCATTAGGTTATAGTTTTCTTGACCCTCATATGAAATCTCTCCTGGTTTCTTTAGCCAGTTCAAGTTAACAGAAAATAGGGACAAATCTAGCTAAAAAGGAAATGTAATTTTACTTGTCACAAAGCCTCCCATGGGTGTAAACTGAGCTGCCAAATTGATTCAAGTTGTTTTAGCACAACTCTGGAACATCTGGGTCTTGAAATACATAACAATTAGTATAAAAATGTCAGAAGTATTTATGGAAGTCTATTCATATCCAACAATTAGTTTGCTGTAACTCAGAACACTTATGACGTTCAGGCAGATAGACACTTTCAAAATAATTTTTAAATAATGAAATTATTGCCATGAAACATTTTGCATTTGAATATGGAAATTTGCATATTATTTTAACATTTATATATTGAATTCTTCCTCGGTAATGTTGGGACTACAAAAATGAACAAGATTAATTTCCAGACATCAAGGTATTCAGTAATCCGGTAGGAGAAAGAAAGTATGTTCATGAAGATTATCATGCAGTATAAAATAGAACAATTCATAACTGAGCAATAAAGTAAGTGCTATATATATGTTCAGAAGGAAAAACCTGAGATGTCTCATAAAGGACCTGGTGGGTTTTAATATGTGTCTGTGGGTTGGGGAAAGACATTATAATAGAAGAAGAGGAGGGAACTGAAGGAACAAAGGCAAGACAGGGTTAGAAAACAAAGCAAGTTAAGTGGTCCAATGTATTAGTGATTTTTGGAAAAAAGTCCAAGAAAGTAAATTTAATGTAAGATGTAGTGAGATCCATGATCCCCCAGTACACTAAGCAGTAAATGGGATCTGCTGTGTACCAATGGAGTAGGCACTAGCAGGGTGAGGGTCCATTTGGCATTGTTCTTACCCAAACAATTTTTTTTTCAATGAATATAACAGTAATACTAAGAACCCTTTCCTCAGTCCTCCCACTTCCTCAGATTCACAAAAAAGTCACCATGACAAATCTCTTTAGAATAACAATCACACACAAAATTATAAGATATAGAAAATGAGAAGAATAAAATTGATGCACTTATTCTAATAGGCATAAATGGAATATTGTACCTAAGCACATGAACAACAGTTACATAGATGGACCATATCATATATCATAAAGAATAAAGCAACAAACTTTTAAAAATTAGTATACCAACAATGTATAAAGAGAATTACACTCCATGACCAAGTGGGATTTATCCCAGGGATGCCAAGGCTCAGGATTCAAAAATCGATTAATGTAATCCATTGCATCAACAGGCTAAAAGAGAAAATCTACATAACATATCAATATATTTAGAAAAAGCATTTGACAAAATCCAATACCCATTCATCATAAAAACTCTCAGTTTCTATTTATGTGAAAATATAAATAGAGAGGACTTCCCTAACTTGTTGAAGTATATCTACAATTCAACCTATAGCTAAACTGTACTTACCCACTAGCAGCAGGAGTAAAGCAAGGATGCCTCTTTTCACCACTTCTTTTCGATATCATAATGAAAGTTCGAGCTAATGCAATAAGAACAAAATAAATGTATATGGATTGGGAATTAAGAAATAAAACTGTCTTTCTTTGTAGGTGACATGATTGTCTCTGTAAAAATATCTGTAAAGCTCCTGGACAAAAACCCCTGGCAAAAAACTCCTGGAACTAATAAGGTTGCAAGGTGGAAGGTTAATATATAAAAGTCAATCACTTTTTTGAACACCAGCAATGAATAAGTGAAATTTGGAATTAAAAACACGATACCATTTACATTAGCACTACCCCTAAATTAAGTACTTAGGTATAAATCTAACAAAATACACACAAATTCTTTATGAGAAAAACTACAAAACTCAGATGAAGGAAATCAAAGAACTAAATAAACAGAGAGATATTTCATGTTCCTGGATAGGAAGACTCAATATTGTCAAGATGTCAGTTCTTCCCAACTTGATCTATAGATTCAGTGCATTCCCAATCAAAATCCTCAAAGATTATTTTGTGGATATTGACAAACTTATTTTAAAGTTTATATGGAGAGGCAAAATACGCAAAATAGCCCGCCCGCATGATACTGAAAGAAAAGAACAAAGTTGGAGGGCTGACACTATCTGACCTCAAGACTTACTACAAATCTACAAATCAAGACAGTGTGGTATTGGAAAAAGAACAGACAAACGTAACAATGAAATAGAATAGAGAGACCAAAAATAGAGCCACATAAATATAGTCAATCGATCTTTGATGAAGAGGCAAAGGCAACTCAATGGAGCAGAGATAGTCTTGTTAGCAATGTTAATTTAGTGTATAGTTCAAAGTTGCTAGAAGAGCAGAATTTAAGATAGATGTTTGAGGTGACACATATCTCAATTACCAGATTAGATCATTACACATTTTGTGATGTGTCAAAATATCACATATACCCCCTCAATAGGTACAACTATTATGTATCAATAAAAAAACTCAAACCTTCGAAATATTATTTTAAAGAAAGAATAGTGTTGAACGAACTGGACATTCAAATGTTTTCAAATGCAAAAAAAATGAATCTAGACGCAGACCTTACACCTTTTACTAAAATTAATTAAAAATGTATCATAGACATAAATGTAAAACACAAAATTATAGAACTTTTTTTTTTTTTGAGACGGAGTCTAGCTCTGTTGCCCAGGCTGCAGTGCAGTGGCGTGATCTCGGCTCACTTCAAGCTCTGCCTCCTGGCTTCATGCCATTCTCCTGCCTCAGTCTCCCGAGTAGCTGGGACTACAGGCGCCTGCCACCACACCTGGCTAATTTTTTTTGTATTTTTAGTAGACATGGGATTTCACCGTGTGTTAGCCAGGATGGTCTCGATCTCCTGACCTCATGATCCGCCCGCCTCGGCCTCCCAAAGTGCTGGGATTACAGGTGTGAGCGACTGCACCCAGCCAAAACTTTAAAAAAATAACATGAGAGAAATGTACATGGCTTTGGATTTGGTGATGACTTTAAAGATAAAACTTCAAACGCACAATCCATAAAAGAAAGAGTCGGTGAGCTCGATTTGATTAATATAAAAAAATTCTACTGTGCTAAAGATACTATAAAGAGATTAAAAAGAGAAGCCACAAACTGGGAGAAAATATTTGCTAAAGGCATATCTGAGAAAGGACTGTTATCCAAAATACAGAAAAGATTCTTAAAACTCATTAAATATAAACCAAACAATATGATTTAAAATTGGCCCAAAGACCTAAACAGACTTATCACCAAAGATATCTAGGTGGCAAATGAGCATATGAAAAGATGCTTCACATCATATGTCATCAGAGAAATTCAGATTAAAACAATGAAATACGACTACACACCTATTAGAATGGCCAAATCTGAAACACTGACAACATCAAATGCTGACAAGGATGTAGAACAACAGGCACTCTCATTCATTCCTTGTGAGAATGCAAAAGGGTACAGCCACTTTGGAAGACAGTTTGGCAGTTTTCTACAAAACTAAAAATACTCTTACCATATGATCCAGCAATTGCATTTCTTGATATTTACTCAAAGGAGTTGAAAACTTATGTCCACATAAAAATCTGCACATGAATGTGTATAACAGCTTTATTCATAATTTCCAAAACTTGGAAGAATCCAAGTTATTTTTCAGTAGATGAACAGATAAACAGACCGATACATCCAGACAATGGATGTATCATGATGAGTGCTAAAAAGATGTGAGCTACCAAGCCATCAAAAGACATGGAAAAAACTTAAATGCATGTTACTAAGTGAAAGAAGACTGTTTGAAAAACTGCATACTGTATGATTCCAACTATACGATATTCTGGAAAAGTGAAAACTATGAAGTTTTCATAGACAGCAATCAATGGTTGTGAGGGGTAGTGAGGAGGAAGAAATGAATAGGCAGAACACAATGAATTCTTAAGGCAGTCAAACTACTTTGTATGTTACTATAATGGTGGATATATGTCATCATAAACTCATGCAAACCCATAGAATGTACAGCACCGAGAGTGAACCCTAATATAAACTCTGGACTTCAAGTGAAAAGGATGTGCCAATGCAGCTTATCAGTTGTAATAAATGTACCATTCTGGTGGGGGATACTGATAATGGTGGAGGCTATGCATGTGTGAAGGCAGGGATATTTGGGAAATCTCTACACTTTCTGCTCAATTTTGCTATAAAACTAAAATTGCTATAAAATGTGAGGTCCATCGAAAACATTATATGTCAGACCACAACAAAATTAAGAATCAATTTTTAAAGGATAATTTAGAAAACCTCATACACTTGTAAATTTAAAATGTGCTTCTAAATATTTCATAGGTATAGAAGAAAATATACTGGAAATTATACTGTAAATATTATATAAATAATAAAGACAGTATGTATAAAAACTTGTGGGATATAGCTAGAGCAGAGCCTTGAATGCTTAAATCTAGAAAAAGAAAGGTCAAAAATTATGAACTAAAAATCCAACTCAAGTTATAAGAAGAACAGCATAAGTCCACAGAAATTTTTAAAAATTATGTTTAATATAAGAGCGAAAAATAAATGAAATAGCAAATCAACATATAACTGAGAGAATCAACAAAGTAAAAGTTAATTATTTTAGAAGACTAATATTTATGTAGCTGGTAGGATTAATGAAGACAGAGAAGGAAAACTTCAATAATTTCGGGAATGAATAAGTGAAGGAGAGGCCATTGTTCTCCAGTGGTAGTGGGGGTCAGACAAGAGGCCTTGTCAAATGTGGCATCTTTGAAGATGACTCTGTGATGGACACATGTTAAAATAGTCCTTATGATTCTTGTTTCCTGGTATTCATTTCCCTATATAATCCTCTCCTCTTGAGTGTGAGTGGATCCTGATACTTTCTTCTAAGTGATAGACTATGGCAAAGATGAAGGGCTATCACATCCATGACTATATTTCATTAAATAAGACTCCTCCTTGGTACCAAGCCAGCTTGCTCTAGAGTAGTTCTTTCTGTCAGTTGCTGGCTTTGAAGAAGGAACATTTTATGACTCCTTCAGCCATTAAAAAAAATAAATTCTTCCAACAACTCAAGGGAGCTTAGAAGCAAGTAGTTTTCTCTGCCAAGCCACCAGATGAGAACTCAGCCCTTGCTAACATGCTGTTTGTGGCCATGTGAAAACCAAGCAGAGAACCCAGCTAAGCTGTGCCCATACTTCTGGTTCATAGAAATTGTGAGATAATAATTGTGTGTTGTTTTCAGCCAATATGTTTAATAATTTAAATCCAATGTAATTAATATTTGATCATTTAAACAAATCGCTTAGCCAATAATTTGTTTTGCAGCATAGAACAGTAATATATGTTCAATAAACTCAAACTTTATCAAATTGTCACGTTTACAAACTTTTTCATGAACTCTGGCAAACTTCATGGGTATGCCTCAAAACTCTCACTCCTCAGATGTGGTGGCTTCTTGACATTTCCCACAGGGTTCGGTTGTAGCTAACTTGTGTAATAAAATACTATTTATTGCTGAAAACAAATGAACTGTAGCTATATGCATTAGCATATATGAATCCTAGAATACTATGTTAGAGAAACAAGTCAAGTCATAGAAGAATAAAAGTAAAAAATGAGATATAGAATTATTCAATTTACATAAAATTCAAAGATTCACACACTTCCATATAGTCATTCCCTCTGGGAGTCTGGATGGAAAAGAAAAATGTGGAAGGAAACACAAGGGACTTCAGAAGCACTCTTGAGTTGGGTGTGGTTACAAATAATCATTGTATTAATATATTTAAATCTTATGTTTCTTTTCACACAAAATGGTAAGACTAGACTAATGTATACCCAATTACCCACCAACCAGCTAAAGGAAATAAATTATAAATATAATTGATGATCCCTGCTTAGTGTTCCATTCTCTCTCTTCCCTCACCTTCCCAAACACAACCACTGCCTTGCTTTTGTGTTTTTGAATCGCTGAGAGAATCTCATAGGAAAGCAACCAGAGCATTGGTCATACTCTGCCTGGAGCCTGTACTATCATGGGACTTCCTGCTATGTGAAATAATACATTTCCTTATTAAGAGGCATGCAGAAACCATCCTAACTGATAAATGAAGACCAGAAATATCCTCCTTTAAGACAAAAGTGAAGAGGCAGGAAGGAAGGCAGATGTGGAGAATTATAATGAAGAAAGGGATACTGAAGATATTCTCATTAATTCACTTTGATCCCAGTGAGAAAGAAGAGGGTATCTCCTTGAAGTGATGAGAACATATGTTGTTGAGGATGAGTAATTATTTTTATACACTGTATATAATAGGTGTGCAATTAATGTGAATGACTGAATAAATAAATCAATGAATGAATGGAATGAGATTATGTTTGTAGACTGAATGGAAGAAGCCAGTGAAGAGGAAGAGACTGAAGGTAGAGGAAAAGATGAGAGAAATAACAGAGCAAGATTCCCAAGTGAGAAGTGAGAGTGGCAAACTCCTGGGCTTGATCTAGAATGCTTCTTATACCCTACACAGGATGAGATCATTATTGTATTAGTGGCTTGATGTGGGACATCTGCGTGGGGACAGAGTAGATCCATCCATACAGAGTTAGGAGAAATTGCTCTTATAGAAAAAATGTAGTAAAATATACTCAGTGCAAGGGAAATATGTAAATTTACATTTGTATAGAAAGTATTTCAAGATATACCAGGACAGAAGCCTTCCCTTCATCCCCAGTCTCACTTCCTATAGTCTCACCTGCAAGGCCCTGATGAGATTGTCCACTCCTATCTGCACACGCCATGAACATTGTCAGGCCTCTGAGCTCAAGCCAAGCCATCACATCCCCTGTGACTTGCCCGTATATGCCCAGATGGCCTGAAATAACTGAAGAATCACAAAAGAAGTGAATATGCCCTGCCCCACCTTAACTGATGACATTCCATTACAAAAGAAGTGTAAATGGCCAGTCCTTGCCTTAAGTGATGACCTTACCTTGTGAAAGTCCTTTTCCTGGGTCATCCTGGCTCAAAAAGCACCCCCACTGAGCACCTTGCGACCCCCACTCCTGCCCGCCAGAGAACAAACCCCCTTTGACTGTAATTTTCCTTTACCTACCCAAATCCTATAAAACGGCCCCACCCTTATCTCCCTTCGCTGACTCTCTTTTTGTACTCAGCCCGCCTGCACCCAGGTGAAATAAACAGCCATGTTGCTCACACAAAGCATGTTTGATGGTCTCTTCACACGGACGCACATGAAATTTGGTGCCATGACTCTGATCGGGGGACCTCCCTTGGGAGATCAATCCCCTGTACTCGTGTTCTTCACTCCATTAGAAAGATCCACCTATGACCTCAGGTCCTCAGACCGACCAGCCCAAGGAACATCTCACCAATTTTAAATCAGGTAAGTGGCCTCTTCTTACTCTCTTCTCCAACCTCTCTCACTGTCCCTCAACCACTTTCTCCTTTCCACTCTTCAATCTCTCCCTTCTCTTAATTTCAATTCCTTTCATTTTCTAGGAGAGACAAAGGAGACACGTTTTATCCATGGACCCAAAACTCCGGCGCTGGTCATGGACTGGGAAGGCAGCCTTCCCTTGGTGTTTAATCATTGCAGGGATGCCTCTCTGATTATACACCCACGTTTCAAGGGTGTCAGACCACGCAGGGACACCTGCCTTGGTCCTTCACCCTTAGCGGCAAGTCCCGCTTTTCTGGGGAAGGGGCAAGAACCTCAACCCCTTCTCTCCTTGTCTCTACTCCTTCTGTGCTTTTCTGGGAGAGGGGCAAGTACCTCTCAACCCCTTCTCCTTCACCCTTAGTGGCAAGTCCCACTTTTCTATGGGGCAAGAACCCCCAATCCCTTATTTCCACACCCCAACCTCTTATCTCTGTGCCCCAATCCCTTATTTCCACATCCCAACCACTTATCTCTGTGCCCCAATCCCTTATTTCCACATCTCAACCACTTATCTCTGTGCCCCAATCCCTTATTTCCACACCCTGACCTCTTATCTCTGTGGCCCAATCCCTTATTTCTGCACCCCGGCCTCTTATCTCTGTGCCCCAATCCCTTATTTCTGCACCCTGACCTCTTATCTCTGTGCCCCAATCCCTTATTTCTGCACCCCGACCTCTTATCTCTGCACCCCAGTCCCTTATTTCTGTGCCCCAACCTCTTATATCTCTACACCCCAATCCCTTATTTCCATGCCCCGACCTCTTATCTCTGAGCCCCAACCCCTTTTCCCACTTTTCTGGAAGGTAAGAACCCCTGAACCCCTTCCCTCCATTTCTCTACTCTCTTATCTAGGCTTGCTTCCTTCACTGTGGGCAACCTTCCCACCTCCATTCCTCCTTCTACTCCCTTGGCCTGTGTTCTCAAAAACTTAAAACCTCTTCAACTCACACCTGACCTAAAACCTAAATGCCTTATTTTCTTCTGCAATGCCGCTTGACCCCAATGCAAACTCGACAGTAGTTCCAAATAGCCAGAAAATGGCACTTTGAATTTTTCCATCCTGCAAAATCTAAATAATTCTTGTTGTAAAATAGGCAAATGGTCTGAGATGCCTGACGTCCAGGCATTCTTTTACACATCAGTCCCTTCCTAGTCTCTGTGCCCAGTGCAACTCGTCCCAAATCTTCCTTCTTTCCCTCCCGCCTGTCCCCTCAGTACCAATCCCAAGCGTCGCTGAGTCTTTCTAATCTTCCTTTTCTACAGACCCATCTGACCTCTCCCTTCCTCCCCAGGCTGCTCCTCACCAGGCTGAGCTAGGTCCCAATTCTTCCTCAGCCTCTTCTCCTCCGCCCTATAATCTTTTTATCACTTCCCCTCCTCACACCTGGTCCGGCTTACAGGTTCTTTCCGTGACTAGCCCTCCCCAACCTGCCCAGCAAT
The DNA here is from genome assembly GCF_028858775.2 of Pan troglodytes. Lineage (NCBI taxonomy): Eukaryota > Metazoa > Chordata > Mammalia > Primates > Hominidae > Pan > Pan troglodytes. Next base: position 110,048,623 of record NC_072408.2, on the reverse strand, counting down.
TTACTCTTAAAAAGGTGGCCGGAGCCAAAGGCATAGTCAAGGTTAATGCTCCTTTTTCTTTATCCCAAATCAGAAGCATTTAGGCTCTTTTTCATCAAATATAAAAATCCAGCCCAGTTCATGGCTCGTTTGGCAGCAACCCTGAGACGCTTTACAGCCCTGGACCCTAAAAGGTCAAAAGGCCGTCTTATTCTCAATATACATTTTATTACCCAATCTGCTCCCAACATTAAATAAAACCCCCAAAATTGGAATCTGGCCCTCAAACCCCACAACAGGACTTAATTAACCTCACCTTCAAGGTGTACAATAACAGAAAAAAGTTGCAATTCCTTGCCTCCTCTGTGAGACAAACCCCAGCCACATCTCCAGCACACAAGAACTTCCAAACGCCTGAACCGCAGCGGCCAGGCGTTCCTCCAGAACCTCCTCCCCCAGGAGCTTGCTACACGCGCTGGAAATCTGGCCACTGGGCCAAGGAATGCCGGCAGCCCGGGATTCCTCCTAAGCCGCGTCCCATCTGTGTGGGACCCCACTGAAAATTGGACTGTTCAACTCACCTGGCAGCCACTCCCAGAGCCCCTGGAACTCTGTCCCAAGGCTCTCTGACTGACTCCTTCCCAGATCTTCTCGGCTTAGCGGCTGAAGACCGACACTGCCCGATCGCCTAGGAAGCCCCTTAGACCAACACGGACGCCGAGCTTCGGGTAACTCTCACAGTGGAAGGTAAGACCATCCCCTTCTTAATCAATATGGAGGCTACCCACTCCACATTACCTTCTTTTCAAGGGCCTGTTTCCCTTGCCTCCATAACTGTTGTGGGTATTGATGGTCAGGCTTCTAAACCTCTTAAAACTCCCCAACTCTGGTGCCAACTTAGACAATACTCTTTAAAGCACTCCTTTTTAGTTATCCCCACCTGCCCAGTTCCCTTATTAGGCTGAGACACTTTAACTAAATTATCTGCTTCCCTGACTATTCCTGGACTACAGCTGCATCTCATTGCCGCCCTTCTTCCCAATCCAAAGCCTCCTTTGCGTCCTCCTCTTGTATCCCCCCACCTTAACCCACAAATATAAGATACCTCTACTCCCTCCTTGGTGACCGATCATGCATCCCTTACCATCTTATTAAAACCTAATCACCCTTACCCTACTCAACGCCAATATCCCGTCCTGCAACACGCTTTAAAAAGATTAAAGCCTGTTATCACTCGCCTGCTATAGCATGGCCTTTTAAAGCCTATAAACTCTCCTTACAATTCCCCCATTTTTACCTGTCCTAAAACCAGACAAGCCTTACAAGTTAGTTCAGGATCTTCACCTTATCAACCAAATTGTTTTGCCTATCCACCCTGTGGTGCCCAACCCCGTACACTCTTTTGTCCTCAGTAACTTCCTCCACAACTCACTATTCCATGCTTGATCTTAAAGATGCTTTTTTCACTATTCCCCTGCACCCCTCGTCCCAGCCTCTCTTTGCTTTCACTTAGACTGACCCTGACACCCATTAGGCTCAGCAAATTACCTAGGCTGTACTGCCGCAAGGCTTCATAGACAGCCCCCATTACTTCAGTCAAGCCCAAATTTCATCCTCATCTGTTACCTATCTCGGCATAATTCTCATAAAAACATACGTGCTTTCCCTGCTGATCATGTCCGATTAATCTCCCAAACCTCAATCCCTTACAAAACAACAACTCCTTTCCTTCCTAGGCATAGTGTGGTCAGAATTCTTACACAAGAGCCAGGACCTCACCCTGTAGCCTTTCTGTGCAAACAACTTGACCTTACTGTTTTAGCCTAGCCCTCATGTCTGTGTGCAGCTGCTGCCACTGCTTTAATACTTTTAGGGGCCCTCAAAATCACAAACTATGCTCAACTCACTCTCTACAGTTCTCATAACTTCCAAAATCTATTTTCTTCCTCACACCTGACGCATATACTTTCTGCTCCCCGGCTCCTTCAGCTGTACTCACTCTTTAAGTCCCACAATTACCATTGTTCCTGGCCCAGACTTCAATCTGGCCTCCCACATTATTCCTGATACCACACCTGACCCCCATGACTGTATCCCTCTGATCCACCTGACATTCACCCCATTTCCCCAAATTTCCTTCTTTCCTGTTCCTCACCCTGATCACGCTTAATTTATTGATGGCAGTTCCACCAGGCCTAATCGCCACACACCAGCAAAGGCAGGTTATGCTATAGTACAAGCCACTAGCCCGCCTCTTAGAACCTCTCATTTCCTTTCCATCGTGGAAATCTATCCTCAAGGAAATAACTTCTCAGTGTTCCATCTGCTATTCTACTACTCCTCAGGGATTATTCAGGCCCCCTCCCTTCCCTACACATCAAGCTCGAGGATTTGCCCCACCCAGGACTGGCAAATTAGCTTTACTCAACGTGACCTGAGTCAGATAACTAAAATACCTCTTAGTCTAGGTAGATACTTTCACTGGATAGGTAGAGGCCTTTCCTACAGGGTCTGAGAAGGCCACCGCAGTCATTTCTTCCGTTCTGTCAGACATAATTCCTCAGTTTAGCCTTCCCACCTCAATACAGTCTGATAACAGATGAGCCTTTATTAGTCAAATCAGCCAAGCAGTTTTTCAGGCTCTTAGTATTCAGTGAAAACTTTATATCCCTTACGGTCCTCTGTCTTCAAGAAAAATAGAATGGACTAAAGGTCTTTTAAAAACACACCTCACCAAGCTCAGCCACCAAAAAGGACTGGACAATACTTTTACCACTTTCCCTTCTGAGAATTCAGACCTGCCCTCGGAATGCTACAGGGTACAGCCCATTTAAGCTCCTGTATAGATGCTCCTTTTTATTAGGCCCCAGTCTCATTCCAGACACCAGACCAACTTAGACTGTGCCCCCAAAAACTTGTCATCCCTACTATCTTCTGTCTAGTCATACTCCTATTCACCATTCTCAACTACTCATAAATGCCCTGCTTTTGTTTACACTGCCGGTTTACACTGTTTTCCCAAGCCATCACAGCTGATATCTCCTGGTGCTATCACCAAACTGCCACTCTTAACTCTTGAAGTAAATAAATAATCTTTGCTGGCAGGACTATGCTGAATCTCCTTAGGCACTCTCTAATCAGATATCCTGAGTCATCCCAATTCTTGGACCTTTTATACCTGTTTTTCTCCTTCTGTTATTCCATTTAGTTTCTCAATTCATCCAAAACCATATCCAGGCCATCACCAATCATTCTATACGACAAATGTTTCTTCTAACAACCCCACAATATCACCCCTTACCACAAGACCTCCCTTCAGCTTAATCTCTCCCACTCTAGGTTCCCACGACGCCCCTAATCCCACTTGAAGCAGCCCTGAGAAACATCGCCCATTCTCTCTCCATACCACCCCCCAAAAATTTTCGCCACCCCAACACTTCAACACTATTTTGTTTTATTTTTCTTATTAATATAAGAAGGCAGGAATGTCTATCTGCTTGAAGTGAGGAGAACATATGTTGTTGAGGATGAGTAATTATTTTTATACACTATGTATAATAGGTGTGCAATTAATGTGAATGACTGAAGAAAGAAATCAATGAATGAATGGAATGAGATTATGTTTGTAGACTGAATGGAAGAAGCCAGTGAAGAGGAAGAGACTGAAGGTAGAGGAAAAGATGAGAGAAATAACAGAGCAAGATTCCCAAGTGAGAGTGGCAAACTCCTGGGCTTGATCTAGAATGCTTCTTATACCCTACACAGGATGAGATCATTATTGTATTAGTGGCTTGATGTGGGACATCTGCGTGGGGACAGAGTCGATCCATCCATACAGAGATAGGAGAAATTGCTCTTATAGAAAAAATGTAGTAAAATATACTCAGTGCAAGGGAAATATGTAAATTTACATTTGTATAGAAAGTATTTCAAGATATACCAGGACAGAAGCCTTCCCTTCATCCCCAGTCTCACTTCCTATAGTCTCACCTGCAAGGCCCTGATGAGATTGTCCACTCCTATCTGCACACGCCATGAACGTTGTCAGGCCTCTGAGCTCAAGCCAAGCTATAGCATCCCCTGTGACTTGCACGTATATGCCCAGATGGCCTGAAGTAACTGAAGAATCACAAAAGAAGTGAATATGCCCTGCCCCACCTTAACTGATGACATTCCACTACAAAAGAAGTGTAAATGGCCAGTCCTTGCCTTAAGTGATGACATTACCTAGTGAAAGTCCTTTTCCTGGGTCATCCTGGCTCAAAAAGCACCCCCACTGAGCACCTTGCGACCCCCCACTCCTGCCCACCAGAGAACAAACCTCCTTTGACTGTAATTTTCCTTTACCTACCCAAATCCTATAAAACGGCCCCACCCTTATCTCCCTTCGCTGACTCTCTTTTTGTACTCAGCCCGCCTGCACCCAGGTGAAATAAACAGCCATGTTGCTCACACAAAGCGTGTTTGGTGGTCTCTTCACACAGACGCGCATGAAAAACATGGTGGCTGCTGATTAACTCAAAAATATGCATATGACATCTTGGGCCTGCTCTCATCTTGCCCTTCCTATGGCTTACCTCCCAGGACCATGTTGATGCCTACCAAATTGTTTCCTTTTCTGCTTCACAAACTCCTAGTTTGAGTTCCTTTCAAGTGTGTAGACTTTTACTGCAGGACACTATGTTTGTTGACACAGGGAGTTCAATGAAGAAGACAAATCCTGTCTTCAAGGTGGTTAAAATTGGGCAAGTGTCCCTCAGCCTTGCTATTCAGTTTCCTTGCCCTAAGGTCAAGGAATCACAGACTTTGGCATTGGAAGGAACAATGGAAAAGAACTCTCCTCACGTTATAAATGCTGAAAGCCAAAGGCTTACTGAAGGATGGGTTTGTCCATGGCCATAAAATGAGGTAGTGCTAGAGCCAGAGCCCCTGATTCCAAACCAATGCCTTTCTCTGTATCATGATGCTTAAAAGGAAGAGATGCTCTTGAGTAACTAACATTTAGAAGATTAATAAGAAACAACACAGTAAGGGATGGTAGAGAAGGAAGACATAGTCTTTGTCCTTCAGGGTCTTGCAAGTAACACAGAGTCATAAGTAATTTAATTGCTTTTTAAAAACGATTAAATGCTGAAATGGACATATAAGTGAATGCAATAGAAGGCTCTTGAAAACTGAGACTGGACTTGATTCTGGCACAGTACTCAGCACCCAGTAGATATTCAATAAATGAATGCTATGAGGATTTGTAAATTACAATGTGCTCATCTCATAGAGTTTGGCATTCAAATAGACATTTACAGATTTTTCTTTGGGAAAGGGAGTTGACCAAAATATAACACTTAAAAAAATAATGGTTGCATAAAAACAACAGAAGTACAAGTGTTGATAGAGTTCTCAGTTGTTCATGTCAAACTCCATCTCTCTGAAATGTTCTATAATCCTCTCTGTGTGATATCTTTCTCTCAGCTTATTTCAAACATGTATATGGCTTTGGACAAAATAAGACAAGTATTTCCTGAATCGTTTGACATTCAGCTGTTGCTGAAGATGTTAAAACTACAAGCAAACCTGCTAATCGTCAGCAACAAAGCAGGTTAATCCTGGCTGACTGGCGATTTGTTTGGGAACCTTTGGAGCAACAGAGAGATTCCAGTTTATAAAAAGAGATAAATAGTCAGTTAGAGATTAGAAATGAAAGAAGGAAAAGACTTCTTTTCCCCAGACCGCACACTGACAGGGAATCTTCCTTGAGCAATTGTTCAAGAATGTTTCATGTTCTTCCCCTCTCTCCTGCCCTTGGCTTCTCCCCTGCCCATTCCTCCTCCTCCCTCAGCCACAGAAGACTTGACTGGCAGTTGTCACCACTGATAGAGAGAGGAAGATACTTCAGAAAAGAGGGAGGGAGCAGGGGGAGGCCGACTCGTCAAAAGCAATGGTCGTCAAAAGATGATTCCCTCTTTCTGTGTGTGTTTTGTCTCCTTTTAAATTATTCAAATCTGGGTGGCATTTAGGATAACTGGCATTTTGACACAGCTTAAAGGATTTTCTCACGAACGCTATTGAACTGAAGCTGCCACCCTTTAAAAAATGTATAAAAAGAGATCTTTGGTATAATCTGATATGTCTACAAATGAAAGTCAGTTTCATGCAAAAATCTGTAAATATATATATTTATTGGCCAGTCTTTCCCCCTTTTCTATCTATTTTTTTTTTATTATACTTACAGTTTTGGGATACATGTGCAGAACGTGTAGGTTTGTTACATACGTATACACGTGCCATGGTGGTTTGCTGCACCCATCAACCCGTCATCTGCATTAGGTATTTCTCCTAATGCTATCCCACCCCCTGAGAGGCCCTGGTGTGTGATGTTCCCCTCCCTGTGTCCATGTGTTCTCATTATTCAGCTCCTACTTAATGAGTGAGTACGTGTGGCGTTTGGTTTTCTGTTCCTGTGTTAGTTTGCTGAGAATGATGGTTTCCAGTTTCATCCATGTCCCTGCAAAGGACATGAATTCATCCTTTTTATGGCTGCATAATATTCCATGATGTATATGTGCCACATTTTCTTTATCCAGTCTATTATTGATGGGCATTTGGGCTGGTTCCAAGTCTTTGCTATTGTAAATAGCGCTGCAATAAACATACATTTGCATGTGTCTTTATAGTAGGATGACTTATAATGCTTTGGGTATATACCCAGTAATGGGATTGCTGGGTCAAATGTTACTTCTGGTACTAGATCCTTGAGGAATCGCCACACTGTCTTCTATAATGGTTGAACTAATTTACACTTCCACCAACAGTGTATAAGCATTCCTATTTGTCCACATCCTTGCCAGCATCTGTTGTTTCCTGACTTTTTAATGATCGCCATTCTAACTGGTGTGAGATGGTATCTCATTGTGGTTTTGATTTGCATTTCTCTGATGGCCAGGGATGATGAGCGGTTTTTCATATGTTTGTTGGCCACATAAAAGTCTTCTTTTGAGGAGTGTCTGTTCATATCCTTTGCCCACTTTTTGATGGGCTTGTTTTTTTCTTGTAAATTTGTTTATGTTCCTTGTACATTCTGGATATTAGCCCTTCGTCAGATGGATAGATTGCAAAAATTTTCTCCCATTCTGTAGGTTGTCTGTTCAGTCTGATGACAGTTTCTTTTGCTGTGCAGAAGCTCTTTAGTTTAATTAGATCCCATTTGTCAATTTTGGCTTTTGTTGCCATTGCTTTTGGTGTTTCACTCATGAAGTCTTTGCCCATGCCTATATCCTGAATGGTATTGCCTAGGTTTTCTTCTAGGGTTTTTATGGTTTTAGTTCTTATGTTTAAGTCTTTAATCCATCCCAAGTTAATGTTTGTATAAGGTGTAAGGAAGGGGTCCAGTTTCAGTTTTCTGCATATGGAAACAGGCTAAATGCCCCAATTAAAAGACACAGACTGGCAAATTGGATAAAGAGTCAAGACCTCCATGGGAGTGGGATCCACTGACCTAGACCACTTGGCTCCCTGGCTTCAGCCCCCTTTCCAGGGGAATGAACAGTTCTGTCTCCCTGGCATTCCAGGTGCCACTGGGATATGAAAAAAAACTCCTGCAGCTAGCTTAGTGTTTGCCCAAACAGCCACCCAGTTTTGTGCTTGAAACCCAGGGCCCTGGTGGTGTAGACACCTGAGGGAATCTCTTCTATGTGTTCAGAGATTGCATAACAGGGTTGTGGTAACAATTCAAATGTAAAATGGCAGTTAATAAGATTCTTGCTAAGATTTTTTTATTTTTTAATTTTTTGCAATTCTCATTCTGTAAATTGGAAAGGTCAATCTATTGTGGAAATGACCAGAAAGGACAAATAGCTTTTCTTATTTTCTGCCTCATATTTCTCCTTTATTAGTGCATGTAACAGAGATGATTGTATATTTTCTCCTTTTGAGCCAAAATCCTGAGCCACTTGTCACAGTCCACAGCCTGACTCCACAATTCAAATAAAAAGTAGACACCTCTGCCTCTGCCTGCCATGTCTGGGTAGTACCAGAATTACCTAAGACAGATGCAAGAGTCCAGTGAAGCATTTCCCAGAATACTGGGGTTTTGCAGTTTGCCACTAGTATTTAGTGGCACCAATTCAAATCCCTATGCTCAGTACTAGAGAGGTCAAAGAGTGTACAGGGAGTAAATATTCAGAAGACATCACTGTCAACTTGAAATTATTTTATTAAGTGCCAACATTGTGCAACCATTGTCTGTAGCTAAAACCAGGTTTAGTCTATTTTTCCTGACCTCAGGAAGAGTATATTCTAGTGGGGAGAAAGAAAGACTTTTTTTTTCTTTTTTGAAGCGGAGTTCATTCTTGTTGCCCAGGCTGGAGTTCATTGGTGAGATCTCCACTCACCGCAACTTCCGCCTCCCAGGTTCCAGTGATTCTCCTGCCTCAGCCTCTTGAGTAGCTGGGATTACAGGAGTGCACCACCACACTCAGCCAATTTTTGTATTTTTAGTAGAGATGGGTTTTGCCATGTTGGCCAGGATAGTCTCGAACTCCTGACCTCAGGTAATCCACTCACCTCGCCTCCCAAAGTGCTGGGATTACAGGCGTGAGCCACCGTGCCTGGCCGAGGATTTCGTTTCTATAAGTGAAAAGGGATGATGAGATATGCAGCGACAAATGAATGGTATAGACAAGAAATGTGTCAGGATTTCAACAGTAAGTGAGATAACCAGGGGCTCTGATAAGAAAGATGTTAGCAAGGACACCCTGGGACCACACTAGGAAGGGACAGATTGATGCAGCATGGGAGTAAGGGGGGCTCTACAAGGAAGGAAAGGCTGTGAGCAAATATATATAACTATATAGAGAGAGGAATTGCAGTTCTTTCTTTGTGAAAAACATTTCACTGCACACTAAGCTTCAGACTGAATTCTGTAAGTAGTGGCAAGCCTCTCATGAAGGTTTTGAGTAGGAAAGTAGCCGGCACAGCATGGGGAGATGTGTCTGTGATCTGTACGGTGTTCTGGAGTGAGCAGTAACAGCAGAAAAAGGAGTTATATCTAATTTTTTGGAAGTAGCTTTTTTTTCTTTTTTTTTTTGAGACAGGGTCTCACTCTGTCACCCCCAAGCTGAAGGGCAGTGGTATGATCATGGCCCACTGCAGCCTCGACCTCTGAGGCTCAAGGGATCCTCCTGCCTCAGCCTCCCAAGTAGCTAGGACTACATGCATGCACCATGACACTCAGCTAATTTTTTGTTTGTTTGTGTGGTTTTTTGTAAAGACAGGGTCTTGCTATGCTGACCAGGCTGGTCTTGAACTAGCTTCAAGTGATTCTCTCGCCTCGGCCTCCCAAAATGCTGAGATTACAGGTGTGAGCCGCTGCACTCATCTAAGAAGCAGCTTCTTTTAACAAGCATTTTTCAGCACTTCAATGTGTTCTGGACCAGAATTTTATAACCATGTTAACCAGAGAAATAGGTCTTGTCAGCCAGGAGTGGTAGCTCACGCTTGTAATCCCAGCACTTTGGGAGGTCGAGGCGGGGAGAGCACTTGAGGTCAGCAATTTGAGACAACCCTCGCCAACATGGTGAAACCCTGTCCCTACTAAAAATACAAAAATGAACCAGGGGTGGTGGTGCGTGCCTGTATTCCCAGCTACTTGGGAAGCTGAGGCAGGGGAATCCCTTGAACCTGGGAGGCAGAGGTTACAGTGAGCCAAGATCTCACAACTGCACTCCAGCCTGGGCCACAGAGCGGGACTCCATCTCAAAAAAAGAAAGAGAGAAAAAGAAATTAGGTCTTGGCTTACAATGGAGGACTTGGTGTTTGTCCTCAGTGTGACCTTGGGGAATGGACATGATCTCTGGGTTTGGTTCTGCATCTGAAAAATGGGACCAAAATGACACACCCTGCCTTCCTTATCGGATTCTATATTGTGAAGATAAACTTCAATGATCTTAAAAAAGTATTGTTTTCCAATCCCAGCACTTTAGGAGGCCGAGGCGGGTGGATCACGAGGTCAGGAGATCGAGACTATCCTGGCTAACACGGTGAAACCCCATCTCTACTAAAAAAATACAAAAAAAAATTAGCCAGGCGTGGTGGCGGGAGCCTACTGTAGTCCCAGCTACTCGGGAGGCTGAGGCAGGAGAATGGCGTGAACCCGGGAGGTGGAGCCTGCAGTGAGCAGAGATTGTGCCACTGCACTCCAGCCTGGGTGACAGAGCGAGACTCTGTCTCAAAAAAAAAAAAAGAAAAAAAAAGTATTGTTCTCCACCAGAGAGAATTCTGGGTCTGAAATTTCACATTTTAAAGTGTAAAAAGAAATAACAGAACACAAATAATTATACATCTGACCCCAAACCTGCAAAGAAGTGAATCCATCCTCCCTAGAGCTGTCACCTCAGAAAGAATCCTATTCCTAGAATCCAATAATTGTGTTGCCAAAGACCATAGGCTCATATTAGAGAGAAGAAGGAAAGACAGAGAGAAAATTTATCTTAGTTTCTTGTTCAGTTTGTATGCCAGAGAGTCCAAACTTCTCTCTGCATCTGTGATCGGTGACTTTGACCACAACTGGGAGAACTCTCCCTTCGAGAAATTAGGTCAACATCATTTTTGCCTTTTGATATGGTAGGCTGACATGACATGAGAGAATGCACTCTGTGAGAATGAACTCTATTTTCTCCTCTCCGAGAGGGAGACACTTGAGATATTTATGTCTTCTTAGAAGATTTAGAAATTTGCAGCAGAGGAAACCTTATTCCCAGGTTTTTCTTTCTCATCCAGCATGTTTAGAAAGTCTCATTTCTATTTCTCTTTTGAGTACTGTGTTCCAAGGCTCAGGCATTTTCATTCTGTCTAAGGGTGGACATCACAGCATCAGCTTTGCTATGGATAGAGCTAGGTTGGAGGGCACACTTTCTTGATCATTCAGATGGGCTGGCTTGCTTTCCTCTTTGAAGGCACCAGCCCTGAAATCCCGGCCTTTACACAAAGTGTGAAGGACAGAGCAGAATCTCTTATCCAGGATTACTGCCTTTTGTAGATGCTGTCTGGGCAAAGAGAGATGAAAAGAGAATAAATCTTTGGGGGTTATAGCCTTTTAATTGATCAGAGGCTGTTACTCATCCATTAGGTTACTCATTCCTTCTCTGTGGAGAGGGATACAGAAGTGATGGGGTAAGAGGCCAGGAGGGATACTCAAGTGGAGGTCCTTCCATGCAGAAAAATCCCTGAGAAATATTTTATTAGTACCAGTGTCATTATCAGATTTGTATTAATACTTGTATTAGTATATATATATGAGCTTTGGTATTAATATTAATATATGTATTTATATTTGCATTAGTATTGGTATAATCATTATTATTAGTATCAGTGTCAGAGTTAGTGTTAGTATTAATATAATAAAGTGTTAGTATTAATATAATAAAATATCTAGAACAATATTGTGGCACAAATGGGGGTTCAAGACATGTTTATTTTTTCCCCTGCACTGAAATTTCCCCCTTTGTCTTTTGGGAAAGATTAGTACTTTCTCTTCCATGCAATAAATATGTATTAAGAATCGTTTTGCTAAATCAAATGAACTGCCACTGCAGAGTATTGTCTTTGGTATATAGAGAATATTCTTGCTTGAGAGGAATGTTGCATAGTAGATTTATTCCTGGGAACATGGTGCAGCCTTCTGCAGAGAAGGAAAACTATTTGGACAATTTTGGTGAGGTTTGGTCTAGGAAACGTAAGTAAAGAGGTCAGGATGTCAGGGGATGGTGATGGTGGCATGGCATGAACAAAAACTCCCTCCCTCCATGGGCCAAGCTTGGAAAGATGCAACAGAAATAGTGATAAGCAATTCAATAGACTCATCCCGCTAAGTTGGAGAAAATCTCTTGGGGTTTTCAGTGGACTCCCTTAACTATGACAGTTATTTCCACACAACCAATAAGGGCAATGGAGATGTTTCCCCCTTAAAATATCTTCCCTGGGGAGAACTTGATTTTCTTGGGGTGATCTCGATTTGCTCTTACATCAGCAATCTTATTACTGAGGGTAAATTTTTAAAATCACAGCTTGTTGGCCCATTTTTTGAATTAGGATGCCACTTGCTGGATAAACCAGATCTCTGTGCGGGGATAACTGAGCTGGTCCCACTAAAGTGAGGTGGGACCCAGTCAGTAGAAACTGCATTTGTCAGTAATTTGGAAAGGAGGATGTTCAGACCATTGTTCTGTGCCTCTGTTTCTTCCTCACAAAGATAGACATCATTCAACAAGCCTTCATGAAGCATCTCAATAGCCCCCAAATCATCCCTACAGGACAAAAAGAAAAGGAGAAACTACAGACTTGTACTAATGGACTGTACAATGAAATTTTTCTTTTTATCTTCTGTGATATCTGACAAAGCTAATATTCTAAGGCACAAGCATCCAGTCATGGAAGCTATAGTGTAATTATTCAGAGAACAGGCTCCTTGTTCAAACTTGATGGGACCAAGTTCAGTATTCAAGTTAAGCCACCTGAATATTAAATGGGGTATTACATACAAAGTGCTTAGAAAAGTGCCAAACTCTGTTAAGGAAGTACTTAAAGAGCATTAGTGATCGTTGTCATTGTTAATCATGATCATTGTCCTTTCATCTGATCATTGTTGAACAAACAGGACTTAAAAATAAGCTGGTCCACTTTTTCTCAGCTCATGTGCTGGGTATCAATCCATGGAAAATGAGATTCATGAAATTCTGTCCTATTGAAAACCCCAGACTCAGTCCAAAGGCAGAGAACTCAGATTTTAAATACAAATTATGGGGAAAAGACAGCTGGGGGACTCATAGTCCATGGTCAAAAATGAAACAGTAGAACTGCAGCAATCGGAAACTTTCTGGTGAGTTTTTCTCAGATCCCTAGATTCCTCTGGACAGATTTTCCTATTTGATCCTTGACTTTCATTTTTTGCACCCGTGTGTTGAATCTCCTCGAGAAAACTAAAGATGGTACAACTGCACGAAGATCCAGGGGAGAGGAAGGAGTGCTGGCCAGTGTTCCTGGGATGGCTTCTGTTTTGCTGGCACTGAGGACATATGCTTTGCTATGCTAGTGAAGCATAAACACTTATGCTTTAGATATGCATGCTTCCCTTTGGACACAAGAACACATATCCCCAAATTAATTCAAGCCCTTCTAGAGTCTAGCTAGCTGATTTGGGGAGAGATGCCTAATCTCTTTTCAATAAAGAGATTTACAAAATTTTTTGTGTGGTTGAAAGCAATGATAATCTTGAGTAGGATCTGGAGTTAGACACCATAAGTTCCAATCCTGATCCTATCACTTACTTGAGCTTGGGCAAGTCATTCTCCTGGCATCAGTTTCCTCCTCTGTGAAATGGGAATGACAGTAGCACTGTACTATTGTTAAGAGGATGAGATCTCTTATGGAAAATACTTAGTACCTGGCACATCATAAGCCTAAGGATTCTTCAGCTTTGAGCAATACTGCCTTTGATTGTGACCTAAAATATTTTTTTTAATTCCAGCATTTTAAATTGTGACCCTATTCTGAGATTTGGTAAAAACATCCAAAGTTTGCATAGTATTTTCATTATTGTATAACTTTAATAATATAATCACTTAAAGTAGTATAATATCTTAATTATATATATATATGCATACATACACCATATATATATATGTAGTGTGTGTGTTTATCTAACTGCAGAATAGTAGGTTATCAATGAGTTTCAAACATATCTGGAGCCAAATGTTTATTGTTAAAGTCAGGAGGATGCCTACAATAATCATACATTCTGTGTTACAGGATAGCCAAATTGGATATGTAGTAAGGACAAGTGTTTTTTTAGGGAAGTATGATGATAATGATAAATAATGATAAAATAATAGAATTAACTATGCTAATAATGATAAAATAATAGAATTAACATTCTACTATGTCTCAACTCCCAGTGATTTAATGAACATAGACAATGACTTTTGGTAGCTACTAACATCACAAAAAGAGAGACAAACAGATGTCATGTGCCTGCTGATGGATATACCCAACACTATCCATGAAATAGTTTTGCCCTCCCCCAAAATCTGAACCTGAGTCTGGTCAACAAATTCACTAAACATATAGGGAACTGAGGAACACATTCAACACCACCAGAGAGATGTAGTTAGCAAAACTCAAACTATTTGAGACACTAAAGAACAAATAACCTGTTTCTTCAACAACGTTAAACAAAAAACATAAAAGGAAAACATCTAAATGAAAAGAGGAAACAAATACATTAGTTAACTGCATTGTATGGACCTCCTTTTGATCCCAATTTGAATAAACAAACTGTGAGAAGGAGAAACACATTTATAAGACAATCAAATATCAACATTGACCAGGTATTTGATGATATTAAAGAATAATTATATTAAGGAATAATTGTTAATTTTGGTGGGTAATAAGAATATTGAAGTTATGTTTTAAAAAGGTAACACATGGTTATCTTTGTGGAAAGAAAAAATATAGGTAATAAATATTAAACCTTATCTCACACTATGTACAATATTTAGTTCAAAATGAATCAAATATTATAAGAGCTACAACTGTTAAAGTTCTAGAAGAAAACTTAAGATAAAATTTTGTTTAGGCAAAGTTTCTTATATAGGACACTAAATGTACTCTTTATGAAAGAAAAAATTATAAAATGTACCTTAAAATTTAAAAAAATGCTTTCAAACAATAATGTTGAGGGAGCAAAAGGGACTGAGAAAAATATTTGCAACATATATATCTGACAAGTGCCACTGTGTATTAGTTATCTATTACTGTGTACCATTATTCCAGAACCTAGTAGCTTAAAATAAGCATTTACTGTTTCCCACTGTTTCTGAGAGCCGGGAATCTAGGAATGATTTAGCTGGTTGTTCTGAATGATTTAGCTGGGTCTTTCACTAGATTGCAATCAGGTTGACTTCCCCAGCCTTAGCCTTGTGATTCTCAAGGCTGGAGAACTGACCTTCCTGCTCACTCTCATGGTTGGTGTCAGGACTCAGTTTCTCTCTGGATGTTGGCTGGATGCCTTCATTCCTTAGCACATGGCCAGCTTCGTAAGTTGCCTGGCAGCTGGCTTCTCTCACAGCAAGTGATTTGAGAGACAAAACCTAAGATGGAAGCCACAGTTTTCATAACTTAATCTTAGTAGTAACAGGCTCAGGCTGCTGAATGGGATTCCTCTAAAGTTTATATGTTGAAGCCTTAACTCCCAACATGACTGTTTTTGGATAGGGCTTTTAGGAAGTAATAAAGGTTAAATGAGGTCCTAATGATGAGGTCCTAATTAGATAGGATTTGTGGCCTTATAAGAAGAGGAAGTGCCACCAGAGGTTGCATTAGTTTTTAAAGATGTTTAGATAAACAAAATCTCCACATGCACAAAAAAGCTTTTTGTATTCCTTCTGTTAGAAATAGAGGGTGTTACACCAAGATGAGGATATTACCAATGGTAGCAGAAGAACAGTGTTCATGAAATGCAATATAGCCCATAAAAGAGGCAAAGGGGTAACAGGCTTTCTCAGGCAATAGCAATGAGAAGTCCCCTGATGATGGCCCCACAGAGTGAAAAAGGAAGCAGCCTCCAGGTGAGGAGAGAGGCAAGTGGTAGAATATGTACGTATCTAACTGTGTGGGAAAGAATATTAGGAAGCGATTTATAGTTCAGTGGTGAGTTTGGGAAGAATTATAATTATAGAAATATAAAAAAATTTGCAAATGGAAAAATGAAATGATTGCTTCAAGATAAAGGTTAGGCAAACAGAAAAATAGAATTGTTTCACAACTTGACTCAGGAAAGAACATTTACCTAGACACAACAATGTAAATATCTCATATCCATTTAACCAAAAATTGTGATAGAATTATAATTTGGAATAATGTGAGAGGAAAATAGGCAGGAGGAACATAAAAGTGGAAAATTACCATCTTTCACTTTAGAAACACAATAGAAAATGTCTAAAATTCACATAGTAGAAGACACTTAAAAAAAAAAAAAAGTATGGAAGAAACAGCTAAGATGCCAGGAAAGGGCTGTCTTTAAAGAGTGGACTGAGAACAATAAGGCAGGAGATTTCCAGGTTTTGTTTAAACACATTTATTCCATTTATCTTATTAAACTATGTGTGTGTGGTTCTTTGATCAAAGCAAAATTTAATTGCATTAAGAAAGAATTTGGAGGATACAAACTGAAAATCAACATGGAGAAAACACTCCTTTCCACCGTATACATAGATGTGTGGGTACTGAATAGAAAGTTCAAGCCAGACTGGAAGGCTTGACTGGCCATGCACAATGAGGAAGAGCAAGGCGGAGGGATCATCAAGGGAAAAGCTGAAAGATTGAGACTCTCGAATCTGCTGGGAGATAATTTTAGGAGTGAGTTTCCCCAAGGATTGCCTTTGAGACCTCTCCTTTGAAAACGGTCCTAATTCTGTGTCTCAGCCCTGGCCGTTGTGTGAGTATGAGTCAGACCAAGGGCATTTAAGAATAGATGACACTGGTAGAATTTTCTTGGTTTGCAAATCACCTTTTATTAATATTATACTTCAAGGAATGTGTAACACACATTAACAAAGAGCAATCAGAGAAGGAAACTTTGCTGAAAAGGTGCTGACTTACACAGCTTTCTAATTAATTATGTATATTTTAAACACCAAAGCAGGAGTCTATTTTGTTCTCTGTTGTGTCTCCTCAACCATGTTACAATTAAGACGTATGTATTTCTCACCTAATATAATCAATGAACTGGAAACTATTGACATTTGAGGGAATCTTTGTGAGTGAGGTAAACAACTTTCTATTCAAATATGCCTCATTACACATTATTTAAGTTACATCATTATATAAATACAGATGTTAAGAGTACATTCTGAAGAAAAATTTTCTTTTTTTTTCTGAAATTGATATTCATGTTCTGCTGGTAACATCTCACTCCCAAACCACATTGGAGTTGCATTAATGATGCTCAAATTTGATTGTTTATTCATTCTACTGTGCTTTTACCAAACTTGAGGAGAAGCACTGTGAAGGGAAGTTTTTTGATGAAATTGGTTTAAGACATTAAGAGTTAATCGGGACACTGATAAAAAAGAATTCGACTTTGTTTCTGTGAAAATGAGGAGATTAGAAAAAGGAAGAAACTGTTCATGAGGATAAGTCTTTCTCACTTTAAGAGCTGAGGGCTTTTATAATGAGGAACACTAAGCTCATTTTACATCACACAGAATTTAGCATTGCACCTGCTTAGAGTGAGAGCAAACTGAGCAAAAATAACAAAAATGAATGCAAGAAGTTACCCTAAAACACAGGCCTACTCAAAGATTAAAGTGGGGGAAATAATAACACATTTTCTTTTACAAAAATATGGGTGAAGAATGGAATTGCTATTGTTCTGCATGTTTTTCTAAATCAAGTCTGACCAGAGTCCAAGAAAAATTTTTCTAAGATAATGCCAAAAAATTGCTCTTTCTGGGCAAAAATCAGTCTTAATTCCCTTTGTCATAATGTAACGCTTCCTCTGTTACATTTTTCTTTAGTCAACAGTGTAAAAACAATTTATTGTCGATCTGAAAATTGTTTTTGTGGGGCTCAAAACTTTGTGGTTTATATAAATGTAGTAATTCTCTAGATTACCATTTCACGGTACACTGCACACCAAAGAAAGCAACCTGTGTCTTTTACGCAAGAGTGTGGGTGGGTGGGGAGATCTAAAGGGGGGCCGTGTGGGGAGCCAT
This sequence comes from Pan troglodytes, assembly GCF_028858775.2. Classification (NCBI taxonomy): domain Eukaryota; kingdom Metazoa; phylum Chordata; class Mammalia; order Primates; family Hominidae; genus Pan; species Pan troglodytes. The sequence goes on along the minus strand of NC_072408.2, from coordinate 110,030,879 downwards.
CAGCCCCAGAAGTAATCAGATAAAGCTAGTGGCTTGGTATTAGTGTGTTAGCTTTGTCTAAGTCCCAGCATCTTCAATGGGCCAGCCCCTCTTCATTTGTCACCCCAGCGCACCTTTTGTGCAAATAATTTCCCATTGGTATTACTCAGAGCTTGGAGTCGATAGCCGACTAGCCTCTTTGCTTGTACCATTATTTCCAGCAAGCTTGCTACATCTGCAATAAATCCTGGAGGATTTGTGGGTGGACTGAGGAAGTGTGAGTGGCAGAATGAGGTGATAAGGCCTGGATTCGGCTGAAACAAAAGCTTTTCCATTCTGGCCTGACGTGGCAGAGTCACAGCATCTGAAGATTTGATTTGATCAAGTTTTTGCCAGCTGTCACAGGGAGTTCAAGCAAGTTAAAAATGAAGCCCATGAGCCTTTCTCTTGTACTCCATTAAGCTTGCCTGTAAGCACCGGTGATGAAAATCTTTCTCTTTTCTTAGCCTTTTTATGTTGTGGTGGTGGTAGAGAACAACGGATCTTCAAGAAGATGGATCAGATATGCCAAGGAACTGTTTTAAGTGATAGGCCCAGATGAAAATCTCTGGATTTAGATAGCAGTCACTGGCAATTTTCAGGTGTCGGGGCAAGAAATGTGGTTTAATCAAAATTTCTCAGCTTGGTTGCAGAGGGGCTACAATGAGGTTTTCAAAGCAGAGTCGTTTTCCAGCAAGATCAAATCCATGGCTGTCATATTATATACATTTTTCTCCTTCTGGGTTTTATTTTCTCTTTTATCCAGAAAAGCTTAACTTGGAAGTGATGTCTGTTTATCAGCAGTGGCTCATTATGTCCATGAATGTGAGCGCGTCTGTGCGCGCGCACGTGTGTGCGCACGCATTTTAACATACAAAGGAAAGAAGGCAACGTGGCTTCTGAAAAGCATATTGCAAGAGAATCTGGGCAGTTACTCAAATATTTCTGTGTGGTGCTTGGGTATCAGGATCCCCTGTTAGGGCTCTGTATCAGTCAGCATAGTCTGAGTTACGTCTTGGTAACAAAGAACCCTAAATTTTCAGTGGTTCATAACACAAAAGTTTGGTTAATCATGCTATATTTCTATCTGGGTCAGCTGTGCTCTCTGCCATTTGCCTGCACTCAGGTGGAGGGAGCAACCTCTGTCTGGGATATTACTTCTCTAATGGCAGAGGGACATGACAAATCATGCACTGACTCTTAAACCTCTGCTTACAGGAGGCACATGTCGCATTTCCTTAATGAAAGCATGCCACAGAGCTACCTTTTCATCCTTGGGGTGGGGAGAGAGAAGAATTCCACAAGAGGGAAACAGAACTGGTTGGAGGCACAGTGACATAATCTCTAGCAGCACTCAGTTTCCCTATCTGTAATGTGAGAGAGCTCTGATTCCATTCAGTGGCACTGTAAGGCAGCAGTTCTAGCCGGGAAGATCGGCTGGAGGTGCTCCAGTGCAGAGAACGTTCCAAGACCATCATATTATGGATGGTGAATATGAAATTCTCACTTGGCTGGATAAAACGTATGTATCACAGCAGAGTAGTAGTTGTGGAAAAAGAAGGAAAAAATCAGTGAACCTAGGAGAAACTGTTTTCAAATATGACTTACACTTTATTTAAATTAAAAATAGTAAGCTCTGATTCTGCCACTGTACTCTAGCTTGGGCGAGACAGTGAGACCCCATCTCTTAAGTTAATTAATTAATTAAGTTTGTTTGTTTCTCTGTGAGGAATGAAAGTCACTTTTTAATCATTATGTGTGTGTGTGTGTGTGTGTAATAAATATAGAAAAGGTCCAAAAAAGATTAATGTATTATAGAGATAACACTTATGCAACTACCACTCAAAATATAGAACATTGCCAATATTCCAGGAGCCCCAAAGTGTCCCTTCCCAGTAATAGCTCCCTCATTTTTCTGCAAAGATAACCAGTAAAGGCTGGCTTAGAGCTTCCTGCAAACAGACTCTAAGTTGGAAATTGCAGGCAGAGGATTTACTGGGGATATTCTTGAGAGAAATACCTGTAAGAACATTAGGAAGGCAAGACGAGTAGAGGAAGAAGCCAGTTCACAGTGGTTCCATCAGTGGCTGTGTCAGTACCACATAGGTTCTTTGATTTGGGCTAGCCCTTTGGCGTTGAGTGCTGGATCTTTATATTCCCACATCAGCCAATCACTAGGCACTAAACCCTAGTCACTAGGCAAACCCTGATAGAGGGTGTGGCCTTGAGTGAAGAAGTTCCCCGTGGCCAAGAGTAATTCCCAGTTTGTCACTCAGGTGTGAACCATCAGCACAGAATATTCTCAGCGGCTGAGAAGGGAACATGGGATGTCAAGAGGGAATCCTGGAACCACAGTATTCACAGAACTATTATAGCTCCTTCTTTTATATACTTTTTAATTTGAACACTTACATATGCCTCTTATGTATGTTTTAAACATCTGGTTTGTTTTACTCAACATTGTATTTTTAAGATTCAACACTGTTGCCTGTGGTTGTAATACACATTCATTTTCATGTCAGCTTTGTATTCTATTTTATGATTATACCCCAATTCACCAATTGTACTATAGAGACATTGGACTGCTTCCTGCCTTTGGCTGTATACATAATTCTGCTATGAATACTGCTATAAATGTCTCTTCGTGCATATGTACATGTGTGTGTCTCAGGTAGATAAGCAGGTGTGGCACTGCTGAGATATGGGCTAATATGGTTTTGCTTTGCCCCCACCCAAATCTCATCTTGAATTGTAGCTCCCATAATCCCTACAAGTCTTGAGAAGGACCCAGCAGGGGGTAATTGAATCATGGGGGCAAGTTTTTCCAGTGCTGTTTTCATGATAGTGAATAGGTCTCATGAGATCTGATGGCTTTATAAAGGGGAGTTCCCCTGCACATGCTCTCTTGCCTGCCACCATGTAAGATGTGACTTTCTCTTCCTTCACTTTCTGCCATGATTGTGAGTCTTCCCCAGCCATGTGGAACTGTGAGTCCATTAAAACTCTTTCCTTTATAAATTACCCAGGTTTGGGTATGTCTTTATTAGCAGTGTGAAAACGAACTAGTACTCGGGCTATACATACTTTCAACTTTCCAAGATAACATCGAACAGCTTATTTTCCAACGAATAGTGTTTTTGTTCCCATTGTTCCACAGCCTCATCGACACTTACTATTTTTGATTGTCATCTTTTTTGTTGTTTGCTTGTTTTTAATGTAGCCATATGGTAGCTATTCAGCCATGTCTCATTATGGTTTTATCTTCCACTTCCCTGGTGACTAGTCAGTTTGAGCATCTTTTCAAATATATTTGTTATTCGTTAAGATTTCCTTTTTGTAGAGGAGGCTGTTTTTGCCCTTTTTTTAACTTTCTCTTTTTCCTAGTGAATTAAATAAGATCTTTATATATTTTAGATGTATCAATATTGTAAATTAGGTCAATATTACAAATATTTTATTCTACTTTATGGCTGCCTTTTCATCTTCTTCTTCATGTCCCAAAAGTTTTTAATTTTAAGGTAATCAAAATTTATAAATTATTTTTGTCTTGTGAAATGCTGTGACCTTCAGTTTGCATAAGTAGTTTGGATTCATATACCTTGAAATATACAGATACAGTGAAATATACTACCTCATTCAATTGTGTGATGAGACGATATCTTGTGCTATTTTTCCTAAAAAAGCATTTTGAGCGTCTGGAAAGAGAAATGATTTGCTTTGCAAGATAAATTTACCTTCATTTTAACTTCAGGTTCTTTTCATTTTGACCATTGAATACACATGGATATGGAACTAGTTATTTAAACAAAAGAGACCTGCAAAGATATAAAAATGTACAAATTCAAATTCAACTAATTTTTCAAAGTTGTAATCTCTTTTCAGTAGACATGATCGTTGCAGTAGTTGAGGAAAAAAAATTAACTCAGCAGGAGGCAGAAAAGAAAATCTGTCATGTACAAGCTGGAAAAATGAAAAGGGTTTAAATGAGTTAATGGACTGATGGTTTTGTAATGGGATTATTTAAAGAAGTTGAAAGTTTTAGGGTCTGTCCATAACCTTTTAAGAACTATGTCACTTAGGGCAATGACTCCCAGCAGTTCCTTAAAGCCATCTCATTGGCCATTAGCAAGGTTATTTGACCCTGACGTATTTCAAACTGTGAATTTCCTTTTCCCCTGTGCATCTCCCAGGGCCAAGAATGTAGGCGCAAATTTAAGATGGTGGAGATTGAAGCTGTGCCTGCATAGTGGGAGTTTGACTTGTACATCTTGCTGGTTTTGCCAGCTGAAGAAGTGATTTTATCATCATAGAAGCTGGAGCTTATAGGGGAAAGTAACCTGGTCCTGGGGCTGGGCTTTTCCTTCAATAATGTCCTTCCTATCAAAAATAAATTTCTGCTCTCCTCCTTTACATCTTTGCCATTCTCTGGCCTAAAATGTTGGGTGCTCATCTTTCCTAGCATTACATCTCAATTTTTCAGTAGACGTTTGGTTACACATATCTGTGCTGTAACCCAAAGTTGAGAGTCTCTGATATCAAGCAACCACACCTCTCCTTTTGTTGCTAGCTAGATACTTGGTACTATTTAGTGACTGGCCACAAAAGGGGAATTGTCATGCTCTTATGTTTGGGAAACCCAATCTGTCATTGTACTTCAGTATTCCTATTAGTGATGTCTTATCTGTGTGTCCTTGTGCCAGGAGGAGCTCCCATCTGAAAAGTTAAATTTCCATTTCTGTCTCAAGTAAAGATGTCAACAACCCATAGCTTTTAATTAATTAACCCAGAGTGGACATTTTTTTAAAGTAATTATGAGCTTTAAATCCTCAAGTCTCCAAGTTTTGATAGGTTAACCCACTTGGCTTCAATAAACACTCAAAATCAACATTTTCCTAGCAACCTTTGCCTGGGTCCAGTAAACATTATTCTTTTTCACTGCATAGGTTTTGATCAAAATTGAAAAAATAAAACAAAACACTAAAGGAACTATGACAAAAATCCTGTGATAACATGCCCTATGAAATCACGGGATTGGTGATCAGGGGCAATCCCCCATCCAGCTCCCTCTCTCAAGTTGCAGGGGATGAGTGACACAGAGGGAAGGGCAAAGCTAGGTGAGGAAACTTCAGACAACCACATCTTGACAAATGGGGAAGTGAAAGGTGGGTCTCCATATCCCTGGTATTCTCCTGGCCCAATATCCCTGTATCAGTATGACAAAACAAATATCAAATATCTGGGAGAGCCTGAAGTTGCTGCCACTACCCTTCAAGTCCTAGTCAGGCACAAAATCTTGAGTCAGTCATCCTCAATGGTGTAGTGCCAGAATAGATTTAGATCACAAATTGGAACACCATAACCAGGTGCTAGGACAAATTTAGATCACAAATCGAAATACCAGCTAGCTATACAGGTGTACCTGATTAGTCCATCAATCTCACAATAAACTGACTGAAAATCCAACAGCTGAATTGTTTGGCCCCCTCACCACTTACTATGTCAATGCAGGGTCTTTACTATTTGTCCCATATTACCAGTGAAAGCTAAGTTGAAGGAAGTCACTTAGCTTGAGACAAAAAAGCTTGCTGCCTGAGCCCTAGAAGGAGACAGATTTGTCCACCAGACAGAAGCAATGCTCCTTATATTGGAGTCAGGAAAACGGTAACTAGACTAAGACTTACGGCACAGAAAAGCAGAAAACTTCCTGTGGCAGCTTCTCCAAAAGGGAAAAATGGATGAGCTGAGGCAAGCATACACAGTTTATTCTTTCCAGATTTTCCAGTTAGACTCAACTGTTAACACTCAATGGTCTTCTGTTAAGTGGAGATATACTAACTCCTTTCCAGGTATTTTCAGGGTGTATGATCTCAAATCCTTGTCCCTCTACACTTAGAAAATCTTGGAAAGAAGAAGTATTTGTAGAGATTCATCTGAAGAATGGGTAGACCCATTCTTTTCCCTGGGTAAATGGGTCTCAAAAGGCCTTTGTTTGGACTCTTTAGCAAAATACTTTATTTCAAGTGAAGTATGTAAACAGATCCAAGAAGATACTGTAAACGGAATGGAACTCTGGGACACAGATCCACCTTTACTCGTCCTGATTCTTGCCAGCCTTGGCAAGTTCTAGAGACCACTGGGATCCTTCCAGTACTCCACAGGAAATCGTAGGTTTAGAGAAACAAGCAATTTGATGGATTAATCCAGGGCTACAGAAAGCTGGATTCCCAGAGTCTGTGGTTGCTGGCCCTGGTAGAGTTATTAGGTTACTAGGTGTTTGCATTGTTGAAGTTTGCCATTTGATATTAGAATACATTCTTAAATAAATGTGGTAATGTTATACATCATTTTGATGCACATTTCTTGCTTTTTTTTTTTTGCTAATTACTTATTACTTGCTTATTTTATATTTATTTTAGACTATGCAAATGATGTTAACAAAAAGCAAACGAGTGATTTTCTTATTCAACTTCAAAATGGGTCATAAAGCAGTGAAGACAACTCACAACATCAACGCATTTGGCCCAGGAACTACTAATAAACGTACAGTGCAGTGGTGGTTCAAGAAGTTTTGCAAAGGAGATGAGAGGCTTGAAGATGAGAAGCATAGTGGCTGGCCATCAGAAGTTGACAACGGCCAATTGAGAGCAATCATCGAAGCTGATCCTCTTACAACTACGTGAGGAGTTGCTGAAGAACTCAACCTTGACCATTCTATGGTCATTCAGCATTTGAAGCAAATTGGAAGGGTGAAAAATCTCGATAAGTGGGTGCCTCATGAGCTGAGCAAAATTTTTTTTTTAATTTTCATTTTGAAGTGTTGTCTTCTCTTATTCTATGCAACAACAACGAACCATTTCTTGATCGCATTGTGATTTGAGATGAAAAGTGGATTTTATAGGATATCCGACAATGCCCAGCTCAGCGGTTGGATGGAGAAGAAGCTCCAAAGCAAGCACTTCACAAAGCCAAACTTGCACCAAAAAACGGTCATGGTCACTGTTTGGTGGTCTGCTGCCACTCTGATCCACTACGGCTTTCTGAATCCCAGCAAAACCGTTACATCTGAAAAGTATGCTCAGCAAATCAATGAGATGCACCAAAAACTTCAATACTGGCAGCCAGCATTGGTCAGCAGAAAGGGCCCAATTTTTCTCCATAACAATGCCTGATGGCATGTCACACAGCTAATGCTTCAAAAGTTGAATAAATTAGCTTATGAAGTTTTGCCTCATCTGCCGTATTCACCTGACCTCTCGCCAACTGACTACCACTTCTTCAAGCACCTTGACAACTTTTTGCAGGGAAAATGCTTCCATAACCAGCAGGATGCAGAAATTGCTTTCCAAGAGATCATCGAATCCCAAAGCACAGATTTTTATGATACAGAAATAAACAAGCTTATTTCTCATTGGCAAAAATGTGTTGATTGTAATTGTTCCTATTTTGATGAATAAAGATGTGTTTGAGCCTAATTATAATGATTTAAAATTCTTGGTCTAAAACTGCAATTACTTTTGCACCAACCTAAAACTTAGTTATATTTAGTTGTAATGTCTTCCACTTCCACTAAGAGAAGTTATTGAAAAACAAACAGGCATACAAAACTAATTATACTTATTGTAAGGATGTTATTGAGAATGTTTACTGCATTAAATAATGTCATTCTTTTTTTCAAATTCAACATACATAATTAATGTGTACAACTTGATGAATTTGGAGCTGAGTACACACCTGCAAAGCCATCACCTCAATCTATGCCATTAACCTATCCATCACCTCTAAAAGTTTCCTCCTGCTCTTATTTATTATTTTTTTGTGTGATTAGAACACAATATAATATATATCCTTTTATGGCATATATGCAATATAGTATTGTTAACTTTAGGTGCTATAATATACAGTAAATCTCTGTAATTTGATTAAGTTGTATAACTGAAACTTTATGCCTTTTGACTAATACCTCTCTGCTTCCCTGTTTCCCCAGTCACTGGCAACCACCATTCCACTTTCTACTTCTAAGCGTTTGACTAATCCAGATTTATCATATAAGGGGTGTCATGTAGTATTTGCCCTTCTGTGTCTGGCTTATTTCATTTAGCATAATGTCCTCTAAGTTCACCCATTTTGTTTCAAATAAGCAGGGTTTTCTTCTTTTTTAAGCCTGATTAATATTCCACATATGTGTATACCGTATTTTCTTTTTCCATTCATCTGTTAATGGACATTTAGATTGTTTCCATATCTTTGCTATTGTGAATAAAACTGCAATGAACATGGGAGTGCAAATATCTCTTCCAGATCCTGATTTCAATGTGTTTGCATCCATACTCAAGAATGAAATTCCTGGATCATATGGTTGTTCCACTTTTAGTTTTCTGGGGACCTCCAAACCGTTTTCTGAATTGGCTGTACCAATTCACATACCCATTAACATTGTAAAAGGGTTCCTTTTTCTCCAAATTTTCACCAGTATTTATCTTCCATTTTCTAAATGGAAAGATTTAGAAACAAAAGCCATCCTAACAGGTGTGAGTTGGTACCTCATTGTGTTTTTGATTTATATTTCTCTGATTATTACTGATTCTGAGCAACTTTTTATACACCTGGTGTTCAATTGTGTGTCTTCTTCAGAGAAATGTTTGTTTATTAATAGTTTCTTTGCCTATTTTAACATTAGGTTATTTGTTTTTTTGCTATTGAGTTGTAGAAGTTCTTTACCTATTTTGGGTATTAACCCTTTATCAAATATGTGGTTTACAAATATTTTCCCCCATTCTGTCAGTCACCTTCTCATTTTGTTGACTGTATTCTTGGCTGTGAGGAAGACTTTTAGGTTGACTTATCTAATTTTACCTATATTGTCTGTGTTTTTTGTGTCATATCCAAAAAAATTATTGCCAACGTCAGTGTCCAAAAGGTTTCCCTTATGCTTATTTTCAGGAATTATGTGGTTTCAAATATTGTGTTTATAATGAATTATTATTATAATTCATTTTGAGTTGATTTTTAGGACTGGTGTGAGTTGAGGGTTCAATTTCATTCCTTTGAATGTGGATATCCAGCTTTTCCAACACTTTATTAAAGAAACTATTCTTTCACCATTATGTATTCTTGGTACTCTTGTGAAACATCATTGACCATATATGCCTGGATTTATTCCTGTGGTCTCTATTCTGTCCCATTGGTTTATATGTCTGTTTTGCCACCAGAACCACACTGTTTTGATTACTGTAGTTTTATAATATATTTTGAAATCAGGTAGTGTGATGTTTCCAGCTTCATTCATATTGCTCAAAATTCCTATGACTATTTGGGGTCTTCTAATATTATTTTTCTGTATCTCTAAAAATTGCTATTGGAGCAGCAAGATGACTGACTAGAAGCAGCCAGGAAGAGCTTTCCCCACCTAGAGACCAGACCATCAAGAAGACTGGCACATTCTGAGTAAATCCTTGGAAGGAAGGCATTGAGAGTGGATGGAGGGAAGATGCAGATCCTGGGATCATGGGGGAGGAAGCTAGGAACCCTGCATGGGATTGCTAAACACAGGGACTTGTCCCTGGTCCTGAGCAAATCTCAGAGAAGGGGTGAGTTAAGCAGGTGTGGAGTAGCACACTCTTGCCACAGACCTCAGGAATCCTAGCTGCAGGGGGCCCCATGAACCCCATGGACATTTGAGCTGGAAGGCAGAGCTGCTTGCAGAGTCAGCAGTGACAGGACTACAGCCTGTGCAGAGCCCAGATCGTTTGGCATGAGAACAGTTACAGTGGAGCATGGCCAGGGATGCCCATCTCACAAGGATCACCATGCTCCTCTAGGTGGCTTTGGCCTTTGGTGACTGTTGGACCTGGACAAGTAGGGTGGTCTTGCTTGTGGAGTGGTGTCAGTCTGGTCTGAGCACCAATCTGTCTGCCGGCCTCTCCCAGGGTTCTTGCCTGGCTGAGCTCAATTGCAGTGCAGCCTCACATGCCCAACCACAGTGCTTCCCAGTGCCACTGTCATAGCTCCTTCGCTGGCAGAGGTCACCTATCTGTCAAAGAGCTTCTGCAGGTGAAGCTAGTGCATGCTTGCCCACAGCCTCTCCCTCTGTTTTGCTGGCACTCACTCACCCACGGCCATCCCCTACTGTGTTACTGGAGTGTGTATGCAGATCCTGTTGCTTCACCGCCACTATTGCATGTGTGCAGACCTCACTGTCACTGCCTGCTTCTGTGTGTGTGTATGTGCACAGGTGCTGCTACTCTACTGCTGGCAGCACACACATGTGACTGTGGATCCTGCTGCCTCTGTCCCAGTGAAACACTTTTGCTGGGACCCCCTCCCCCATTGGAATGTTATTGTCAGTGGACTGGGAACACCTGGGTCTCTTCAGTACAGCAGGTGCTCAACCTTAAGGGGCCAGAGAACAAAGCCATGGGCCTGGTCCCAGCCCCCTACAATTACAGCATGCAGCCCAGGAGTGCTGAGCTGAGGCTTGTCTCACTGAAGTCATCCAGAAACAAAGCCGGTTGACTGAACCCAACTCATACAAAAACCAAACCCTCACAGCCATCAAAGAGTATAAAAGCAAAAAGCCCTATCCAAAGGAAGGAACTTCAAAGATTGAAGGAACATCAGCCAGACAGATGAGAAACAACCAGTGCAATAACTCTGTCAATTCAAAAAACCAGAGGGTCTTCTTGCCTCCAAGTGACCATACTAGCTCTCCAGCAATGATTCTTAATCAGACTTAAATAGCTGGAATAAAAGACATAGCATTCAGAATCTGGATGGCAAGGAAGATCATCGAGATTCAGGAGAAAATTGAAACCCAATCCAAGGAATCTAAGGAATGTATTAAAACAATACAAGATCTGAGAGATGAAACAGTCATTTTATGAATGACCCAAACTGGTCTTAAAAAGCTAAAACAAACTCACTACAAGTATTTCACAATATAATCGGAAGTATTAACAGCTGAATAGACCAAGCTGAGGAAAGAATCTCAGATCCCCACCAAGGGAACCCTATCAGGCTAACATCAGAACTTTTAGCAGAAACTGTACAAGCCAGAACAGATTAGAGGCCTACATTCAGCATCCTTAATGAAAATAAATTCCAACCAAAAATTCTATATCCAGCCAAACCGAGCTCCATAAACAAAAGTGAAATAAAATCTTTTTCAGACAAGCAAATGCTAAGGGAAATTGTTACCACCAGACCTTCCTTAGAAAAGGTACTTAAGGGAATGCTAAACACAGAAATGAAAAAACATTACCAGCTACCACAAAAACACACTTAAGTCCATAGACCAATGACACTATACATCAACTATACAATTAAGTCTACATACCAACCAGCTAAGAACATGATGACAGGATCAAATCTGCACGTATCAATATGAGTCTTAAATGTAAATGGGCTAAACACCTCACTTAAAAGGCACACAATGGCAAGTTGGATACAGAAGCAAAACCCAACTGTATATTATCTTCAAGAGACCCTCTCACATTCAATGACACCTGTAAGCTCAAAGAAAAGGAATGGAAAAAATCTATCAAGCAAACAGCAGACAAGAGTAGAGGTCGCTATTCTTATTTCAGAAAAAAAACAGACTTTAAACCAACAATGACTTAAAAGGACAAATAAGGGTATTGCATAATAATAAAGACAGATTCAACAAGAATACTTAACTATTCTAAATATATATATGCCCAACACTAGAGCACCTAGATTCATAAAACAAATTCTGAAAAACCCACAAAGCGATATAAGAGTGGCAGACTTCAATATCCCACTAATAGTATTAGCCAGATCATCGAGGCAGAAAACTAACAAAAATACTTGGGACCTAAACTCAGTACTTGACCAAATGGACCTAATAGACATCTACAGAACATACTGCCCAACAACAACAGAATATACATTCTTCTCATCTGTACGTGGTGTATACTCTAAAATCAACCACATACTTAGTGATAAAACAATTCTGAACAAATTCAAAAGAACACAAAACGAAATCATATTAAACATACTCTAGAACACAGCAATAAAAATAGAAATCAACAGCAAGAAGATCTCCCAAAACAGTACAATTATATGGAAATTAAACAATCTCCTCTTGAATGACTTTTGAATAAATAATGAAATTAAGGAAGAAAGCAATAAATTGTTTGAAACTAATGAAAACAAAGTTACAACATAACAAAACATTTGGGATACTGCTAGCACAGTGTTAAAAGGAAAGTTTATAGCACTAAATGCCCATATCAAAAGACTCCTTATACAATAAATGATGTCGGGATTCAATAATTGGCTAGCTATGTGCAGAAGATTGAAACTGGACCCCTTCCTTTTACCATATACAAGTATAAACTAAAGATGGATGAAAAACTTAAATATAAAACCTAAAACTATGAAAACCCCAGAGGCAAATTCAGGAAATATCATTCTGAACATAGGCCCTGGCAAAGATTTCATGATAAAGACTCCAAAAGCAATTACAACAAAAACAAAAATTGAGAAATTGGATTTAATTAAACTAAAGAGCTTCTGCACAGCAAAGGAAATTGTCAACAGAGTAAACAGATGACCTACAGAATAGGAAAAAATATTTGCAAACCATACATCTGACAGAATCTGATAGAATCTATAAACAACTTAAAAATATTAATGAGCAAAAAACAACCCCATTAAAAAATGGGCAAATGACATGAACAGACAATTTTCAAAAGAAAATATACATCTAGCCAACAAGCATATGAAAACATGCTTAACATCAATAATCATAATATAAATGCAAATCAAAATCACAATGAGATAGCATCTCATACCAGTCAGGATGGCCATTATTAAATGTCAAAAAATAACAGATGCTGGCAAGGTTGTGGAGAAAAGAGGATGCTTATACATTGCTGATGGGAATGCAAATTAGTTCAGCCACTCCGGAAAGCAGTTTGACAATTCCTCAAAGAACTTAAAACAGAACCATCATTCAACCCAGCAATTCCATTACTGGGTATATACCCAAAGGAATAGATATCATTCTACCATAAATACACATGCATGTGTATATTCATCATAGCACTATTCACAAAGCAAGACATGAAATCAACATAGATGCCCATCAGTGGTGGACTGGATAAAGAAAATGTGGTACATATGCACCGTGGTATACCACACAGCCATAAAAAAGCAAAATCACGTGCTTTGCGACAACATGGTTGGAATTGGAGGTCATTATCCTAACCGAATTAACACAGTAACAGAAAACCAAATACTGAATGTTCTTGCTTATAAGTGGGAGCTAAACACTGAGTTCATATTGACACAAAGAAGGAAAAATAGACACTAGGGATTACTTGAAGCTGGAAGGTGGAAGGAGAATGAGGATTGAAAAAAATACCTATCAGGTGCTATGTTTGTTACCTGGGTGATGAAATAATCTGAACACCAAACCCCACCAATACACAATTACCCACCTAACAAACCTGCACATGTACTTCCTGAAACAAAATAAAAGTTGGAAAAAATGCTATTGGAATTTTGATAGAGATTGAATCTAATTTATAGATCACTTTGGGTAGCATGTACATTTTAACAATATTAATTCTTCCAATTCGTGGACATGAGATGTCTTCCTTTTTATGTCTTCTTTAATTGTTTTCATAAGTGTTTGTATTATGATTTTCACTATAGATGTTTTCCACCTTTTCACTTGAGTTTATTCCTAAGTATTCTATTATTTTTGATGCTATCGTAAATGAAATTGTTTTTTGAATTTTCTTTTGGTATGCTTCGTTGTTAGTGTATGGAAAGGCAACTAATTTTTGTATGTTGATTTTGTTTCCTAAAAATATGCTGTATTTATTTACTAGTTCTAACAGTTTGTGGAGTCCTTTAGGCTTTTCTAGATATGAGATCATGTCATTTTCAAGCAAAGGTAATTTTACTTTTTCCTTTTCAATTTGGATGCCTTTTATTTCTTTCTCTTGCCTAATTTCTCTGGCTAGGAATTCCAGTACTCTACTGAATACAAGTGCAAGAGTGGGCATCTTTGCCTTGTTTTGATCTTACAGGAAAAGCTCTTCAATTTTCACTGTTGAGTATGCTACCTATGGGTTTTTCATATATAGCCTTTATTATGTGTCGAGGTAAGTTTCTTCGTATCTAATTTTTTGAGTTTTTTTTTTTTAGCATGAGATGTTAACTTTTTTCAAATGCTTTTTCTGCATCTATTGAGATGATAATATGATTTTATCCTTCATTTGTTAATGTGGACTATCATACTGATTAACTCGCATGTGTTAAGCCATGCTTGCATTTCAGGGATAAATCTTACTTGGTCATGGTGTATGATGCTTCTAATGCGGTTTGAATTCTGTTAGCAAATGTTTTGTTGAGGATTTTTGCCTTCATGTTCATCAAGGATAATGGCCTATAGTTTTGTGTTGGTGCCATTGTCTGCTTTTGGTATCAGAGTGATGCTGGGCTCACAAAAAAGAGTTTGGAAGTATTCCCTCTTCTAGTTTAAAAGTGATTGGTATTAATTCTTTTTTAAAAAATCTTTGGTAGAATTCACCTGTAAAGCCTTCTGGTCCTTGGCTTTTCTTTATTGGAAGGTTTTCGATTACTGATGCAATCTCTTTTGTTTTTGGCCTATTCAGTCTTTCTATTTCTTCTTGTTTCAGTCTTCTTAGATTGTACGTTTCTAGGAATTTATACATTTCTTATAGATTGTTCATTTTGTTGGTGTATAATTGTTCATAATTCCTTTTAATCTTTTTTATTTCTGTGGAACTTGTAGTGTCCCCTTTTTAATTTCATATTTTATTTAATTGCTTCTTTTTCTTGTTGATTTTGCTTATCTTTTTGAGGGAAGAACTCAGTTTTATAATTTTTTCCTTTTTTTATCCTTTATTTATTTCTGCCCTGACATTTATTATTTTTTTTTCTGTTAACTTAGAGCTTAGTTTTTTCTTCTTTTTTCTAGTGCCTTGAGGTAAACTATGAGATTGTTTAAATATTTCAGAGTTTCTCTCTCTTTTTTAAATATAGGTGCTTATCACTATAAATTTTCTCTTAATATTGCTTTTGCTGTATCCCATAGTTTTGGTATGTTGTTTTTATTTTTGTTCGTCTGAAGATATTTTCTAATTTTTAAAATTTATTCTTTGACCCATTGGTTGTTGATGAATGTGTTGGTGAATTTTCACATATTTGTGAGTTTTTCCTTTTCATTTTTTATTCATATTTAGTTTTATTCCATTTTGGTTGGGAAAGATACTTATGGAATAATTTCAATCTTTTAAAATTTGTTAAGATTTGTTTTGTGTTCTAGCATGTGATCTGTCCTGGAGAATGTTCCATATGTGCTTGAGAAGAAGGTATATTTTCTGCTGTTGAGTGGAATGTTCTGTATATAATTGTTAGGTTCATTTGCTCTACAGTGTAGTTTAAGTCAGCCTCCCTTGTTGATTTTCTGTCTGGATGATCTGTCCATTATTTCAAGGGGGATATTGAAGTCTTTTGCTATTATTGTATTGCTGTCTATTTCTCCCTTCAGATATATCAATCTTCGCTTTCTGTACTTAGGTGCTCTGATGCTGGATAAAAATATATTGATTGTTTTATCCTCCTTTTGAATTGACCTTTTTATCATTATGTAATGACCTATTTTGTCTCTCGTGACAGTTTTTGACTCAAAGTCTATCTTATCTCGTGTTACTATAGCACCTATTCTCTCTTTTGGTTACCATTTGCATGGAATATCTTTTTCCACCCTTCACTTTCAGCCTATGTGTATTCTTTTTTTTTTTTTTTTTTTTTTTTTTGAGATGGAGTCTCGCTCTGTTACCAGGCTGGAGTGCAGTTGCATGGTCTTGGCTTAGCTGCAACCTCTGCCTCCCAGGTTCAAGCGATTCTCCTGCCTCAGCCTCCTGAGTGGCTGGGACTACAGGCACACTCCACCACACCCAGCTAATTTATGTATTTTTAGTAGAGAGGGGGTTTCACCATGTTGGCCAGGATGGTCTTGATCTCTTGACCTCATGATCGGCCCACCTCAGTCTCCCAAAGTTCTGGGATTACAGACATGAGCCCTATGTGTATTCTTAAATCTAAAGTTGGTTTCTTGTAGGCGGCATATAATTGGATCTTTTTTAAAATCCAATCTACTAGTCTGTTATTTAATTATTGATGTAACTATTAATAGCTACTTACTATTGTTATTTTCTTTGTTGTTTTTGTCTGTTTGTGTTCTTTTGTTCCTCCTTTCCTCTCCTGCTGTCTTACTTTATCATTTGATGATTTTTTGTAGCAATATATTGTATACTATAGAATTTTTGTTTGTGGTTTTAGTGAGGTTTGTATAATACTTTTTATTGCTATAACAGTCTACTTTGAACTGAGAAAACTTTGTGTGGCTGTACATAAATTCAGTCACATACAAAAACTCAAACTTTTGCTCCTTCCACACACACTTGGTGTTACTGATGTCACAATTAGTTTTATATTGTATATCCATTTATTAACCAATTTTTATGGTTATAGCTCTTAATATTTTCTTTTCTTTTCTTTTTTTTTTTTTAGACACAGAGTCCCACTCTGTTGCACAAGCTGGGGTACAGTGCAATCTCAGCTCACTGCAGAGTCTGGACCTCCTGGTCTCTAGTAATCCTCCTGGCTCAGCCTCCCAAGTAGCTGGGAACACAAACATGGGCCACCATACCCAGATAATTTTTTTCTCTTTTGTATTTTTTTTTTTTTTTTTGTAGAGTGGAGGTTTCACCATGTTGCCCAGCTGGTCTTGAGCTCCTGAACTCAAGTAATCTGCCTGACCCAGCATCCCAAAGTATTGGGATTACAGGCATGAGCCACTGCACCCAGCCTGTCTTTTAATTTTTATACTAAGGTTAAAAGTGGTTCGTGCACCACCATTACAGTATTACATGATTTTGTATTTGTTTATATGTTTAGCTTAACTATGAGATTTATACCTTCACAAGTTTTTGTGTTGCTGTTTAGTGTCATTTTGTTTCAATTTGAAAAACTGTATTTGACACTTCTTTTGTAAAGCAGATCTAGTGATGATGGACTCTGTTTTGGTTTTCTGAGAAATCTTTTTTCTTTATTTATTTTTAGAAAACAGTTTTCTTGGTATAGTTTTCTTTGTTGGCAGGTTCCTCTCCCTCCAACAGAACTGTGAATATACGCAAACTACTCTTTTCTGTCCTGCAAGATTTCTACTGAGAAATCTACTGATAGTCTTATGAAGACTCCAGTATATGTAAAAAATCACTTTTCTCCTGTTGATTTTAAAATTACCTTTGTCTTTGACATTTGAAAACTTATAATGTTTTCTCAGTGTAGATCTCTTTAGGTTTAATCTATTCAAGGTCTTTTGTGTTTCATGAATTTGGATGTCTATTTTCTTCCTCATATTTGGGAAGTTTATGGCCATTATCTCTTTGAATAAACTTTCTGCCATTTTCTTTTCTCTTCTCTTTCTGAGAATTCCATAATATGTACATTGGTTTACTCGATGGTGTCACATAACTCCCACAGGCTTTCTTCATTCATTTTCATTCATTTTTCTCTTTTTGTTCCTCTGACTGAATAATTTCAAATGAACTGTCTTTGAGCTCTTTTATTCTTTCTTCTCTTTGATTGAATCTGCTATTGAAGCCCTATATGGCATTTTTCAGTTTAGTTATTGCATTCTTTAGCTCCAGAATTTGTTTTGTTCTTTTTTATGATTTCTATCTATCCTCAGCATTCTTTGTAGGCTTGGATTGATATATGTTCATTTGAAGAAGTATATCATAGTCAATATTAGATGTCAACTTGACTGGATTGAGGGATGCCTTGATGCCTGGTGAAGCCTTGTTTCTGAGTGTGTCAGTGGAGGTGTTGTGAGGGGGCTTATTTGACTCAGTGGGCTGGGAGAGGAAGGCCTACCCTCACTGTGAGTAGGCACCATCCAATCAGCAGCCAGTGAAGCTAGAACAAAGCAGGCAGAAGAAGGGGGATAAGCAGCTTGCTGAGTCTTCTCACTCTCTCTTTCTTCCCATGACAGACACTTTGCTTCTTCTCCTCCTGCCCTTGGACATTAGACTCTAGGGGTTGCCCAGAGGCTCTCAGGCCCTTGGCCTCAGACTGAGGTCTGCACTATCTGCTTCTCTAGTTTTGAGGCTTTTGGATTTGGACTGAGTCACACTACCAGCTTCTCTTTTGCCCCAATTTGCAGACTCCTATGATGGGACATTGCCTTGTAATTGTGTGAGCCAATTCTCCCAAATAAACTCTCTCTCTCCTCTGTGTGTGTGTATATATATATATATATATATACACACATGTATATCCTATTGTTCTGTCCCTCTGGAAAACCCAGACTAGTACAAAGTAGTTACCTCTTTCCATTCACACTGGACCTTGATAAAGAAAATGCTTCTCAACTCAGTCTGGCCAAATATTTTGAGTAAGTTGGCTGGCTAGGATTGTGGGTGGCCCTGCTGCTGAAGTCCATAGGCAGGCAGGTCTGATGCCTGGGTCTGTGGGTAGGAAAGCCTGTTGCCCAGGCAAATTGTTGTGGTTCCACTGGGGTGGGCCTGGTGCCTGGGTTTGTGGGTGCAGGCATGAAGCCTGAGTTCTCAGGAAGTTGGATGTTCATTTTACCCACTTTTTCCCACTAGAGCTCCTAGGAGGAAGATGTCTCTCTCAGGCCTACCCCAGGCCTACACTATGTAGATTTGGGGAATGGGTGATGTGAATGGAGTTAAACTGTCCTTCCTACACTCTTCAATGTTCTTTTCTTGTTTTTGTGTCCCATTTGGAAGCTGTGATCTGTCACTTGGATTTTGGAGATCTTGTGAAGGTATTTACATGCATGAGTGTTGTTAAATCAGCTCACATTTCCTTGAGGAGAGCTAGAATCTCTATCCCGCTGACATCTCCCAATAATGTCTCTTTTATGAAAGCCCATGAGAGAAATTTCTCTCCAGTTCCTGTTTCTAGGAATACTTGCTCTCCTTAAAGCATCTGGCTTGTTTTATTCTACAGACACTCTGAACCCTCAAAATAACTTCATATTTCTGTCTTTGTACTGACTGCTAAAAAGCTCAGACCCAAATCAGTGGTCTACCTGAAGCAAGTAGATGCATTTTGTGTGTTAATCCCAGCCTTGTTTTTGTCTCATGTTTTTAATTTTTCTTTTGATATTTGTTTCCATTAGGAGTTGTTTCTTTTGTAAGTCACATAAAACTCAACTAAACCTATCTTAACCAATTAAACAAATAGGAAAATCCAGAAGGAATTCTCAAATGCTAAAGTGATATTAACACACTCAGTTTTATACTCAGCTCTGTTGTTTTCCATGAAGCAGCTACATTTTAAGACTGACTTCTTTCATATTAGCCATATTTTGTTGCTATAAAGGATTACTGGAGACTGGGTAATTTGCAAAGAAAAGAGGTTTATTTTGGCTCACAGTTTTGTAGGCATAAAGATTTTGCAGGAATTGTGGTGCTGACACCACATCTGATGAAGCTTTCAGAAAGCTTACAATCATGGCAGAAGGCAAAGGAAGAGCCAGAGTATCATATGACAAGAGAGGAAGCAAGAGAGAGGTGGGGAGGTGCCAGCTTCTTTAAGCAATCAATTCTCATGTGAACTACCAGAGCAAGAACTCACCCCTTACATTGTGGATATCACCAAGCCATTCATAAGGGATCCACCCCCATGGCCCAAACACCTCCCACTAGGCCCTTCTCCAACACTGGAGGTCATATTTCAACATGAGATTTGGAGGGGAAAAATATCCAAACCATATCGCATAGTATCAAAACGGCTTCTGTGGTTCCAATCCTCACATCACATCACCAATAAATCAAGTGAAAGAAAAGACAACAAATATGCTGCAGTGTATACTGTTCAGGTGATAGGTGCACCACGTTCTCACAAATCTCCACTGAAGAACTCACTCATGTAACCAAATACCACCTGTACCCCAATAAACTTATGGAAAAATAAAATTAAAAAAGAAAGAAAAAAAGAAACATGTTAGACATTGCCAAAAAAATAAAAAGGAATCAAGTGAAAGAAAGAAACATTATCTTTTCCCAAAACTCTGGGAATTGTCTCCTTTTTTCTCCTTGGATCTATTCAGGTGAACTGCTCATTTCTGAACTAGTACAGTAGAAACACTGCTTGCCATAAGCCACACAGAGCCCAACTCTGAAGCTGAAGATGAGATTGAACCCACCCAAGAAACATAAATGAGAGAGGGAGATTTCAAAGGAAATTCAGAGTACTCTTACCAGAAGGAGAGAAATTGAGGTAGCAAGCAGTACACATTTACTATTCTGTTTCCCTGCCTGCCTATTTTTTAAAACTTGGCATAATTGTATGTAGTTTTGTAAGCCTCCTTAAATCCTCTTTTTGTAAGGAGTCAAGGCACACACAAATAAATGTTAAGTTATGTGGTGACCAGTGCCATTAAAAGTGTAGCTAGCAAGTGCTACAGAAATAAGAGGAAAGGTGAATTGAAAAGTTTTGGGTGAATTACCCAAAACTTTATTCCATGGCAAATCTTGATGCAGCTGCTGCTAAGAAAATGACAACAATTCCAGCCTTTTTTTAAACTTAGGACATTATTACCTTCCAAGAATTGCCCAAGTATAGATAACAGAGATACTTAAATGCCAATTATTATTCAGCCTTTCTTCAACTATTTTCCTCATTCTCATTGATATGAAAAGACCATACATTGGCAAAACAAAAGTATATGTTTTAAAGGGGCAAAGAGATCTTTACTTGCCATGATCATGTCTTCCTATCAAGAATGGAGTCTATAGCATGACCTCAGTGGTCATCCCATCTGCCCTTTCTGAGATACAGCTTAGCTTGGTAGTAAAAGTTGGCTTCTAGGGCCAGACAGCCTGTATTTGAATCCTATCTGCATTAATCATTAATGTTGTGACTATGGGAAAGTTCCCTAATGTCTCTGTGTTTCAGTTTTTTTTTTATTCTGTAAGGCAGTTAATTGTACTTATTCCATGGAAGCTTTATGAGGATTAAATGAGTTAGTCTGTAAAACTGATCTGTAAGATGCACTTAAAATAGTGTGTGGCCCTTGGTAAACATTATATAAATAGTATTATTCCTTATCTTGCTAAGGCAAAACAAATCATTCTTACCCATTTTGAGTTCCCTCCCTCCAAGAGAATGAGTCTAGTATTCAGAGCTAACCCTAAGAAAAACAAAAAGTCAGGAAAACCTGACTAGAGACTTCTTCCAGGATTTGATGGTATAGTATGTAATGTTTTATTGTGCTTTTGTGAGTTAGAGTAAATTTTTTTGGAACAAAGCATAATCTGAAATACAAATGAACAAATGAGAGAAGTGGTTAGTACCATCAAAGTAAGGTGGAAAGGGCAGAAAACAGGGTTCTCAGCTACATTTCTCTCTTTGGCTTTAGTTTCCTTTCCTGTTATATTAGGGGAAAAATAGGATGCGTCTTTCCTACATCTTATAATAATAATGAGGAGTAGACTGGTGGAAGATAATTCTGGAGCCCAAGGCCACTGGGTTCCAGGTGTGTCACCTCAAGAGCTTACATCCCACTTGAACCTTGTATTTTAAGAGATTGTATCCCTCACATACATCCATTAATTCATGATTTTTCATGAAATTTTTATGTTTCAAATTAATCAATCACATCCATAATAGCCAATTAAAAAACCAATCAACAAGAGTCTCTAGTGTCCTTATGATGAGATAACAAAGTTTCTGCCAAGAGCAAATGATTTATGCCATTTTGATTAGACAGTGTACCATTTCTTAGGCTTTTAAACATAATGAAAAATCACTTTTGAACCCATGTCAGCTCAAATTTTAAGTGCGTGGATGAAAGGCAAGAACTCTAAATTCTTATTCTCTTACATACCACCATCACTGAAAATTTATGAGGAAGATTAACAGAAGGAATACTCCTGGAAAACTGTTTTTACTATTAGCTACAATTTGACGTCATACTACAAGACAGTCTTTGAGTAAGCTGGATGAACTTTACGGAACCCTATGAACTTCTTTCCCAAGTTGATAGATAGTCCTAAAAGCCTATAGCCATGAAAACAAACCTGGTAGCTTTCTTGACCTAGTTCCACAGTCTATATCCTACTCTCTTCTGTCAAGAGACGGTAACTATAACAAAAGGTGGAAGTATTAATAACTTCTTTTGTATGTCCAGAGCTGTAATTATAAACCTACCATGCCCTAAGACTCATTTTACATGGGCCCCACTCTGGACCAACTTAGTTTCTTAAGGAAGGGAGCAGTTGAGGATGGCCAAATAGAAGGTTTTGGCCATTTTACCACACAAGGACTTGAAAGACTGTTTCTCAAGGGACATGTTGTATTAGTACATTTTCATGCTGCTGATAAAGACATACCCGAGACCGGAAAGAAAAAGAGGTTTAATTGGACTTACAGTTCCACATGGCTGAGGAGGCCTCAGAATCACGGCGGGAGGTGAAAGGCACTTCTTACATGGGGGCAGCAAGAGCAAAATGCAGAAGATGCAAAAGCAGAAACCCCTGACGAAACCATCAGATCTCATGAGAATTATTCACTACCACAAGAAGAGTATTGGGGAAACCACCCCCATGATTCAAATTCTCTCCCACCAGGTCCCTCCCACAATATGTGGGAATTACAGGAGTATAATTCAAGATGAGATCTGGGTGGGAACATAGAGTCAAACCATATCACATGTCAAAGAGACTGAGATTTCCAAGAGCCTGGCAGGAGAAAAAAGAAGGAAAGAAGGAAAGAGGGAAGGAAGAAGGAAGGAAGGAAGGAAGGAAGGGAAAAAGAAGGAAGGGTCTGTAGTAGATATTGTTGATGCTTACCCATATGCCAATGGTCCACACCTAAGTTCACCTGCAACTACAGTGGACGATGAGTGATCAAGCACAATCATAACTTCCTAGCTGAAGTACCTGTGACTCTTTGCTTATCTGCTGAAGAGCTTTCTCCAACACCATGGAAGCTAGCTTAGCCCAAGCACAGGTAGTCCAGAAATGTCAGGAATTTAACACTTTATCTAGGAGTCGCCCTTAGCCAATGAGGGACAGAAGAATCCAAGAGTAAATCCTAAATGTCCACAATAGAAAACCTCTTATGAATGCACTCTTTATTGCTTTTTCTCCCTGCTCAACTCATTTATCCCATACCCTTAGTTACTGTATTAGTTTTTTTAGGGCTACCATAAGAAAATACTACAGATTGGGTGGCTTAGACAACAGAAAATTATTTTCTTATCATTTTGGAAGGTAAAAATCTAAGATCAAGGTGTTAGTGGGTTTAGTTTCTTCTGAAGCCACTCTCCTTGGCTTGCAGATGGCTTCTTTATTGCTATGCCTTCATATGGTCTTTCCTCTGTGCATTCACATGTCTACATCCTAATCATCTTTCCTTACAAAGACAATAGTCATATTAGGCTAAGGATCACTTATATGACCTCATTTTTTCTTAGTTACCTTTTTAAAGACCCTATCTTTAAATATAGTCACATGCTGAGTTACTGGGGGTGAGAACTTTAACATATATATTTAGGGGGGGTGACAATTCAGCCTGTAGTACTTATGTTTTGTGTAATCATCTGCCCCCATGTCTTTGACTTGGGGTCTTCCTAAACTAGAAGAGAAACCAAGAAAGAATCTACCACAGAATTTTCTTTGTTTCTCATATACAGAGCACTACATAGCCATTCCCCACCCTCATCTATACCTTTCAGTTCAGATCCCTCTTCTCTAATATCCTTATCCCCAATTTTGTGCTTTCAAAAGGAAGTTTGACAATTATATGCTAGTTACAAAAATCTCATTTCAAACTCAATGACATAGGTAGGTTAAAATTAAAAGGATGGAAAAAGATATACCATGAAAACATTAATTTACAAAATCACTAATTTACTATATTAATACCTGATAAAGTAGACTTTAAAGAAAATTACTAGAGACCAAGTGGGGCATTATATAATGATATAAAGGTTAGTCCATCAGGAAAACATAAAGATCTTAACAGGTATGCACCAAACAATAAAACCTCAAAAGATGTGAAGCAAAAATTGATAGAGCTGAAAGGAGATAGACTAATCCTGAATTATAGTTGAGGATGTCAACACACAGTGTCCCCAGAAACTGACAGAATTAATAGACAGAAAATAAGCTTGGTTATAGAAGCTCTAAACAACATAATCACCAATGTGAGACATTATATATTAGCAGTGGCAACATACACAGCTTTTTCCAAGCATCTATGGGACATTCCCAACCAAGACAGAACATATCATGGGACATAAGACAAACTTCAACAAATTAAACAAAAACTTGTAATATAGAGTATATACTATAACCATAATAGAGAGAAACTAGAAAACAAGGACACAAAGACAACAGGAAAATCTCTAAATAGTGATTATTAAAAATACATTTCTAAATAATCCATAGATCACAGAGGAAGACTCAAAGTAAGTAAAAAATATACATAGAGCTAAATAAAAACGAGTGTATAAAATGTGGAAACATGTGAGACATAGTTAAAGCAGTGCTGAGAAGAAAATTTGTAACACAAAAAGTTTACATTAGAAAAGAGGAAAAATCACAAATCAATAATCTTAGTTCCTGTTTCAAGAAACTAGTAAATAAAGGGAAAATCAAACCCAAAGAATGAAAGGAAATAATAAAGATAAGAGCAGAAACCAATAAAATAAAAAATGTAAGACAATAGAAACAATTAATGAAACCAAAAGCTGGTTATTCAAAAAAAAATGATACATTGATAAATATCTGGCAAGACTGACAAAATAAAAATAAGGATAAAATTCACCAGTCTCAGCAATAAAATATAAAATCTCACTATAGGCTCTACATCTATTAAAAAGAGAGCAAGGGCTGGGCGTGGTGGCTCACGCCTGTAATCCCAGCACTTTGGGAGGCCAAGGCGGGTGGATCACGACATCAAGAGATCAAGACCACCCTGGCCAACATGGTGAAACCCCACCTCTACTAAAAATACAAAAATTAGCTGGGCATGGTGGCACGCTCCTGTAGTTCCAGCTACTCAGGAGGCTGAGGCAGGAGAATCTCTAGAACCTGGGTGGCAGAGGTTGCAGTGAACTGAGAACGGGCCACTGTACTCCAGCCTGGCGGCAGAGAAGAGATTCCGTCTTAAAATGAAATGAAATGAAATAGATCAAGAGAATGCAATTAAACCAACTTTATACAAATTCTTTCACAAAAATACAAGAGGAGTACAGTGATTATTATAAAAGGGCACCCTTGTAGTGATGGAATTGTTTCCTGACTATGATGGTAAATACTTGAAACTACATATGTTATAAAATTAAATAGAACTAAATGCACAGACAGAAATAAGTACAAGTAGAATGAAAAATCTGAATAAGATCAGTGGATTGTATTAATATCTATGTCCTGGTTGTGATATCACATTGTTTTACAAAATGTTGCTATTGGGAGATATCAGCAGTAAGAAACAACAGTTTTTGCTTTACATATTTTGAGGTTCTGTTGGATAAAAGCTCTAGAGTGTTTTTCTGTATTATTTCTAACAACTTCATTTAAATCTACAATTATCTCAATAAAAATGTATATGAAAAATAGAAATATAAGAGGAGGGAGTTGAGGGTAGGGTATTAGTAAAACCCCTAGTGGTTAGTGTGCCATGAACTAAACCTTTATTAGTAACTGTTTCTGACCCAATTCTTGCCTTAGGTTACCCGCTACTGAATGCAATGCCATCACATGGGTAGAACTGAGTAAACACTGTTCTCTTGACCTTACCATTCCTGCTCTGCTCCTCCTCTTTGCCATTTTCTTCAGAATTTACCTATTTCATATCTGTTTCTTTGCAGCTTTGCCCTGAGCTAGGATGGGTCAATCAGATAACTAATCCGTTCTCAGCTGGTAACTTTCAGATAACATAATGCCTTAACCTCATTTACAAGTCCCTTAAAAGACCAATAAATGCCATGGCTCTGGTATATATTTTATTTAAGAACATAAAATGGAAGTAAGAAGGAGGCTAATAAAAACACACATAGTATTGAGTCCCTTCTACTTGCTATTGGGAATGAGCAAGTCTGGTTTTTGCTTTTTTAGCAGCCTAAATTAAGAGGGGGGAATAAAGACCAGCCATGTAATTCTCAGTGTCCATGAGTTAAAACAAAATAAAAACACGAGAAAAACCCTACGATTACTAATCACCTAACAGAAACAACCACCAGAAGAGTGGTCGTTCTAATTACTAGGCAAAGTAATGACCACACTCAACATCATTCTTTCAAGTGACATGGTGGCAAAATGAGAAGGAGTCTTTCATCCTAGGGAAATACAATATAAGCTTATGGCATTTCCCAAAGTCAGCCTAGCATTTTATTAAATGTGTCTTAGCTTTTCTCCCTACCTGTGAGACAGGGTAGGGGTAGAGGTGTAGATTATAGGTGAGTGGATATCTTTCAGACAATCTCCATAAATGCTATTTCTCTGGTGAGTTTTTGATGGATATGGTGTAACTCTAGAGGTCAGGCAGTACCTGCTACAGAGTAGAATTTGTTGGGTGAATGAAGAAGATCATTCTGGTACTTTCACAGTTTACGTAAAACTAACCTCGTTGGGGCTCCCATGAGAACTGATGTCTGCCAGTGGATTCAGATTAACTTCCCCTTTTCAGCTTACACAGGCTACTGGTGTTTCAAGCTGAAACAAATGTAGCCGTGTTACCAAAGCTACCTCCACCTCTGTCTTTCTTCTTTTTGTAGAGGGACATCTATTTTGTTGTTGAGTGACCCATTTCAAAGTTTGGAAAGTGAGACCTAAGCTCCTAAGTTCCATTTATGGTATGCTTATGATTTTACAATGCTTCTTCTCTTGAAAATTTCTCATCCACCACTGGAATATTGCTTCCTAATTCAATCTCAGATCCTTGAATTTTTTTTATTTTTTATTTTTTTTAATTTTTACTTATTTATTTATTTTTTTAGATGGAGTCTTGCTCTGTCACCAGGCTGGAGTGCAGTAGCACATTCTTGGCTGACTGCAACCTCTGCCTCCTGGGTTCAAATGATTCTCCTGCCTCAACCTCCCTAGTAGCTGGGACTACAGGCGTGTGCCACCATGCCCAGGTAATTTTTGTATTTTTAGTAGAGACGGGGTTTCACCATGTTGGCCAGGATGGTCTCAGTCTCTTGACCTTGTGATCTGCCCACCTCGGCTTCCCAAAGTGCTGGGATTACAGGCGTGACCCACCGCACCCAACCCAGATCCTTGAATTTTTAAATTAGTTAGGTCAAAGTATAAAAAGCAAATTAGTGGGCTGGGCACGGTGGCTTATGCCTGTAATGCCAGCACTTTGGGAGGCTGAGGTAGGCGGATCACCTGAAGTCAGGAGTTCGAGACTAGCCTGACCAACATGGAGAAACCCCATCTCTACTAAAAATACAAAATTAGCCGGGTGTGGTGGCACATGCCTGTAATCCCAGCTACTCGGGAGGCTGAGGCAGGAGAATCGCTTGAACCCAGGAGGTGCAGGTTGTGGTGAGCCGAGATCACGCCATTGCACTCCAGCCTGGGCAACAAGAACAAAACTCCATCTCAAAAAAAAAAAAAAAAAAAAAAAAAGGAAATTATTTTAAATGCAGATTCCTGGGCTCTACTCATATGGAATTCTCAATCAATATCACAGAAGGTGTGAGTCCTGGAATCTGCATTTCAATAAACAGCAACCTGGAAGATCCTGACCCAAGAGAACTGTGCTAAGCTATACAGGGGCTTTTTCTCCAGTGCAAATATTGCTCCAAACTCCATGTTAGCCAATGAAGTCAACTCTCTTTGAGTTTGTAACAGCCAACAATAAAACCACAGATTTAAGTCATTGTTTTTCAATCTTTAGTTCGTTATTGCCATCCCAAGGATCATTTTCAGACATGTTTTTTTCCTACTTGCCACCTAATTTTCTCCCCTCCTCGCCATGAAATTGTAATAGCATTATAGATATATAGGTATGTGTTTGTGACCCTTTGAAGGGCCACAAACCATTGTAATATGTAAGAGCTTTTTGCTGACTCCTCCCACCAAAAGTAAATTTTCACCTTTTTTTTTTTTTTGAGGGAAATGTTGGCTCCATTGGGAAGGCATAGTTTAAATCATTGATTTTTGGAAGCTCACTCTACCTGTGTCTGACTGCCTCCTAAACTCTGTCCCACTGTCCCAGGAGGCACCAGAATTTGTCATGCTCCCTATTTACTTCTCCTCTCCTCCTTCACCTTCAGATCATTCTTCCTGGAGGCCCTCTCTTGGTCAACAGCACTGTCACCATCCTGTTGTCTAAACTAGAAATCTGGGAATTATCATAGCCTCTCCCTTTTCCTGATCCTGCTAATTTTGCCTGACATACATTTTACAAATCTGAATTTCTTCCTCAACTGCACCACCAAATCCGTCATTCTGAATTTTATTCTTTCTTCCCTGAATGGTTGTAATAGTCTGCTAACCATTCTCCCACGGCCTGTTTTCAAATCCATTTACGTGAAGATATAACTAAATTTAGATCTGATCCCCTCATATTTCTGATTTGGCCTTTCAGTGGTTCCCTGTTGCCCTTGAGACAAAGTACAGATGCTTTAAAATGGTGGCTGGACTCTCCACGGTGCAATAATCCACTATTCTTTTTCTCCATCTCATCCCCTCTTTTTCTGTTCTCACATTTTATGCTCCAGGTCTACTGAACTGCTAATCCCACCATTTTATGCCTCTTTGCCTTTTCTTACATGGCTTCTTCTTCCAGAAATTTCTTTCTCACTTGGTTAATTGGTTTATTCCTCCATATTCTTCAAATCTCAGCCCATTCTTCACTGCCTTGAAAGGTCATTCCTGAAAGTCCCAGGTTATGCTAAAAGTCTCCTTCCCAATAGCCACAAACCACTCTGGGTTTCTTTTCATGACATTACTTTAAATCATGTCTGTCTCCCACAAAATCTCAAACTTTTTGATAGCAACAATCACCTCTTTTTATCTTTCTATCTCCAGAAGCTAGCAGAGTGCTCGGCGCATGACAGATGTTCAATAAAAATGTTCACTGAAGTAAACTGAAACACCCTTCTCAAGTTTGGGGTATGAATTAGTATTAAAATAGGCCCCAAAAAGCAGGTGCCTAGAAAGAAAATAGAAAGAAAGCACAGGCCTTGATTATCCACCCATGGGGTAATTACTTCTAAATAATTCAGATTGAAGCAGAGTTGTTCCTGAAAGATGCCAAAACAACTGGTCAGTTCATTGGAAAAGTCAGCCAGTTGGCATCATGGAGATCAAAACACTCGGCGAGTCATTTCACAGGACTTGTGACTTTCCAGCAGGTGTCTATGCAGCCTGTGATGGAAGAAGTTACTGACCACTCTTTGTTTATTTCTACTTTCTCTTCCTCCTACCCTCTCACATCCCCCACAGTTTATGCTGGTTTTTAAACACATACTTGAAAATATAAACATTGAAAAACATCCATATATGAGCAGGCTTCTCAAAACGCCTAGAGAACAAATATTGTCCACATGGAAAATCCCACATATGAAAAGGCAAGTTTAACCACGTTGCTCTAAAGCACTAGCCCCTTTCAGGTTTCGGACACGTGGCCTCTCTGGCTGAATGGACAGAAAGTCTGAATGTGTAAGAGCAGCTCAAAACAACAACCACCCAAACAAGACAGCCATTCTCGCTCCTCTCAGACCACTGCTCCGAGAGGCTTGCTCTCCGACGGGTCCTACATGCTAAATAACTCCTATTCTTAGTTCACGTTGACTTGGTGGCTCGAGCCAGGTGAAAAGACAATTGACCCAAACAGCCAAACCGAACTCGAAACTTCACTAACGAGGCAGCTTATTTTCTAATCCCAGTCAGCATTGTAGGGCACCGAGTGAGTGCCACTTTCTAAAAATGTGTCTTTTATGCAAAAGAAAAAAAATTATTAAAAGAAGTTGGGGGTGGGTAGAAAAGGAGCCCTTTAATGGACTGTTTTATACTTTTGTTGTGTGGTGTGCTTTCTTGCAGGCGACTTCTTGGCAGATACTGCATCTTCAGCCAGGAGAAGTTGGCTTAGTACAAAAGGGCTTTTGAAGCGGTGAGTGTAAATTCAGGCTCCTTTTCTTTCTTCCTTCCTTCCTTTCTTCGCCGTCGCTCTTCTCCTGTGTCTGGAGACCACTAAGAAATAATAAGCACCATTGCTTGCAGTACACGTTTCATGAATTACTCAAACATCAAATGTAACTTTAGAAAGGAAACACGCTTTATTCTTTTCTGCAAAACTTTCCCTATCCATTCTTTATTTACATGTTGTCGTGAGGCTAAGCGATGCACTGCTGTTAGCGCACACACACACACACACACAAACACACACACACGGCCATTAAACAAATTAAAAGGGATGAGGATGACTAATACAGTACTCTTGGAATCCCCAATTTGATTAGTCTGAGTTTAATACACAAAAGCAGCGTCGGAGAAGGAGGAGAGGCAAACTGCTATTTAATAACCTGTACAATTAAATTATGTGATGAATTTAACTATTCTGTACTTCTTAAAGGAGTCTTATTATCTGATTTCTTGTAAAAGAAAGTCAGTTTTTCAGCAGAGTTTCTGGCCATGCCCCTGGAAGGCCCATGGTCGCAGTTCTATGCTTTAACAATGATTTCTTTCCCCCATATAGAACTGCTTTTCTGTTTCTCAAGCTTTGTCTCAAAAAATTATTCAAGCAGTTTTAGTTCCTTGGGGTCCCTTACATTTCTTTAGCTCTTTGGAAACCTGGAGTCAGAAAGGGTAGTGCAGTGGCTAGGGAATAGTTCTCTCTTTGGTAGCTCTAGGTAGATACTTAGGGGTAACTTTTGGTCAAAGCCCTTTACATAGTTTAGATTGTGGAGAGCATTTTGTTCTTACTTTATGGAGGCTCATCTTGCCTTAAAAATTTAGTCACATCACTGAACATCCAAGGGCCATTGTGTCAGAAGCTGAGATGGTGTGGCTTGATTTTCTAGGGATCAGGCCGTCTTATTTGTTTTCCTCTTGGGAGTCATCATTCTATCATAAAGAAGGGTATGGATATCCTTCCAATAGAATTTTTTTTTCCATTTGCCTTTACTTAACAGTTATAGTTCAGGCAAGTGCTATCCTAACAGAAGAATACTCTGCAATTCAGGATACAGTCTCATAAACTGTTGAATAATGAATTAAAATGGAGCAAGGGTCACAGAAAGTATGAGGAGAATTTTTTTTTTTATGGCTGGCTTCAAACATAGCTTCTATTAGACCTCAGTTCCTTTTAGAAAATCAGGTCTACCTGTTTCCACTAAAATGTAAGTGATGAATAATAACTACTCATGGGGACATAATTTTCAACTACAAATGGTCGTGGTGTCTTATCGGCACCTAAGTTCTGAGAGAGTCCCATATGATTTTCCTATGTGGTTGCCAGATTGGACTTTGTTTTGAGGTAGTACAGCATGAAGATGAAGAGCACAGATCCTAGAGCCAGACAGCCTACCTTCAAATCCTGGTCCTGCCATGACTATCTTCAGGACCTCACCCATGAGGTGAAACTGTCTGTGCCTCAGTTTCCTTATTGCAAAATGGGGATAATAGTGATACCACAAAAGATTGTTATGAGAGTTAAATGACACATATAATACCACAGAATGGGACCAGAAAATTAGAAATTGGGCCAGAAAATTGGGACTCCATTCATTATTGAACATTTACCAGTGTGCCAGGAACTCCGATAAACCCTTATGTGCATTATTATCTCATTTATACAAGAAACCTAAAATGTAGTTGCTGTTTTCTCTGTTATAAATATGAGAAGTTGAGGCATAGAGAGACTCAGCTGCCTGCCTTAAGGTCACAGGGATAGAAAGTGGTAACTCACAGAATTAGGACTATAAATGTGGGAAGTCTGAGTCTAAAACACATGTATTCAGACATTTTTATACGATGTATGTTTGAGAATATTTTCCTGGTCCCCAAGAGTGTCTAATCCAATCAGGGACAGAATAGCAATTCCCTTTTGTTTTTTTAATAGTGGTGGGATGAGATGCAAACAATTAGCCGGTAAGCAATTCCAAGGAGTAGTATTGAACTGGGGGGAGGTGGGATATGGCATGGCGGGAAGAAGCAGAATAAGAGAAGTGCCACATGGTTGATGAAGCCTGCAGGACAACAGGGCTCTGGCATATGGAGCAGCAGCAAGCAATGTCAGTGGTCTCGATGGAGGATCAGTGTCCAGTGTCCAGCATCCGGTGTGCTGATCTAAGGAGGTCAAAGCTTAATCATGGGGAAATGTGCCAGCTGTAGTTATCCTGGCTGCTTTGTCCTCCCTTTCATCTCAGTATGTACTTATTAATTGGCTGATTTAATCATCCACTTGGTTTGGGTCATGGTGCCCGGTCACCTTGCCAGAGATCAGCATTAAGAAAATATTCCAGGGCAGAGTCAACTGATAAATGCTGCCTC
This sequence comes from Pan troglodytes, assembly GCF_028858775.2. Classification (NCBI taxonomy): domain Eukaryota; kingdom Metazoa; phylum Chordata; class Mammalia; order Primates; family Hominidae; genus Pan; species Pan troglodytes. Next base: position 109,998,312 of record NC_072408.2, on the reverse strand, counting down.
TCTCTCATTGTCATATACCCAAATACAGCCTGAAGAGTTGTGCAATGCTTTGTTAGATTTCTCACTATTTTCGTAATCCATCTGGAGAGGTTGAAAGTGGAGTGTAACAGAAAATTATTCCATTTTTTTCCCCTTTGGATTCTAAAACTTGGTGGATCCCTGAACTTCACGCCACTCTTTTTGGCAGTTGAGGCCACATAAGCTCCTTGGGCTTTATTTTTACTGTGGTGAAGATGAGCGCCCAATTTTTAGAGCATATGCATTTTAAAACTTCTAGCTCACCAACTCTTGGCTGGGATGAGCTTTGCAACATTTTCTTGTTCAACTGTCCTTTCATTGTGGTTTATTAGATACAATGTTGAATAGTAGGTTTGTCCGTGAATGGATTTTGTTTTTACTTTGTATTTATAACTTGGGATCAGAGTGACTTTGCATCTTGTCCCACCACTATTAAAAAAACAAAAGGGACTTTTTAGAGATTCTATATAGAATACAGTCTGGTCTGCCATTTTATTCTTGAATAAAACTGGTTATAGATTCTCATGCCATAGGACATATTTCTCTTTACTCCATAATAAGATTAAAGTGTGCCTTTGATTACCTATTAGGGTAGTTACCTATTAGGAGACAATATCCTATAGCATATAATATCCTTGCATTTTGAGCAAATAGAAATTATAATGCATCTAAATTGGTTGGATATCAGTAATTATTATTTTTATTTGTGCTACTGATTTGTCAAATGGTAATCAGAATAATTTCATACATTAGCATATGTGTGGCAAATCATAATGCAATTTACTTTTCGCTGGATACATGAAGTAACTATCAGTAAAAACCATATGTACATTATATTGGTTCATTTGGAGTAAAATTCAAAGTTCTGGGAACTTTGACATCACTTGGTGAGATTTGATAGCACTTTCTTCCCACTAGTCACTGAATTTTATTAATACAATTTAAAACTGTTAGAAGATATGAATTTGAAAGTGAATTAGGTATGCTTTCTAGTTTTGAGATAGAAAAATGAATCATAATTTTGATATACTTTGATTGTTTACAAAATGGCTTTCAAATATTTTAAACATTTGAAGATTGCTGTTAACTAACAGATTTTCAGAGGGAATGTTGGTTGGCGATTAGAAGTCAGGCTGAAAAAACAGACTCCCTGAGTTTGAATCCTATCTCTATTACCTACTAGCTGTGTGACCTGGGGCAATATACTTCTCTCTACCTCCACTTCCTCATCTGTAAAGTGAGAATGCTGATGCTAGTATCTACATCATGGGTTGACTGAAGAATTGTGTTACTTAACACATGTAAAATACTTAGACCAGTGCTTGGTACATAGCTCCCAAATTAACCCTGAGACTATGTTCTTTTGGCACACTTTGAATCACATTAGTCCTTTTGTTCTCAAAAAACCACTACTTCTGATATACATGTATGTTTAGTTGACCCTGAATCCAAGTAAGGGCTCTGCCATAGGTTGTGTGACTTTTGGCAGAGCATTTAATTTCTGAATTCCTTCATCTATGAAATGGGAATCATAATAATGACTTAATAGGATTATTATAGTAATGAAATCAGATAATGTGATAAAGCACTAGGCAGAATGCCTGAAACACAGTAAGTTTTGAACATATGGTAACTGTAGCATTTATTAGTCAATAGAGGCAGTGTTGTTTCAAGAAATAAGCAGCGATCTGTAAGTCTAGAGAGATAGCCTCTAATTTGGATTCATAATCTCTTTTATGTGGGGCAAGTTGATCCAACACCTTGTCTTCTATGTTTAGGAATGCAGATAGGATGTCCTGTATTTAAATCCATCGTCACTTCCCAAATCTGTGAATACCTAGAGTGAGAGCAATATGAGTAAATAGAGGGTATGCTTGAGTTCCTGCAGTGGATGAATCTGGTAGAACAAGATGAGAGAGAAGTGAGCGGGAGACAAAAGTGGAGAAGAAACCACACGATTAATCAGGAGAAGAAGAAGTGAGGATCAAGCACAATCCACCAAAGGAAAGAATCACAGGGAGAGGACTTTTAAGAGGGACGGGTGCATTTGTTTAATGGAAGGCATTAATATAAGAAGAAGGAGTGGAGGTCTAATGAAAGTTACAAAGGGCCTTTGGTGATTTCTCCATAAAGGTCTAGGATACAATGAAAGACAAAAGTTGTCTTGTTACAGTATGAGGCACTCAGACCTGCATGAAAAACTTGGTAAGATCTCAGAAAGTCTGCAGGCAGGGGCTTTTAGATTCCTCAGATAACACCAGAGTTCATGATTTAGGAAGTCTAGAGTGGGAAGGAGATTTTCTTTAAGACATGAAAGTGTCCATCAATCTCTATTTTGAGAAGCACTGTCCCATGTGAAATCTCCAATAGGGAATTGGGTGCTCAGCTTTTTTGCTGCTTTCCCATGTGAACTCAGAAGTATCACTTAGACTCTCTGAGCCTCTGTTTCTTCATTTATACAATAAAAAACATTAAACTGGATATTTTCTGATCAATTTTACTTCATGTTTTGTATACAGGCTATATAGATGCCAGCAAAAATAAATAACATGGATTTAGTAAAATGCACGAACAACTCTGGACCCCTAAACAAATCACTAAACTCTTTGGTACCTGAGATTTGGTCTCTAATTAAGGAGCCTGGACTGGCTTATCTCTAACAGCCACTGTGGTGCTAATGTTCCCCCTAAAAACATTTATTTCCTGGAGAGAAGTGGACACACACTTCAAAACCTTGTTTGGGAGAAGCTTTGTCATTGGAGGTAAATTATTGGGCAATATAAACTAACAAAACAAACAAATCTCTGGAGGTTATGTGGTGGAAACTTTAATTATTAACTCCTAGGGTACGAGTTCAAGAGATATATTTGACGAAATTTAGATTCTAGGCACAAAGGAGGCTTATGTTAGCTTTAGCATTGTGTTATTATACTATGTTCTTCTTTTGGATAAAATTCCAGGAAAAACATCTGAAACTGTTGGAAATATTTTGTAGCAATATCCTTGAAATAGGCCAATAAAATCTGGGTATGATTTATTAGGAAATACAGTGATGTCAGCAGAGGACTTTGTGGGGTTGCCACATGACACTGCAGTGAAATAGCTCACCTCCAACTTAGAGTTTGTCTAGGGAGAGTGACACTTTAGGCAAGTCTTTTGCTTCTCTGAGCCCCTGTTTCCTCATCCATAAATAGTGGGGGAATATTATATACTCCACATAGCATTGTGAGGAATGAGATATATCAGCAAGGGGAAAAGGTAGGCAGACCAAAGGAAACTGATAGCTCTATAAAAATATTATAATTGCTAGTATCATCATAATTGTCCTACAACTGTGGGCTGCTCATCTCTGGCTCATTCCATCAACTTCCTGACACCATCTTGTCACTTAGTTACTTCACCACGTACTCATGAGCTAGACTTCCTTAGAGCTATTTCTTCTACCCACTCAACTCCCCACCTTTCCTGCTTTGCTTCATGCATATTACCCTATTCTGTTTTTCCTGCTATCACAGATTGGGAAATTAATGAAAGCAGGAGACCTGTCTTATTCATGAATTTAGGCAGGAGGAGCCTCCCTCCTGCCTAAAATTTGAGAAATGAATGAAGGAATGAATGAATGATGCCCATTCTTAGAAACAGACTGGACTTGGCCTTTGCCTCTGGACTCACCATTCTGCCCTATCTTGTGCCCTACCTAATTCATTCTGGTTCTCCAAACAAGCCATTTTCTTATTGTAAGTTCCTACAGTGCTCAACATAGGGACACTGGCCTTTTACATTTTCTCCCTGTGTTATCCCCACCACTTTAGTGTTTCTGTGCCATTGACACTGGGTTCCCTTTGTCATCCCTGGCCCACTAATTAACTCACCTTCAGTCTGGCACATTTCTTCAGTCCTATAATACCAATATAGAGAAGAGGGAGAAGACTTGTCTCTTCTTCCCCAAACCTAGGCGTAGGTGGGCCCCAAGGCTTAATCTTTGACCTTTGTTGTTCTCCTGTTTCGTTCCCCTAGTCTGAAATCTTATGGAGTCCCATACTTCAATACCACTGTCTCTCTAATGCCTTTAATTTCCTTCTCTAACACTTAAGTAAGTGTTTTCCAACTCTTCAATTTATTAAAAATACTATTCTTCCAGCTCCTGCGACTCAATATCTTGGTGTACTCTTTAACTCTACCTTCCCCATTGATTTCTCAGATCCAATCAATTGTGAGAGTTACAAAATACTCCTTCTTAAAAGTTCTTCCTTCTATTTCATCCTTTGCTTATACTTTTAAGAGTTACTTCTCATGCCTATCCATTTGTTTATTCACTCACTCATCCAGTCTTTTATTCAACAAATATTTATTGAGGGCCTCTTAGTGAACAAGGCAGACAATGCCTCTGCCCTCATAGAAGTTACTCTCTAGGAAGGGAAGATAGACAATAAACAACTAATAAGTATATACTGAGGTGTTTATATAATCTCAGTTATTGATAAGTGATATAATGAAAGATTGTCATTGGGAGATATACCTAATGCTAGATGACGAGTTAGTGGGTGCAGCACACCAGCATGGCACATGTATACATACGTAACTAACCTGCACAATGTGCACATGTACCCTAAAACTTAAAGTATAATAAAAAAAAAGAAAGATTGTGCAGGGTCAGTGGATAGATGGTATTGGGATGTCTGCTATTTTAGTGGTCCTTTTGAGTTAGTGATACTTTAGCAGAAATCTCAATAAATAAAGGTGACAATCTTGGATGAGTGTTATCTAGAAAAGCTAAGAAGCTCCAGGAAAGAAGGGACTTGGTATATCCTAGAAACAGTACAGAAATCTATGTGGCAGGAGCATATAATATAAAAAGCAAGTATAACATAATGGGATGAGTATAGGGTAAAAAGATAAATGATGTAACTTCTTGTCCTGATGTGCAACCTCAAAAACGTCACTTCTCTTCTCCAGACTGAAAGAGTTGCACTAGATGATCTTTAAGATATCAGGAGGCTCTAAAATATCTTATCAACTCAACTACATTGTCAGTTATTTTAAGACAAGAAGCCAATTTGTATTTACTAATATATTCTTCACAGTTCACAAAGCAGTAGCATACACTGAATTGAATTGAACTGAGTGCGTTGGGTGTAAATGGAGTGATGAAAAGGGGTTGGAGAAGAGAGAGAGTTGGCAGGACACAGCTCATGCAGAAACTTGTTGAGGATCACAATAAATCTTGGATTGTACTGGGTTAGATAATCAATGGAAAATGGCAGGATTTGGCTTTTTTTTTAAAGGATCATACTACTATATAGAGAACAGAGTATGTGTACGAGGAGAGGAGAAATGGACAAGTAAGTGAGAAAAGTGGAAGGCTGATGGAAGCTTGCACTAGGGTATTGGGGAAGTATAAAATGGTCAAAACTTGAAAATAGATGTAATTTGCTGACAAGCATTGTGTAAGGAAGAGTCAAGACTGACCTTGAGCCACTGAATGAAGAGAGGAGGAGAAAGATCCAGAGGAATACTAAAATGTCAGGTTTTTATCTGACTACATGTAAGGCTAGACATCCAAATGAAAATATTAAGCATGCAATTAAGAATTATTAGCATATGCAGGCTATTTAATGTCATGGCATAAGGGTATAATTGTACATAGAGAAGAAAAGAGATTTGACAATGGAAATCTGGGACACTCCAAAATTTAAGGGCCAAGAAGATGAAAAGTACCCAGCAAAGGAGACTCAAAGGCATAGCCAGTAGGTTGGGAAAAAATTAGTGGAGTGTTCACCACTCAAGCCTGGAGTACTACACTGGTGTCTTGCCTTTTAGCTTCTTGACTTTCCAATTTTTTGATGTGTTGCTTTTGGTTCCTTCCATATACAAAATTAAACATACTTTATTCAATGTCAATTCTCAGTTGAAAAAAGCTCAATGGGAGCTCCTTAGTCCAGTACCGGAGCTTATTTATATTTTCCTTCTGAACCTCCTATTCCTCTCAGCATGAACCATTGCTCTAACCTTGGTCTGTTCACTAATCTATGTCTTGCACATTCACCTTTACTCATATCTATTCATGCTCTATCTTTTTTATTTTATCCTTTTTATTTTATTTTTAGCATATCAAATTTTTATATGTATATCTTTTTAATGATATATCCTATCTCATCCCAAACACCTTCTTTAATCAATTAACAATGTAATTATTTTGCCCACTATAACACTGTAGTAGCATTTATTTTCTGAGTAATCTACAGGTTTTGAAAAGTAATGCATTGTGTTTAAGAGCACTGACACTGGAGGTGGATTTTCTAGACTTAAAACTCATTTCTCATACATACTAACCATATGATCTTGGATAAGTTACTTGTCTTCTCTGTACCTCATTTACTAATTTGTAAAAAGCATGTTATAATAATGTCTACCTCCTAGAGATGTTCTGATTTTTTTTTTTTTTTGAGTTTAAGAATGGAAGTTTAATAGGCAAAAGAGAAAAGCTCCCTTGTGCAGAGGGAAGAGGTTCGGAATGGGTCTCCTGGTTCCCAGTGAGATGTGGTTGGTTTTATAGATGAGCTTGAGGAGGCAGTGTCTGATTTACATAGGGCACAGATGATTGGTTGGACCAGGTATTCCATTTACATAGTGCACAAAGAAGCTGGCTGCTCCACCCTAATCTTTATTTTATTTATTTATTTATTTATTTATTTATATTATACTTTAAGTTCTGGAATACCCGTGCAGAACATGCAGATTTGTTACATAGGTATACACATGCCATGGTGGTTTGCTGCACCTATCAACCTGTCATCTACATTAGTTATTTCTCCTAATGCTGTACCTCTCCTTGTCTCCCATCCCCCAACAGGCCCCAGTGTGTGATGTTCCCCTCCCTGTGCCCATATGTTCTCATTGTTCAACTCCCACTTATGAGTGAGAACATGTGGCATTTGGTTTTCTGTTCCTGTGTTAGTTTGCTGAGAACGATGGTTTCCACCTTCATCCATGTCCCTACAAAGGACATGAACTCATTCTTTTTTATGGCTGCATAGTATTCCATGGTATATATGTGCCACATTTTCTTTATCCAGTCTAATATTGAAGAGCATTTGGGTTGATTCCATGTCTTTGCTATTGTGAATAGTGCTGCAGTAAACATACATGTGCATGTGTCTTTATAGTAGAATGATTTATAATCCTTTGGGTATATACGCAGTTCTGATTTTTAAACGGGTTAAGAAATAAACTTAGAATGGTGTCTGATACCTAGTAAGCACTCAATGAATGAAAACTAATGTTGGTTTTATAATATTTTAGCTCTCATCCTATACTGCCTTGCCATGTTGAATTTTTCATGTAAGTGTAAGCTCACTATGTAAAGCAAGTATAACATAGTGAGAATAATGTATTTAGGTAATAAGATAGGGATGTGACTCCTTATCCTGATGTGCAACCTCAGGAAAGTTACTTTATCTCTCTTGATTGAAAGAGTTGAACTAGATAATATCTAAGATATCATCAGGCTCTTAAATATGTTATCTGCTCAAGTAGCATGTCAGTTATTTGAGGGGAAAAACTGAGTCATATTTATATTTCCCATAGTTCACAAAGCAATATTATACACTGAATAAATTGAGTACATTGAATATAAATTCATGTATGGTTGGATGGATTGGTGTAAGCAGAAGAAAAGTGGGAGGAATCTTCTTTAGATGATATGCCCTGGGTCTTGCCTCTTAATGTACATCAACTTTATGTTTAAAGACTTCCATTGTGGTGAATAAAAGTATCCACAGTAATGTAATCATTTCTTTTTTCTCCCATTCTCCCTCACCAATAAAGAGATGCATATACATATTAACATAGACACAATTAAAAACATGGAAATTATTCAGAATTCAGTTGTTAGAGACTGCTCTTTCTAATCATTTGCAGTATACACACACACAAACAGACACACACACACACACACACGCCCACCCCTCAGAGATAGTGTGCTGCATATTTCTTTATGTTTCTAGCTTACTTTTTACCTCCATTTAAAGCGCTTTTTTTTTCATTTACTATTGGTTTGTCTCATAATTCTAAAAGTTTCTCAAGAATAAGTCTAATTTATTTTTTGTGCTGTTAAGTGCTTAAGCTAAGAGATACATCATACTAAATGCTTATTGAAATGAAATGTTGAAATCCCTTTCAGTGGATGGAAGAAATGCAAGAGGAGATTTTGGCCAATAGTGAATGAGGAGCAACATATTTTTTCCTGGAAAAAAATCCACTGGGTTGAAACAGTAACCCAGTCACTGGCTGGGGCTCCAGGTTGAGGGAGCTGTTAAGAGATAGGAATTCATCGGGGCTTCAATGAGTTCAATAAAAGACTCAGCTTAGAGAAATGACTAGTGTTCAAATCAAGGACTAGAGATTTGTAGCCTAAGCCAGGTAGAGGGGATGAGTGGGAGAAGCTTCAATTTGGGGGGACACAAAATTGTCCAGTGAATCTCCGGGAACCCTATAGTTCAGGCTTAGGAAAGTAAGCCAAATATCTGCATGAGTTTCTGGAGGAGATGCAGCTCCTAATCTCCTGCCAGACTTGGTTCTCTTTGGAACAGGACCTTGGTGATACTGACTTGGGTTTGAAGGTCTGTAGTACCTGGGGCTGGGCCAATTCGGAGCAGGCCAGAACATACACCTGGGAGGATCTAGATGTGAAGAACATGATTGCGCAACCACTAAGACTATCAGGGTCAGAGAAACCTGTCCAATCTGAGATGTAATGTGACACACAGGCCATACACACTAGTGAGAAGAGCAATTTATTTCAAAAGCGTGAACATTTGGATAACAGCAAGGAGAAATTTAATTTAGGACTAGAAATATCAAAATGTTGTCAGGTAGATGTTTTAAAAGAGTCGATAAAGATAAAGACTAATAACACTTATAATAAAAGCTAATTTTCTGAGCCGTTAATAAGTGCCAAGCTCTATTTTGAGCTATTTGTATTGCAGAACAACATAAGGAAAAAAAAAAAGATGGATGAAATTTTGCCTTAAGAAGTTAATTTGCAGGTTGAGAAGAAAATACTTACCCATCTCATCATAACACTAAATCAAATGGGTATGAAAAGAAAGAGTAAAGACAGCACAAGAAGAAAGAAAAGGATAAATATGAATTGAAATATCTCATTTCAGGCAAGAATTTTAAAAATGAAGAGAAGGGTTTATTGCCTTTGAATTCAATAATTTATTAAATCAGGATTGACTAGCTGAAGGAGTATGACTTTTGGGAAGAAATAGACCTGGATTCAAATTCTGACTCCATTTATTATGTGACCATAATTATGTTATTTAAAAATCTTTGTATTCTTGCCCATAAAATAAGAATAACAATACCTACATCATTAAGTTGTTTGGAAAATCAAGTGGAATAAAATAAAATACACAAACTATTTATTAGAGTGTCTCATTCTTGAGAATAAGAATATCACCTTTCTTTAATAACAATAATAGCTAACTTTTTTAAAGCATTTATCATTTAATAGGAGCTCCACTAAATTATTCCTCTATTATCTCATTAAATATTCAGAACAACCACCCTATAAACCTAATCCTATTTTCTTCACTGTATAATGGGAGAAAATGAGCCACAGAGACATTCATATTACTTGCACAAGGTCTCAGAGTCCTTGCTGGGAGCTAGGATTCAAACCTAGAGAGGCTGACTTCAGGGCCTGTGTTTCTACTCACACTTCTTGTGGTTTCTTCCTTCCTTCCTTCCTTCCTTCTCTGTCTCTCTCTTTCTTTTTTCTCTTTCTTTTTTTTTTTTTTTTTTGAGACGGAGTCTCGCTCTGTCACCCAGGCTGGAGTGCAGTGGCGCGATCTCGGCTCATTCCAACCTCCCCCTCCCGGGTTCACGCCGTTCTCCTGTCTCACCTCCCGAGTAGCTGGGACTACAGGCACCCGCCACCACGCCCGGCTAGTTTTTGTATTTTTAGTAGAGACGGGGTTTCACCATGTTGGCCAGGCTGGTCTAGAACTCCTGCCCTTAAGTGATCTACCCCCCTCGGCCTCCCAAAGTGATGGGATTACAGGCGTCAGCCACCGCACCCGGCCTGGTTTCATTCTTTATGCGCACTGTGATGTCTTCAGATTATAAGCTTCTTAAGGGCAGTGATTTTGCCTGGCTTTGTTACTGCTATTTCCACAGCTCTTGATACAGCACCAGGCACATGACTGGTTAAAAGACTAACCTGTGTGATTTTTTTAATTGCATTTGTTAAAGAAAAACAGGAAGGAGATAGTCCATTAGTTGGCTAAGTTATGTGAATTTGAGTCTCTACCTGCCACTGTTTCTATATGCCACCTTCAGACCTATTGTTATCTTTGGCATATATTTGCAATCCTCTCCCTCACTTCACAGGTGAATTTCGTCATAAAGAAAGTTGAACCAGAATCCACTGAAAATAATTTTCTTTTGAAAAGGGGAAAGAGACTTTATTACAGCTAACAGTTTGCAAACCTGGGAGATGCAGCCATGTTTCAAGAGAACAAAGAGAGGGCCTGTCTTTTATAGGGAAAGTGCCTGCCCGGTTTCCCACTTTGGTTTACTTATGCGGATAAAGAATGCAAACTTGCTTAGTTCTAATTGGTTGATGCTTCTTGAGTTCTGATTGGCCAATGCAGGTCATTGTCCATTGGTTGATTCAGGTGGCATAAATAGGAACAGACAGCTATACAAATCCCAAAGTTAAGTGAGCATGGGGGTTCTCCAGGAACACAGACTATGTGTGTGACCTCTAGTCAGCAAACGGTCATTTCACTCTATTTTGAATTTAGGCCCAGTTAGCCACTCAGGATCCAGCTTTACAGACTGGCTCTTTCAGGGTTCACATATGTGATAGTAAACCTTAATTTCTCTGTCTGAAGACATTTGTCCTACCTAAGTATCATGGGTTTCATTAAATTCTCTCAACTCTGAGCATATTTTATCCTAATATCCTAATACTCCACATTTGTGAGTATACTGATACACATGGGTTGCCTGCCAATTTATCTTGTCTCTCCTACTGAACCGGTAATTGAATTCAATATGACAAAATCAAAGCCTACTCTTGTCTGGAGTGTTACATGGAATAAATAAAGGAGTATTCATCATGGTTTCCGCTCTCCAAGAGCTTTGAGTCTGGATAAAAACAAAAGGTTTACAAAAGTAACACAAACAACAATGCAAACTTAAAAATATTAGTATAAGTATATGGAAAATATTGATATACTATGTAAATTTCTTCAGGACAATGTCTTTTGTACTGGCACCCACCCCCTGTGCCTTAGACAGAAGTTATGCAAGCAATGCCCAATTCTTTCCTGGCAAATAAAGAAATGTACTCACTTATTCAGTAATTCATTCGTCCAGCATCTATTTGCTCAGAACTTACCATGAAAATATCAGGCAATATTTGCATTCAAGGAGCTGCTGCCAAGAAGAAGAAAGAGTCATATATAAATGTATAATTTCTATGAAAGGGGATAGGAGAGTCTGTAAGTATACAAACAGCTGTGATGTTAGAGAACAAGAAGTGACTACTGAAAGTTTCCTAAGATTCAAGCCTGGTAGCATAGGATATATGGAGATACGAATAGGGTTGTTGTTGTCTGAAGTGACACAGAGCATCTTTTGGAGACTCTTATTCCACTTATGGTCAGCACCATACATTAGTGTTCATTGTCTAGGTTGCTTTTGAGAAGAGAAATGATACATTGGGTTTCCTTTGCTTTTCCATTTTACAGATCTTAGCACAGAGCATACAACACTGGGCTTATAATAATTGCTTCTGATCATTGCATCATGACCTGGTGGAAGGTGCATGGGCTTTGGTGTACAGTAAATCTAGTTTGGACCCCCCAACTCTGTGGCTTATTAGTAAGGACTGGGATAAATTGACCTCTCTGAGCCTTTTTCCCCAGATGAGAATAAGAAGCACTGTAACAAGTGCTTGTTAAATAATTATCACATTTAATCCTCTCCATGACCCTATGAAGTAGGCACTTTAACTATCCCAATTTTACAGATGAGAAAACTGAGGCTCAGAGAGCTAAACTGACTCACCCCATATCACACAGCTAATCACTGGGGGCTGGGATGAACATCCAGGCAAACCTACTCAGTTATACTTGATAACTGACTTTCCAGGCCTGTAGTATTAAAAATAATTTTGTAAAAGATCTAGTTCAATGCCAGAAACATAGAAGGTCCTCTCTGCTTTTGTTTTTTAATTAATTGGTGATGGAGGGTCAAATACAGACTGGTCAAGCCGTGGACAGAACAAAAGACACAATGTCTAGATTAGATTTCTCTAGTTCTCTCTTTCTGAGCTCACTGCCATCCAGCCCTCAGCTCAAACACAAGGGCAGTCCTGGAGCACACAATTCAAGGGCACTGGTGTTTAAGGGGTAATAAAACCAACATGAAATGGAGGCATTTTTACTCCTTAAAGCCAGACTTCTACCCTAGAAATAGTTGGCTGCCTGATTCCTTCCCCTCATTTCACATCACACCTCAATCTGCCATTGATTGGATCTAGATGAAGTACCCTTTCTATGAAGCAGGATCAATTTAGCCAATTTGTCCAATTTAGATGCTGCTGAGATCAGTTCCTTGAAGCCCAGGATTGGCAAAGAGCAAACTCCTTTATGTGATTTTGTATTTAATTCAACTGCTCCTTGTTCAACTAGTAAAATTCTTCCCCTAGTTGCCAGACACTGATGTGAGTAAAAAGTGAACTCTGAAGTTGGGCAATTGATGTTAAATGGTGCTACCAGGCAAAAAGACGAGCTCCTGGGAAAAAGAAGGATTTTTCCTCCTTCAATAGAAATGGATTTCAAATGTAATTTACTGTTTCTACCTGGTGAAAGGGCATCTCACCTCATGAATCCATGGGATGCTGAGAGAAGCGCCATTTCTTTCCAGAAGGCTGTGTTTCCAAATTAACTTGTTCAGATGCTAAGCAGAAAAGCAGCCGTGCTGCTAGGATGAACAATTACTTTCTCTGGGTTGCCTGCAGGCTGATTCATTCAGCTCACTTTATGTTCCAAACCTTGGCTGGGTCTGGAATGGTGGTTCAATATTGTGGGGGCTTTGAGTTTTTATTTCAGCCAAACTAGTGACACAAAAAAATGAGAGCCTGATGAGAATCTTGTAAGATGCCAGGTTTGTGCAACCTGCCTTTGGAGTCATGCAGGTTGACTTCCAAGAGGAGAGCTAAGAAATACAGAGAAGTTATTGATTGGCTTCCCTCTTCTTAGGTGTACAGATGTGTGGTTACACATGCTCCTGCACACACACACACACACACACACACACACCAGCTTGTTGGCTTGACATCTGTGTACCCTCACAGTTGTAACTGAAGGTGCTTTTAAATAAAGGGCCATTTCACTATGGCTACAGCTTCCCCCAGCCAACCTTGCAAAGTGGGCCCTGCAGGGGATTTGGACCTGAGCACTCTTTCCATGATATTGTCTGGTGAGGCAGCAGTCTGCCCCAGTGGGTACTGAGCTCAAGGTAGAGATTGACAGGAGTGGGGGTGGTGGAGAGGCCCCCGCAGGCTTGCTCCATACTGTCACTGTCACTCCTGATGTACCAAAAAGTGCTGCCTCTTTACCGAGTGCTGCTTATGCCAATTCACTCTCAGGGGACATAGGACAAAGGCGCATGCTGGATCTTCACATTTTAGAATGAGGATCATCAATCTTACTCCATATATAGAAAGGAGCCAATGTTGGGGAAGAGCAATAAACCCTACCAGCTGCTCTGGGGCATTAGGAGGGAAAAGGGAAGGGGGCTGGGGGATTGTAGGCTTCTTTTATATTCCCCAAACCTGTGGGAACAGATTCTATAGTAGATTACTATACAAAGAGAGTGCGAGAGGGGAAAACAAACTGGTGTGGAATGGAGTTCGATGATCAGTTTTCTAAGAAACAATTTCTTCTGAAAAATCAAAATCAAACTCAAGCTATTTGTGCTAAGTACATAAAGTTCTTCACAAACAAATAGGTCATTTTTGTGTACATGACCCCTGTAACCACGCCAGTGTGAGCAAGACCTCAGGTATTCAGGCCCAGGTAAGATCATTTTGTGAAAGGAGAGCTTAATTGTGCCCAGTACTAACTACTGTGCAATTTTTAAGATTCTATTTTTATTTTTTTAGAATTTCGCAAAATGGAATGCTAGGTGTTTCCAGTACCATCATTTATTATTGTACTTGACAGTCTCCTCCATTTCCAATGTGTTTTTCTAAAAACAAGAGTTCCAAGATATTAACAAAGTATCTGTGGTGAAATAAGTGGCAGAAATACTATGTGAGATGAAGCTGAACAGGTTTTTTTCTGCATGATCTTTTCATACCTTTAATATGTTGAGGTATATAAAAATCTACAAGAGAGGGAGATGGTAGGTGGTAATTTTTTAAAATGTATTTGATCATGGGGTTTTTTTTAGCATTTTGCAGAACTAGTGCTAGGCACTAGTCACTTTGGGACATGCTAGTGAGAAGGCTGATGCCCTCAAATTACTTTAAAAGGACACTTTTTCAATCCCACCTTTCAATGCTTAACTATTTGGAAGTTATAAATTCCCTCTTCTAGTCTTGGATTCAGGATTAAGCAGTGAAGGTTTTCCTCAAGACTTGGGTATCTCCAACAGAAACTCTAAGATTTAGAATTTATGCAATCACAAGAGTGGAAAGCCTGCCCCACTTTGGAAAGTTATGGTATCCATGACACGTTTTGCGTCTGAGATTCAGTGGAGTGGGACAAATAATAATTTACTGAGCACTCATGCCAGACGTTATGCTCAACGTTTCACACAGGTTGTCTAAATCAGTCTTCAAAATAGCTCAGTAAGGGTTATTTCTACCTTTCCACAGCTGAGGAAACTGAAATTAAGCAAATTACTCCACAGGGTGACTGTATAGTGAGTGGTAAAGCTGGCACTCAAACAAATCCAGTAAGTCCAGAATAAAATGAGGCAATCTGACTTTTAGCCACTACACTATGTTGGCATGTCTAGATAGCCTGCCTCATCCAGGGTCACAGTTTAGTTGTGTTCCAGAACTGTATTTTCCCAAAAGCATGGAAATCATCTGTGAAGTCTAGCTTAGAAGGAGTCTAACTGCCTTAGGAAGTATGGGCTGGGATTCAATAAGGGATTGGGGTGTTGCACTGTTCAGTGGCTACTCAGCAAGGGGTTTTATTAGCAAATATAGACAGCCTGCATTTGCTGTAGTCTTGAGGGATCTTCTTTGAGGAATCCATCCCATACCTTGTAAATGGTGATTTCAAGTCCCACTCCTGCTTATCCTTTGCTTTACTTGGGGGAGAAATTTACTTGGGGGAAAATTGTATTAGAGAGCAATGTTCAGGGTATTAGATTTAAAGACATAAAGTCATTCTAAAATGTGAATACAGGGTATTAGAGAACAGGGTAATTCCTATAAACCTTTCACATTGACTTCTGGAATAACTGGACGCCTTTCTAAGAAAGGAGAAGTGGGAATGGAATAGCACTTGGTAGTTTTGCTCATAAGAATTTTATTTAAATCTATGCAACTCCCTGTGGTTCTAGGAATTATTCCACTCTACTTTGCTGTAGAACCTCTGGAATTTTTGATGTTAGGACAGATTCTGGGAAGGATCAATGATGGAATTTTCCTTTAATTCTCTCT
Source organism: Pan troglodytes (assembly GCF_028858775.2). Taxonomy (NCBI): domain Eukaryota; kingdom Metazoa; phylum Chordata; class Mammalia; order Primates; family Hominidae; genus Pan; species Pan troglodytes. Next base: position 109,982,594 of record NC_072408.2, on the reverse strand, counting down.
GACTTTTTTTCTCACAGAATTAGGTTTTGCAAGGAAAGCGCAATGCTCATTATCAGTTACTTTTGACAAACTCTTGGCCTGTGATTATATGTCAAACACCATGAGCTAAATACCCCCATTGAATAGTGTGCCCTGTTGTTCCACCTCAGCTGGCCTCATCCCAAAGAAACACTTCTGGATTAGCCAATCTGTTTTGAAATATGGAATAGGTAGTCTCAGAGTCATCTATTGAATAGTCAGTTGACCAACAATATTTCCTAAGCTAAATTGACTATGCAGACCAACTCTGAACAAGGCATTCTAAGCATGCACTAACTAAGAGTCAGGGGTCCCCGTCTTCAAAGAGTTGGAGAGATGATGCATGTGCACACGCGTGTTCCTAGGATACAACTGAAGGGGACCATGAACATAGGGACAAATGGGACAATGCAAAGGAGAGTGTGAACCTGAGTATTGAAGGGGAAATTAAATGGATGGCAAACGGTGTTTGCTGCAGAAAACAGTTGACTTGTTAAATAAAAGTGCAGGGAGGGTGGAGGTTGGGGGGCTGTTGAGACAGATACCTTCTCAGATGGCTTGATCCAAGTAAAACCAGTGATTCTGCAAGTAGTCTATGGATTCAGGCAGCTCTGAGGTGATTTTAAGGGTACTGGGCCCCAAATCCATTAGTGACAAGACTGGAAGCTTTCTGAAGGCAGGAGAAATATCCAACTTACCATCGTAGCCTCAGCATCCAATACATAGAACGTCTAGTATATATGGCAGGCACTCAGTGAATTTTTTATTAAGAATTAAATTAATCTGTGTCATCACTAACATTAGCCCAGGAACTGCCTCTGTAGACATGCACCGCTGGAGTGGAAGAAAAAGTCGTGTGACTGTGGGCAAGAGGTAAAGGGGAAGAAGAGGTGCAGGGATAGAAGTTTGTTGATAATGCAATTCTATCAGTCTAATTGTAGCCTTTATGTATACTTTTAAAAAATCAATGTAAGAAGCTTTACTTCCCTATCTTCTTGCAAGGAGACAAATAAATCCATTCTCTCCTTTCTCTACCAGGAGGGTTTAAAAGTTCTGTTGAGAGTTCCACATGATAGTCAAAGATCTATGTTTTGTGATAGATTATTGATGGAAAATTTTTTTTCTCTTAACAGATAAAACTGTACCTTCTACCACCTTTCACTCATGTCTCCTTATTTTATTTATTGTAATTGATGTAAAAAATCAGCTTTAGTATATCTAGACTATCAATCCATTTTTTTTTTTTTTTTGAGTCTCGCTCTTTTGCCCAGGCTGGAGTGCAGTGGCATGATCTCGGCTCACTGCAACCTCCGCCTCCCAGGTTTAAGTGATTCTCCTGTCTCAGCCTCCCAAGTAGCTGGGATTACAGGCGCCTGCCACCACGCCCAGCTAATTTTTTGTATTTTTAGTAGAGACGGGGTTTCACCATGTTGGCCGGGCTGGTCTCAAACTCCTGACCTCATGATCAGCCTACATCGGCCTCCCAAAGTGCTGGGATTTTGGGCATGAGCCACCACACCTAGCCATCGATCCATTTTTATATTTTTACAAAGCAGAAGATGAAATTGAATCTCCAATACATTTTCATGGTGCTTCAAGCTCTATCTAAGTACTTAGGAGGGATATTAACTTAGGAAGATAAGGTTAAAAACAAAAACAAAAACATCCACAGCCTAAGGGTTCCTTAGGAATCCTTAGAAATGGAAGCGAATGTGTTCCAAGTCTCTACAGTGCTGAGTGGTCAGCGCAGAAGCTATCTTCATGGTATATTTCAGTGAACTGGCATTGTTGTGAGAAACAGACCCATGGGCAATGTGATGTGGTGCCAAAAGAACAGGTTTGGGAATGAAACCTGACATAAATCTATGTGGACTTGGGAAAATTAAATAAAATCTCTGAGCCTCAGTTATCCCATCTGCAAGAAAATAACAAAATTCATCTCATCAGACATTGGGAATATCAGAGATAATCCACGCAATGCTTGTGACATATAATAAACATTCAAAAAATGGTAGTTGTTATTTTTATGATTGGCATTCTTACCACCAGAATGAAAATACTTTTTTATTGTTTCTTAATATCCTCTTTTGAAACATAATAGAGTGAAAATTTAAAAAATCATAAGAAAATATTTCTTTGGGAGAGAGTAATGAATCAAGAAACTTTCAGAGTATAACAGAATTGTATGAAATTACTATTTCTGAATTTCCATACCATTTAACATATATGGTCATGTTTCTGCAAATCATTTATAGAAAAGGACTTGAACAAAATACTTCTAAATTTTTCACTTTTTATTGGAGTGTAATATTTCTCAGAGACCTCAGAAATAACACCACACACCTACAACCATCTGATCTTCTACAAACCTGCCAAAAACAAGCATTGGGGAAAGGATCTTCTATTCGGTAAATGGTGCTGGGAAAACTGGCTAGCCATATGCAGAAAACTAAAACTGGACCTGTTCCTTACACATTATACAAAAATTAACTCAAGATGGATTAAAGACTTAAATGTAAAACCCAAAACCATAAAAACCCAGTTAGAAAGCCTAGGCAATACCATTCAGGACATAGGCATGGGCAAAGACTTCATGACTAAAACACCAAAGGCAATTGCAACGAAAGCCAAAATGGACAAATGGGATCTAATTAAAGAGCTTCTGGACAGCAAAATAAACTATCATCAAAGTGAACAGGTAACCTACAGAATGGGAGAAAAATTTTGCAATCTACCCATCTGACAAAGGTCTAATATCCAGAATTTATAAGGAACTTGAACATATTTAAAAGAAAAAAACAAACAACTCCATCAAAAAGTGGACAAACGATATGAACAGACACTTCTCAAATGAAGACATTTATGTGGCCAGCAAACATGAAAAAAAGCTCAACATCACTGATCATCAGAGAAATGCAAATCAAAACTGCAATGAGATACCATCTCATGCCAGTCAGAATGGTGATTATTAAAAATTCAGGAAATAATAGATGCGGGCAAGGCTGTGAAGAAATAAGAACGCTTTTACACTGTTGGTAGGAATGTAAATTAGCTCAACTATTGTGGAAGACAGTGTGGCGATTCCTCAAGGATCTAGAACCAGAAGTACCATTTGACCCAGTAATCCCATTACTGGATATATACCCAAAGGAATATAAATCATTCTACTATAAAGGCACATGCACATATATGTTTATTACAGCATTATTTACAATAGCAAAGACATGGAACCAACCCAAATGCCCATCAATGATAGACTGGATAAAAAAATGTGGTCTATATACACCATGGAATACTATGCAGCCATGAAAAGGAATGAAATCATGTCCTTTGCAGGGACATGGATGAAGCTGGAAGCCATCATCCTCAGCAAACTAACACAGAAACAGAGAACCAAATACCGCATATTCTCACTCATAAGTGGGAGTTGAACAATGAGAACACATGGACACAGAGAGAAACAACACGCACCAGGGCCTGTTGTGGGGTCGGGGATGAGGGGAAGGAACTTAGAGGACAGGTCAATAGGTGCAGCAAACCACCATGGCACACATTTTCCTATGTAACAAACCTGCATGTTCTACACATGTATCCCATTTTTTTTAGAAGAAAAAAATTCACTTTTTATTGGAGTGTAATATTTATTCACATAATTGCACATTAAAACACACAGCTTGGTGAATTTTTACAATCAGAACCCACTCATGCAATCTGCACCCACATTGAGAACGAAGTCCATTATAGCACTCCTGAAGCCCTGCCCCCACCTTCATGCCCCTTTTCAGTCACTACCACCCCCAAACGCAACCACCATCTTGACTTATAACACCATAGATTAGCTTGGTCTGTTTTCGCCTTTAAATAAATAAGAATCATACATTAGGTATGCTTCTGTGGCTGGGTGGAACAACTTACATTTTTAAATGTCAAGAGAAACTGTGTGGCCTGGTCACTAGAACATTCAAACTGATTCAAAGAGGATAATCTTTCAGATGTGACCTGCCCAGAAGGCAGAAGGGACTAGTCTGTGAATAAATACAGAATATAAATTATAATTATAACACTACTTAATAAAATTATTGCTATTGATAATTATTCATGATTAGTATAAAATAATATTAACAAATGTTCATAATAAAATGTTCATAATTAGAAAATATTTTACACTAATACAAAATTAAATGTAAGATGTAGAAGAATACAAAGGCACAACTTGTTTCAAAGGAGGCATATATACACACATATATGTATGTATACACTCATATATGTATATATGTATATATACACTCATATATGTATATATGTATATGTACACTCATATATGTATATATGTATATATACACACATATCTATATATACACATACTGGTATATGTATACGTATTATTTTGTACTATATGTATATATACACATACTTGTACACATTTACATAAGCAATATGTATATATATACACTTGTATATGTATATATACAAGTATGTGTATATATACATATGTATGTATACATATGTATACAGACACACACATACATATAAAATGGTAACCCACCAGCAAGTACTCTTAATAAATTCTTTAGAAATAACCTGAATTAGCCATGAGCATCCCAATGTGCTCTCTGAGAGAGAGAGAGGCTTCCAAACAGGGAGCAGCAGCTCCAATGTGTCCCCACCGTTATTTTGTTATAAAATACTCATTATGTGCTCATAGAATCAGCTCACCATTGTTTTTTCTGCTTTCTTTGTTATTAGTTGCCTCATAGCTTATATAGAAGACACACTGGAGAGCCCAAATTGACAAATTTGTAAATATTTACCTTTCACCATTGAATAACCACAAAAATGTGACATTCCCAACAGCTTGAGGTCTCATGCCAATTGGAGGTGCATACCACCTACCACCAAACTCACCTGTTCAAATATGGTTCCCCACTCAGAGCTGTGATTTGGCCGTGGTGCTGGGGAAAAGATAAATTACTGGCAAGAAAATAATTTAGGAGGTAGTTGTCCAAGCATTATCTTCAAGGGCCTAAACTAAGAAAGGGGCCATGAGTATAGAAAAGAAAGACTGGTATATTGAGGTACATTTCCAGCTAAATTTCTAGTTCCACACAAATTTCTGCAGTGGGCTTTATACTGATTTACCACTGTGAAAAGAGGAGTGGGGGAGGTTTCGCTTTGGGCACCAGTTCACTGATAATACACAGGACTAAGTATTTTTTCAAGTAGTAATGGTATGAGGAGGGTGAGTTTTATTCCAGACACATGAAATGTAAAGTAGAGCCAAAGCCAGTAGACAGTTGCAAATGTATAATCCATAAATTCGACTCACTTTTTAAATAAAAAGTTATTTTTAACCAGTAAAGATTACGTCAAACATTATTTTTTCTCTTTGTTTTTTTCTGAGCATAATGCTTCTGTCTTATGGAAAAAAATGGAATTTCCTCCTTTTTTCCCCACATAAAACTAATTTTTCCCTAGTATAGAAAATCGGCAAAATATAAATGAGTTGAAAGAGAAAGAATGAATCCACCTTTTTATATCCAAAACAGTTGCTATTATTATTTTGGTCTGTTTCCTTTCATTCAACATTCTATCATAAGTATTTTCCATGTTACTGATATTTCTTCCTTTGATTTGCATTTCTCAGAGTACAAGTTAGAAATGTTTTGCATTTCTGAAAAAAAAATTTTGATGGAATGTAAAACTAGGATGGAACCTCTTATCCAGTGTGGATGAGCTGCCTTCTTCTGTAAACCTCATGATGCTGATGGGTACCTGAACTGCTTCCAAGGTGTTGGGTTTTTTTGTTTGCTTGTTTTTAAGTTTTACTTTTTATTAAAGTATAATATTCCAACAAAAAGGCAGACATATCACAATTACATAGGTTGATGAATTTTCACAAATAAAACCCGGCTGAATAACCTCTTTTAAATTAAGAAAGAGAGCATTTACCAGCACACCAGAAACTCACTCTCCAACTCCATGCCCCATCCAATCACCCGCCTTCTACAAGAGTAGCCACCAGCTTGATATTTGTCAACAATAATTAGTTATGCTATTTTTTACTTTTTACGTAAATGGAACCATATAGTTTTAACTCATGGGTCTGGCTTCTTTCCTCCACATTCTTTTTTTTTTTTTGCTGAGATTTGTCCACAGTCTTGTATGTCTGTGTAGATTGTTCCATCTTACTACAGTCTAGTACTGCACTGTATGAAAATACCACAATTTACTTATTCATTCTGCTGTTGATGGAGATTTTGAAAGTTATAGTTTTGGACTACTGTGAATAGCGATGCTGTGAAATATTCTGGTACTTGTTTTCTGGTGAGTATATGTATGAATTTCTGTTAGGCACACAGTTAGTAGAGAAACTGATGAGTGAGAGGATATGCAGATATTTAGATATTATAGATACTCCCAAACAGTTTGCGAGATGGTTGCACCAATTTACCATCCTGCCATTAGTGTATTAGAGTTTCAGTTGTTCCACATCCTTTTAGATACTGGTCTGTCTTTTTTATTTTGGTCATCTTAGTGGGTATATGCTAGTTTTAACTTGGATATCCCTGATTATAAATGAATTTGAGCACCTTTTAATAAATTTGTTAGCCATGGAAGATCCTCTTTTATAAAGTATTTGTTCACATTTTCAGTTTCTTTTTCTATTGGGAATGCCTATTTTTAAAATTGATTTGTGGAGGTTCTTTATAAGTTTAGAATATGAGTTATTTGTTGAATATATTTATTAAAATATTTTCTCCCACTCTGTAGGTTGCCTTTTAACTGTTGTATTTATGTCTTTTGAAGAACACACCATTTTAATTACAATATAGTTTGATTTAACAATGTGTATCTTTTAGAGATGTGCCTTGTGTGTCATGTCTTAAAAAATATTTGCTACTCTCAAGTGAGAAAGATGTTCTGCTGTATTTTTTCCTCCAAACGCTTTGTAGTTTTTTCCTTCATAATTAAATCTGCAGTATATCTGGAATTTAATTTGGTACACAATGTAAAGTAAGAGTTAGGACACATTTGTTTTTCTGTAATGCTATTTAATAGACACAGAACCATTTATTGAAAAGACCATTCTTTCCCTACCTAGCTGATGTGTGACAATACCTTTTTTTGCTCTTTTTGGACTTTTTGCATTCCCATATGAGTTTTAGAACAAGTTAATTTTATCAGAAAAAGTAAAAACTGCTGGAGTTTATATTGGGAAAGCATTAAGTACATAGGTTAGTTTGTGGGGGATTTGATGGATTTACAATATTGAGCCAATTCATGAACATGGTATGACTTTCTATTTGTTTAGATCCCCTTTAATTTATTTAAATATTTTATAGCTTTTAGTATAAAAGTCTTACACGTTTTTCATACTTCTCACATGTGTCTGCTTTTTCATGCAAGCACAAATAATATTTTAAAATTTTATTTTCTACTTTGTGTTGCTTATTAGCCACAAAATATGATTACTATATTGCATTATAAGAAAAAAAAATTATTGTCGTATATTGACATTGGACTCAGCAACCTTGCTATATTTATTGTCAATTCTTAAAATTTGTAGATTTTTTTGGATAGTCTAGTATTCTAGTTACAGAATCATGTAGTCTGTAAACAATGACAGTTTTATTCATTTTTTCCTATATTTGTGATTTTTATTTATTTATTTTGCTTATTTGTTTTGTTGCATTTGCTAGGATGGCCAGTACCGTGATGAGTGGAAATAGTGAAAATGCATTCCTGATCTCAGGAAAGACTGCAATATTTGCCATTGAGTATGATGTTCTCTATAGATTTTTAGGTACTTGTTTACCTTAGCTCTCTACTGCTGCATAACAAATTACCATAAATTCAGCAACTCAAAACAATACAAAGTCATTATCTCACTTTTCTATGCCGTACATCTGGGCAGGGTTCAACTGGATACTCTGCTCAGGGTCTCACAAGGCTAAAATTAAGGTGTCAACCTGTGGCTAGGTACTTATCTGTAGCTCTTGATTCTCTTCCAAGGTCATTCATTAGCAGAATTCAGTTCCTTTCAGTTGTACCATTGAGGTCTCTGTTGTTGTTTTCCTGGCTATTGGCTGGGGTTTTCTCTAAACTTTCAGCAGCCACTTTCAAATCCTAGCCATTTGGCTTCTTCCATTTTTGAAGCCAGCAAAGGAGAATCTCCCCTGCATCAAATTTCTTGGACTTCAGGGAGGTCCCATTCCCTTTAATGACTCATCTGGTTAAGTCAGGCCTACCTGGGTAATCTGCCTTTCAATTAAGACAACATCAAGTGATTAGTAACTTAATCCTGGGACTGAGTGTGAGCTTTTGCCCACACTCAACAAGAGAGAATTGTACAGAGCTTACATATAATTGTGTGGGAATCTTGGAGATCATAGAATTCTGCTTAACATAATATTCTTTATTAACTAATATATCTATAACTAGGTTACCCAAGAGTTGTTACCATGGTTGAGTGTTAAATCTGATCAGATATTTTTTCTGCATCTATCAAAATGTTCATTTATTTTTCTTTTTTTGTGTGATTTACATTGATGTTTTTCAAAGCTCATTAGGTTCTTAAAGATAACTAGATCCAGTTTGCTATGTTGATTTGAACCATGTGAGATTGCTGACATTTTACCATACTTGAACTATAAATGGCAGTTTATATAGTTGAACTTAATTTTAAAATAATTTTATACCTATTTGTATAAAATATATTGATCTGTAATTTTTCTTTCTTGAAATGTTCTTGTTGAGTTTTATAATTGAAGCTATTTAGGCCTCCTAAGGTGCTGGAAAGTATTCTTTCTTTTTATATATATATATACTCTGAAAGAGTTTGTGCAGAATTGATATTATCTCATTCTTAAATGTGTGAATTAATTCATTGGTGAAGCCATCTGGGTGTCTTCCAGTGTTAATCACTTTGAAAGATACACTCCTGGTTGGGCATGGTGGCTCACGCCTGTAATGCCAGCACTTTGGGAGGCCGAGGCAGGCAGATCACGAGGTCAGGAGTTCGAGACCAGCCTGACCAACATGGTGAAACCCCCATCTCTACTAAAAATACAAAAATTAGTCAGTCGTGGTGGCGTGTGCCTCTAATCTCAGCTACTCAGGGTGCTGAGGCAGGAGAATCGCTTGAACCTGGGAGGTGAAGGTTGCAGTGAGCCAAGCACTCCAGCCTGGGTGACAGAGTGAGACTCCATCTCAAAAAAACAGATACACTCCCTTCCGATGTTTTAATTGATGCTGAGGAAATCTTCATATACAGGTTAAGGCTGTAATCTATGAGAATTTTCTTGAGCAAAATGGTGATGATGAAAAATATATGTATATGAGTCAGTCCAAAACAGAAGAACTCAGATATAGTCGGGAATTGCTCCAACAATATTCTGACCATTCCAGTATTTTTTATATTAGAAATAGAGGCTCTGATCCATAAGTGAATTTTCTCAGAAGAAACAAACACTACAGGTCACTTTGACTCAATCCTATATCCTGGTTTCTTCTATTCATAGCAGGAATCTCTTGGGCCACCCTTTAGTAGATGCATGTACTGGAATAAGTGATTCTGCTTCACTCTGCCTCAGTTTCCTCATCTGAAAAAGGAATAATAACATTGTCTATGTCACAGAATTATAAGGATTCATTTAGATTATGGATTAACCTAAATTAGCACAGTGGCTAGCCTATGGTGTGCAGTCAATAAAAGCTAATTTTAAAAATGCTTTACCTAATCACTTTGTTTCAGAAGTGCTTCAGTTTTCTAGAATATGTATTATTAACACAAGTATCAAATTTGTGCGGATGTTTCCGAAGTTTTATAGCATCATTGACACTTTCTTACACATAGCTATTTCTGCTTTTGCCTATTTAACTGTGAGATTCCTGAAGGAGGGGATGTTACTTTATATTTGTATCCCTAGTGCCTAACATAGACCAGGTACTCAATACTCTCTACTAAATTTTCAAATTAAAAAATAAATCAATCCCCAAGTATCAGCAGTGACAGAGATTTATTAACTTATGGCATAATCTTAAATTTTAGGAGCATATATATACCTGAAATTTTTGGTTTAACAATTCATCCTGCAAAATATACTTATATAAATTTCCTAGATTTGAGCTAACTGGAAAATTTTAATATGGGTGCGAAAATAAGCTATCGTATAGGGGAAGGATGTTATAAAAAATAATGAGCAATATTTCATTGATACATCTGTGAGATATAACATTCCCAGACTTACTAATTTAAACCTTAAAGATGCTTCTTCAATCAAGGAACGTAGAGTGAATAAAAAAATGAAATCTTAATTTTATGACTAGGTGTATTAATCCTTTTTCACACTGCTATAAAGAAATATCCAAGACTGGGTAATTTATAAAGGGAGTAGGTTTGACTTACAATTCCACTTGGCTGGGGAGGCATCAGGAAACTTACAATCATGGCAGAAAGCAAAGGGGAGCAAGCTTGGACCTTCTCACATGGTGGCAGGAGGGAGAAGTGCGAGAAGGGGAAATGCCAGATGCTTATAAAACCATCAGATCTCATGAGAACTCACTCACTATCATGACAGCAACATGGGGGAAACCGCCCCCACAATCCAATCACCTCCCACCAAGTGTCTCACTTAACACCTGGGGATTGCAATTTAAGATAAGATTTGGGTGGGGACACAAACCATATCACTAGGTTAGTTCTTGGACATTTACAGAAGGCAAAGGGACATACTTATGTTTCTTTATACTAAAACAAAATCATTGTTTATCAGAAATTCAAATCTAACTGGGTGTCCTGCATTTTTACTTGCTAAACTGGTAACCCTAAATATATTACTTTTAGTGGTGGAACCTCTTGGGGCAACCTTTATCATACAATGTTCTGTGGAAGCACAGTTTAAGAATCACCACATTTTATGGTCCCAAATTTAGAATAAAAATTTTTGTTATGCTACTTACAGAGAACTAATTCTGAGCAGGGGAATTTTTTTGAAAATCAACGAGAGGAGGATGCAATTTAATCCCAGTCTTTGAAAATGGTTTTGCTTCCGTTGGACCCCAAAATAGATTTCTGAAGACAAGTAAATATTTAGGTATCAAGTAGTTGGGTATGTGGGCCACCTGACCCTCTACAAAGACAACTTGATTTTCAGGATCAACAAGAATAAAGGATTATGCACTGACTAGTCCAACTCTACAGATGTGCAGTCTTAATATAAATTTGTATCAAGACATGTTATAATATACAAATTCTTTCATGAGTTATAATGGGCAAATAATTTTCTAGATGCATATACATCTCAGGGAGCTTGTTCTAGAGTTTCTCTAGTCTTAATTTTAACAGGTTCAAGATTGAGCATGATTTTTTAATAACACTTAATTGACCAGATTAGGTAATAGTTTCACTTTCCACATGGATTAAGTAAATTATTCCACAGTTAAGTGTTTAAATGTGTTACATTATAGAGACAATTAAAGAAATATTGGAGTAATATGAAACTAATGCCAATTTATTTATTGGTTTTATTCTAAGATATTACATTTACTCAAACGAGCACTATGATTTACATCTGCTAGCAAATCCATTAGTTAGGATGAACTTGGTTTAGCGTCTGCTCACTCCATGGTCCAGAGACTCAGGGAACAATAAATAGCACTAAAGGAAGAAATTGAACTAGACCATCATGATGTAAGTCTAACCATCAAAAAAGATCAGTATAGTGTGGGCCAAGCTAGACCATAATAAATCAAAGTTATAAATTAGGCATTTTTAAAATGTAATTAGAACTATGGGGGTGGCTTGAACGAAAGCAAAATATACTTTGGTCTGAGATTGGTAACACCGAAGTCAAATTTAAGGGCTTGACTCTTGATAGAATCATAGAGTGAGAAATATAATAGTGATCTTTATTAATTAGTAAGGCCTTTTAATTGTAAGAACCTAAAATAATTGGACTTCTAGTAGACCCACACATAAACTTGACCATGGTTCTGTCACACCACAGTGAGGATCCAATTCCAGAAATCTGCATTGTTTGCTTTTATTGAATGGAGTGAATTCATTTTTCCATCTGACTTATTGTCACTCATCAATAATATATAGAAAAAGATATGATTCTACCATCTGTACTTGTCCTTCTAAAATTCAATGGTTCTCTTCTGTATGACAAATAAAAAAGGGAGGGGATGCTACCAACATTTATTTCTCTTATTGTTTTCCATGAGCTTTGTCCTGTGGTTTCTACTTTAAGAAAAGTTAAACCACAAAGTTGGTTAGGCTATCTTGGCTGCTGCTGGTCCATGTGTCTTGGGTAAACAGACTTTCTCTGCAATCTTTTCTCCCATGTTTCTGGGCATTTTGTTCTCTCTTGTAATGGTTGAACAAGGTTTTTCAAAGCCAAGATAGAAAAGGGGGCCAGGGACCTGTACACGGTGACATATACTGTACCAACATTCCAAGTGAACACCAGCCTCACACAATTGCGGCTTTACAGAGCAAACTTTGTGTAGTAGTTACTGTTGTTACATTACAAAAAAAAAAAAAGAGAGAGAGAGAAGAAGTGGCAAAGTACTGTGAGTCACATTCAATTCTGAGACACAATAACAACCAGCAGGAAAAAAGAGAGAGACAGAAGTTTCATCAGAAAGAACCAAAAAAAAAAAAAAAAAAAAAGAAAAAAAAAGAAAGAAAGAAAAATTCAAAAAAATTAACCTCTGTGTCACAGCCGTGGATTTCTATATAGAAAATGCTTCATTCACTGCAAAGGGCCAAACTTTAATTTGACATAATTCTAGTTCTTCATTTTACAAAGTACCTTTCTTCATTTTTGACCTGAAAATTCTTACTAGGCAACTGAATTAGAAAATAATTGCTTAGAAAAATGAAAACTAGAAGCCAAAATAAGGGGAAAAAACTAGGTTGTTTTCCTCCTTTGAGACTTAATTTTAACCACAGCACAGAAAAATACATTAGTGCTTTTTTCCTGCATTTTTATAGGCCTCCTTGTCTGTAAAAGCTACTATCAAGGCTTAATTTAAATAAAAAGTTTTACAATGTTAATCCTGAGCTTCTATAGGTGAATGTATCTTTTGTATACTTACAGGCCCTCTTAAGTATGCTCCATGAGCCTACATTGCCCTTAGAGAAATGAGGGTCTGGACCATTTATCTTGCTGCTTTATCTACTGAGTTCTTCCATGGGCCATGCCTCAATGGCCTTCAGGCTGAAGCATTCTTGGTACCTAAGTAGGCTTTCTGTTATTTTGTCAAAATGCAGGAGTTTTCTCATCTTCTTCCCATGGCCAAATGAAGCTCCCCATTTCCCATTACCCAGTGGTTTATGCAAACCACAGTTGGTAGATAATCTTTGGGGAAAAATGTGTCAGCCTCATATTGTGAAAAAAGATATACGAAATAACATGCTTCTTTGTCTCATAAAAATATAAGGATGTTTTCAATTGTTAAAAAGCACAACTTACTGTAATGCACACACTTTCTGATATATTATCTGTGACATTGGTTTTGCCTCCACATGCTCATTTATGTTAACCTGTGTTTACTTTTCTTTTTTCTCTTTCTTTCTTTCTTTCTTTCTTTCTCTTTCTTTCTTTCTTCTTTCTTTCTTCTTTCTTTCTTTCTTTCTTTCTCTTTCTTTCTTTTCTCTTTCTTTTTTTTTTTTTGAGACAGGGTCTCACTCTGTTGGCCAGGCTGGAGTGCAGTGGCATGATCTCAGCTCATTGCAACCTTCACTTCCCTGGTTCAAGGGACCCTCCCACCTCAGTCTCCCCAGTAGCTGGGATTACAGGCATGCATCACCACACCCAGCTCATTTTTGTATTTTTAATAAAGACAGGGTTTCACATGTTGGTGAGGCTGGTCTCAAACTCCTGACCTCAAGTGATCCACCCGCCTTGGCCTTCTAAAGTGCTGGGATTACAGGCATGAGCCCCCACGCCCAGCCCTATGTTTTCTTAATGTAAAAAACCTTATAAATAACTTTTATTATGTTTTAATTACATAATATGTATGGAGATATATATTATTGTAGTATGTATTACATAAAGACAAAAAAAACAGAAAACACAAGTAAAAGCATAAAAACCACCCATAATCTTGCCACTCTAGATTAGCATTAGCATTTTGATGTATAACCTCCCAGATGGTTTTCTCCCTCTCTCTCTTTCTCTCTTTCTCTCTCTCTCTCTCTATATATATATATACGAAAATTCACACAAACTCTATATCCATGTTTTTAAATCAGAAGGTCACCATACTTTACATATTGTTTGGACTCTGTTTTTTTTCTGTTCAACAACATATTTTACATATCTATAATGTTAACAAACACAATTCCATAACATCTTTCAATGATTGCAAAGTATTTCATCATTTTGATGTACCATAGTTTATTCATCCAGTTCACTTTTGTTGAATATTTTTGTGGTTTCTAATTTTTCACAATTATATACAATGTTGTAATAAACATTTTCATAACATCTTTGTGTTTACACTATTTTTTCCCTTTATGGCAAATTTCTAGAGATGATGTTAATAAGTTAGAGGATGTGAACATTTTAAGGCTTTTGATACGTAATGTCAAATTGCTCATGGCATAGGCTGTATCAATTTAATTTTCTACCAATAATGTATGAGAGTGGTTTGCTAAACCCTCACCACCACTTGTTATCATTCTATTTTTATGTTGGTCAATTTCATAGAAAAAATAATTTTAGTTCATCTTTTTCAAAGTGATGAAGGTGAGCCTGAACTGTAACATCTCTGTCAATGGCCATGAGTATCTCTACTTTTTCTCTAAAGGGCTCTTTGAGATTGACAAAGAGCAACTGAACTGGAACTGGAACTAGAAAAGTCAGAACTCTTAAGAATTACCTTTGTGGAGTAAGAATAGGATTATTTTAAATGTGGGAAAGATAGTAGCCATAATTAGAAATAACAGAGTTAAAATCTAAACAGTTCGAAATGCTTTAAAATGTACAGTATAAAAGTTTGCGTTTTTTGGGGAGACGGGGACTCTCCAATATTCAGTACTAACCCTTATAGCATCCTGATTGCTTTTCTAGATAATCCCTCATTGTGTGTAGTCATGGGAAAAGATGATGTCTACTGAAGACAGGACAGCCCCAATATATCCAGGGTAGATCACATGACTAGGACTTTGCCAGTCAGATATGCTTTCCTGGGATTTTGAATCTTGAGGGAAGGACACAATGATATAAAAGATGGTTGTCAATTATGCCTCTCAAGCAGCAATGGTTTAGCCCTCCAGAGTTTCCATGGTTTTTGCTCATTCTAAGCCTAGTCATCCCAAGCAGTATCTATACCCTTCCCCAAAATCCCTTTCTGCTTAAGTTGCCCAAGTCGTTTTCCGTTGCCAGCAGCCAACTCCAGCTACATACAAATGGATGATGTGATTGTTTTAAGTTGTGAATTCTAAGTAATTTCTCCTCCCCCCATCAAGATTATATCACCCATAAAAAGTTTCTTTTTAGCATCATTTACAAGGACGCTATTAAAGCTCAACTCTCAAGTATAATAAATCCATTTTGGAAGAGTTTTCTTACTGCCTTGCAGTGATGAAAGCTGATACCAGCACCTACTTTGCCTAGCCCACGGCAGCATCAGAAAACTGTACTCTCTGCCTCTACGATATCTCATTTTTCATTAAGGGACTTACCTCATGCATTTCAAATATGGCTTATGGATGGAAAACACCATGGGACTTTCCTCAGTCTTGCTAAGGTGACTGCAAGTAGCCACAAAACTCTGGAGTGACAAAGAGGCTTTGTATTCACAGCCAAGGTTGCCTACAAATGCACTCTTTTGCCTTTTTTCTCCTCATCTCCTCTTTTTCCTCTGACTTCTTTTTCTTTTACCTTTTTTCTCCTCGTCTCCTCTTTTTCCTCTGACTTCTTTTTTTCTATTAACAGAATGAAGCCAAAGTAACTTACTGTAAAGCATTTCAAGCCAAGATACAAAAGTACTTGTCCAAGACTCTTTAACTAAGAGTCTCCCCATAAATAGGCATCTCCCAAGTTTATATTTTCTTTCAGACCTGGAAGATAATAATAATGATAAACATAGGGAAATGAAGTTATTAAGTAATTATTAAACACTTAATATCTGTGATGCACTATGGTATATGCTGTGTTATGTTATTTGATCCTTACCATAAATAACCCTGTGATAATAATAATGATGATTAGCAGCAGTAGTAGTATAGTAGTATTATCCCCATTTTGCAAATGGGAAAGCTGAGACTAGAGATATAAAAATCCAGTTCAATTGTACATAAATAGTAAATGGCAGAGCTGGGATTAATACTCAGGCCATCTGGCTCTTAATCAGTGTTTGGTTTGTTTGTGTTTCACAGATTACAATTAAGTAAAATTTCCCCAAACAGTCCTGTGATTTCATTAGACAGATTCTTCAAAGTCTTGTTCTCCTATTAGAGAAAGACTTCGTAGACACTTCTTAGAACTATGCAGCCTTTGGAGGTACTCTTAAAATGAGAGGTGACTTTTCATTCCTCTCACATAAATGGATTGAGGCCTTAAAAGTCTGCCATGAGTCTGCAAAAACAATCCCAGCAATGGGGGTGGGGAAGCAAGTTTCTGACACCCACAGTAGAGCAGTTTTCTTGGTTTTGTGAGTTTCTACTGTCCTGGGTTGCTAGAACCCCCTGACTCCTCAGAACTGAGGTATGACCTGAGCAAAGAGGAAAGAGTGACAAAGACTAGGAATGCTACCGAAGATAAACTACCAGTCAGGGAGCCTGGCCTCCTCCAGATCCTCTGCCAGATTTTGCTTTTATAAATTATTTCTACTTCTACCCACTAATTTTCCAATTCTAGATTCCAAACCAGCCATTTAGTGAGCATTGAACTCCCAACGCCTGCTTTCATGGGTCAGGGTATTGGAAATGCTGTCGCTGGCTTAGAAAAGAGGACACCCCACAGTGTCTACTATTCTGCACTTGCTTTTTCAAAGGCAGAAAGTTGCTTAAGTACTTTCCCATTTTTTCCCCTTTCTATTTATTCCCTGAGGTGAAAACTTGCAGACAATAACCTTTTTGCCTGTCACGTTCCAGTGTAAAATGTGCTGCTCAGAGACAGATATTTTTAAACTAACCCCAGCCTCCAACCTTGCCCCCTTTGTGTGATCATGTTTTGAGCTGTGAGGCTTCCCCACAATGCAGTTTTGTATATTAAATAGAATTGCATATGCTTCCTTTGAAATTCAATGCCTTATGATTAAAAACTTGTCTTGGACACTCTAGGTGGACTTGATTAAAATATATGTTTATATTTTTACTGTTAGTTATTACTGAAAAAGGTAGTTTGCTGCACAAGTTGAGTTATATGTAAAATGCCTTGAGTACGGAGATGAAGCCCTCTTTGAGACATATAGACAAATTCACATGGAGGTTTTAGATTTCCTTTAACAGTAACTGCTATCCCCCTGCATTTCCTTTTCCTGTCTGATTTCTCCAATCACAGAATAAAAACTGTCATTTTATAGTTTAGTTCAAAGAGGTGGGTAAAATGAAGCTGTCACTCTCTTTTCTCTCTCTCTCTCTCTGATGCACCTAACTTTGGGGTCAGTCCTCAGTGAAAATTAAGTCTACCGAATTTAGTTATGTAGATCCACTGAAGATTTGCAAGAGAAATAAACCAGATAAAACTAATTTGACTGGGGTAAAACATTCCAAAACCATTCCAAATTAGCACCCTGAAATATATGGGGTTGTAAACTGTTCTTTGTTCTGTTCTGTTTTTAAGTGGTTATCTGTAAGAAGCAGCTTGTGAGTTGTGAGAAGGAATTAAGAATTTGTGTTGTTCATCTCAGAGAGAGTCCATTTGGAAGAAAGTGACAGTAAAATCTACTTTGGGCAAAATTTTTACCAAATTATGACTCTAACAATCTCATTAATTTTAGTTTACTAGAGACAACAACTTCAAAATAACATCAGTGAAATAACAACAGCAAAACTAGTCACTCAAACTTGATAATCACATCCTTTAACCAGCTTCTTTCATTGAGTTACATATCTGGAGACAATGTCATGTAAAAGGAAAACAGAAATGAAAGGGATACCTAGACATTTTTAAATGTCTAGAATGTTTTTAATTTCTATGTTTTTTTAATTTGTGTTCATTCTATTTTAATTTTGGGAGTCTCAATGTTCATTTATCTTTCCCCAACATTTTATTACAGAAAATTTCAAAATACAGATAAGACAAAATAATTTTATGGTGTATAGTATCTACTCACCACCTAGATTCTACAGTGAACACTTATCTATAATTGTTTTATTATGGCTGGGTGCGGTGGCTCATGCCTGTAATCCCAGCAATTTGGGAGGCTGAAGCAGGCGGATCATTTGAGGTCAGGAGTTCCAGACCAGCCTGGCCAACATGGTGAAACCCCGTCTCTACTAAAAATACAAAAATTAGCTGGGTGTGGTGGTGGACGCCTGTAATCCCAGCTACTTGGGAGGCTGAGGCAGGAGAATCGTTTGAAACTGGGAGGCAGAGGTTGCAGTGAGCCAAGATCCTGCCACTGCACTCTGCCTTGGGCTACAAGAGCGAAACTCTATCTCAAAAAAAAAAAAAAAAAAAAAAGTTTTATTATTTATCGATCCTTTATCCATTCATCAATCCATTTCACTTTTTGGTGGATTTCTAAGTCAGTTGCTTATATCATTCGGCTTCTTAAACATTTCAGCCTGCATGTCATTAAATAGAGTTTAATATTTAACTCAATATTTGTTTGCCAACTAGCTGGTTTTTAAGACACTTTATTATTGCCTTATATTTAGGGTTCTTTACTGACATGTATCTCCCGGATTTTCTTATCTTTATTTCACTATTTCTTCTCTCACCCTAATTGTCCCCAATCTCTCTTTTTTTTTTCTAATTCTTTGTTACCTCCAGTTTTATTCCACTCCTTTAGAAACAGTATTTTTCAGGTCAAATGTTATAGGTCACTGCTAAAAACTGAACTGTGTTTAGTAAAGATTACAAAGATTACAGGTGGCTAAATCAGGGAGCTTGAGAGTCTGCTAGGCAAATGCAAAGAACTGGGCTTTGTATAGTCAAAGTAGGCCTTGACTCCTTTCACCTTATGCTGAAGGTATTTACTTGGAAGATGGTTAAGGCAAAGTGCTTTTCCCAGGTCTGCAAAATTTGATATTCTAGTGCAGGCTTATATTTAGCTTTTAAATACAACAGCAATTTTTCAGTGGTTTCACTCATACATCAGGGATGTTGCATGTCTGTGTGCAATGCGTACATTGTATGGTGTGTGTGTGTGTGTCTCCCAATCACATTTGGGGCCTCTGTGGCCTGCAATTCAACATGGGGTTTGTCACCAAGCCTCTTTAGACTTTCAGCTTTATTGGTGCCATTTTTTTAAAGTTTGTTTTGTTCCCTATGCTAATAAAGCTTGTCTCTGCCTCAATCAAAGCATATCATCTCTCCCTTTTTCTCTTGTAAGTAAGGCAGCAATCTGTTCTGTTTAAATGCTTCATCATCTTTGCTCTCCCCCTCCCTGTTTCCTTAGATTTTCGAGATTGTTGACTATTATGTAACAGATGGCCCAACAGACCTCCGACTCTTTTGCGGTGTTGGCCAGCTTGGCTCAGGAAAATAGCAGCACTGGAGTAAGTATTCCCAGGCATGGGACGCTCATGAATTTTAACTCCTCCACAACAAAGGAATTCAAAGAGGGTAAGAGCCAATCTATCAGGAGCTGAGGCAATTAAGAGACATAGGTTGGCATTCTGCTGAGGAGGATTCCCTTCCCGGGGTCTGAATATTTAGACTAGATTAGGTCAGCCTGTCTTCCATTCATCTCTGCCCTGCCACAAGGTATCAAAACAATGAAATGACTCAAAAACAGAAGCCAGTGTGTTTTTAGCTTTTAATTATAAAATGTGTGTATTGTTGTATAAGAATTCCATGGAGGAAGAGACCAAGGAGCCATAAAGATGACACCCCGATCTTGCCAAGGACAATTCCAGTGACAACCAGGAAGAGGCCACTGTTTCTGTTTCAGATTTGATTCCTGAGGCCCTGGTTTTTAGTACTTTAGCCATCTCGAGGTTGGGCTGAGTGCTCAGATTGTTTCTACTTTGGCGATTATTTCAGGGCATAAGGAGAGACCTACAGAGCAATGAGATGAGGAGATGGGGTGGTAGTTATTTGTCTGTATTTTAACTTAAAAAGTACAGAAATGGACAAAGAAGAAAAATAGCTATTTTTCACAGTACCACCACTAGAAAATATTTTGGGCATATTTGCCTTTTCTCCTTTTTTTAACCCCATGTTTACATTTTATTTTAACCTGCAAGCACTGCATATGCATTGTCTGTATTGTCTCTTTAAATAATGACCATTACAGAAGAAGCTGCACAGACTCAGCCCCTAAGCCCTCCAGTACCACCCAGTGCCATCTCCAGCGTTCTCTGGACCTCAAAGTCAGCCTATATTCATTTCTGAGTTTTCTGTGTATTGATGCTGCTTCTTTCTTTCTTTCTTTCTTTTTTAAAGAGATACATACGTCATAATTTTTTTTGGTCTTTTTGCTTTTGCTTTTGGCCCCCTTTTTGCTCTTCTTTTTGAGCCAGCCACACATAAATCAATATCTTGAAATACTGTCTTTAATCATGTCTGTGAGAGAAGCAGAAGAATAGGGATGATTCTGTCTGTGCTCAAGCTTCCATCTGGAACATCCAGAACAAGAACTCTGAAGTTACTTTTTAACCTGGAATAATATGAATGGTGAAATCAAAAGTCAGTCTTTCAATTTACTGAATAACATTGTTTTAAAATGAAAGGAATTTATATGACATCTGCATGTCTGGAAAATAGTATCCAATAACAATAATTATTATTATAATCTGGTTTAATAATGCGCTTTATTGATAAAGAAAATGAGGGCTAGAGAAGTGAACACTTCAGGTCATGCAGTGGATAAAGGGCAGAGCTTGGGCTAGAAGGTCTCATTTCCACTTTGGTATTATTTCTTTTTGTTTGTTAGTAAAGTATGGTATTCAGTTAAGCATCTACTTAGTGCTGGATTCTGTGGGGAATGAAAAGAAAACACAAGACAAGGGCACTGTTCTTGTAAAGCTGAAAATCTACCAGATAAACTTACATGACACCATCGAGAACAATACAGATACATGATGGTGCTAAACTGCATGATATTGATGGTAGGGGAAATAAGAATTCTACTAAGGTAGATGGTTAACACTGTAGAGAAGTTTGATTTTGAGATGAATCTTGAAGAATAAAATTGTGAAAGGATAGCAGGGGATGTGTGGATGCAAGAGAGAGGCCAGAGGGTGAGCAAGGCAAAGTGGAGCGTGAAGTGGCTTGGAAGGGTCAAAGGAAAGAGGCAGTCTGATTGGCTCCAGGGGTGTGCCAGGACATCAGCTGAAAGTGAAACTGAAGTGAGAACAAGAATGATGACATTGATTTCTCAGAAAGTGCAGAAATTTTGGTTTCTGACTGGTTTTCTACCAGGGATTATATAGTGTATTAGTGCATTCTCACACTGCTGTAAAGAACTACCCGAGACTGGGTTATTTTTGAAGAAAAGAGGTTTAATTGACTCAAAATTCCACAGACTATAGAAGAAACATGGCTAGGAGGCCTCAAGAAACTTACAATCATGACAGAAGGTGAAGGGGAAGCAAGCATGTCTTCACATGGCAGCAGGAGAGAGCGAGCGAGCAAAGGGAGAAGAGCTACACACTTTCAAGCAACCAGATCTTGTGAGAACTCACTCACTATCACAAGAACAGCAAGGAGGAAATCCGCCCTCATGATCCAACCACCTTCCACCAGTCCCCTCCCCTGTCTGTGGGGATTACACTTCAACATGAGATTTGGGTGGAGATACAGAGCCAAACCATATCATGTAGCTTCCAGAGAAAGAATTTCTAGTGAGCATCTCAGAAAGGGATTTTTTTAGTTGATACAAATATCTGTACATATTTATAGGTTACATATGTGACATTTTGTTACATGTACTGACTGCATAATGATCAAGTCAGGGTTTTGGGGATGTCCATCACTTCAATTATTTATTATTTCTATGTGTTGGGATCATTTCAAGTCTTCCTTTCTAGCTATTTTGAAATATACAATACATTGTTGTTAACTATAGTTATTATACTCTGCTATCAAACATGAGAACTAATTCCTTCAATCTAACTTTATGTTTGTACCCATTAACCAACCTCCTTTATGCCCCCACCCCCACACACCCTGCCTGGCCTCTCATGTCTATCATTCTACTCTCTACCTCCAAGAGATCAACTATTTAACTCCTACATCTGAGTGAGAACATGCAGTATTTGTCTTTCTCTGCGTGGCTTATTTCAATGAACACAACGCCCTCCAGTTCCATCCATGTTACTGCAAATGACATGATTTCTATGTTTTATGGATGACTAGTATTCCATTCTGTATGTATACCACATTTTCTTTATCCCTTTATCTTTTGATGGATACTTAGGTTGATTTCATGTCTTTGCTATTGTGAATAGTGCTGTGATAAACATGGGAATGCCAGTATCTCTTTGATATGTGATATGTGAATTTCTTTTCCTTTGGATAAATGTCCAGTAGGGAGACTGAAGGATTGTATGGTAGTTCTATTTTTAGTTTTTTTTTGAGAAATCTTACTGTTTCCACAGTGGCTGTATGATTTACATTCCCATCAACACTCTGAGTTCCCCTTTCCTGACATCCTTGCCAGCGTCTGTTTTTTTTTTTTTTCTTTTTAAAAATAGCCGTTCTAAGTAGGAATGGGATGATATCTTGCTTTGGTTTTGATCTGCGTTTCCCTGGTTACTGATATTGAGCATATTTTCATATATGTGTTGGCCATTTGTATGTCTTCTTTGGAGAAATGTCTATTCATGTCCTTTGCCCACTTTAAATGGTATTATTTATGTTTTTACTGTTGAGTTGTTTGAATTCCTCATATATTTTGAATATTAGTTCCTTGAATGAATAGTTTGCAAATATTTTATTCCATTCAACAGGTTGTTTCTTAACTCTCTTGATTGTTTCCTTTGCTGTGCAGCAGCTTTTTAGTTTAATATAACTCTATTTGTCTATTTTTGCTTTTGTTGCCTGTGCTCTTGAGGCCCTCATCTTTGCCTAGAACAGTGTCCTGGGGTGTTTTCCCCATGTTTTCTTTTAGTAGCTTTATAGTTTTGGGTCTTACAATTAAGTCTTCAATCTATCTTTCATTTATTTTTCTAAGTGGTGAGAGATAGGGGTTCAGTTTTATCGTTTTGCATATGGCAATCCAATTTTCCCACAACAACTAATTGAAGAGGGTGTCCTTTCCCCAATGTATGAGGTTGACACCTTTGTCAAAAAGTGGTTGACTGTAAACATATGGATTTGTTTCTGGATTGTGTACTCTGTTCCATTGTTTGATGTGTCTGTTTTTATACAAATATCTTGCTGTTTTGGTTACTATAGCTTGTAATATATTGAAGTCAGGTAGTCTGATGCTTCCAGCTTTTTTATTTTGCTCAGAATTGCTTTGACCATTTAGGTTATTTTATGGTTCCGTATACATTTCAGGACTGTTTTTCTATTTCTGTGAAAAATTACATTTGTATTTTGATAGGAATTGCATTGAATCTATAGATTGCCATGGGCAGTGTGATCACTTTCAATTAATATGGAAGATATTAATTATCCCAATCCATGAGCATAGAATGTCTTTTGATTTGTTTGTATCCCCTTCAATTTCATCAGTGTTTTGTAGTTTTTTTCTATGGAGGTTTTTTATACCCTTGGTTAAATTAATTCCCAGGCATGTTATATTTTATATAGCTTTCTTTATTTCTTTTTCAGCTAGTTTGTTATTGGTGCATAGAAATGCTACCGATTTTGTATATTGGTTTTGTATCCTGCAACTTGCTGAATTTATTATCAGACCTAAGAGGTTTTTTTGTGAAGTCTGTAGGTTTTTCTAGATAGAAGATTATGTTCACTGCAAAGAGGAATAATTTGACTTCCTCTTTCCCAATTTGGATGGTTTTTTTTTTCCTCTTGACTGATTGCTCTGGCCAGGACTTCTAATACTATGTCAAATAAGAATGAGTCTCTTGTCTTGTGTCAGATCTTAGAGGAAAGACTTTCAGTATTTCCATATTTAGTATGATGTTAGCTGTGGGTTTGTCATACATGGCCCTTATTATGCTAAAGTATGTTCCACCAATGTCTAGTTTGTTGAGAGTTTTTATCATGAAGAGATGTTGAATTTTATCAAATGGTCTTACTGTGTCTATTGCAATAACCATACGTTCTTTGTCTCTCATGCTGTTGATATCAGGTATTACATTTATTTATTTGCGTATGTTGAACCATTCTTGCATTTTTAAGATAAATCCCCCTTGGTCATGGTCTATTATTTGTTTGATGTACTGTTAGATTCAGTTTGCTAGTATTTTGTTGAGCATTTTCACCTCTATGTTTACATTCAAAATTGTTATTGATATGTGAGAGTTTATTCTTGTCAGTCTATTAATTGATTCATGGTTGTTTTGTATCTCCTTTGTTCCTTCTTTATCTCATTGTTAATCACTGTGGTAACATCTATGATGGTAACATTTGAGTCCTTTCTCTTTCTTTTTCTTTTTCTTTTTTTTGAGATAGTGTCTCACTCTGTTGCCTACATTGGAGTGGAGTGGATCAATTTTGGCTCACTGCAACCTCCGCTTTGGGGCTGAAGCCATCCTCCCACTTCAGCCTCCTGAGTAGCTGGGACTACAGACACCTGCCACCATGCCCGGCTAATTTTCTTTGTATTTTTAGTAGAGATAGGATTTTGCCATGTTGCCCAGGCTGGTCTCAAACTCCTGAGCTCCAGTGATCCACCTGCGTCTATCTTCAACAGTGCTGGGATTACAGGCATGAGCAACCCTGCCCAACCTTTCTCTTTCTTAATTGTGTGTTTGATCTACCAGTAGGTTGTATACTTTTGTGTGTTTTCATGATGATACGTATTGTCCCTTAAGTTTTTGCTTGTCTGGGAAAGACTTTATTTCTCCTTAATTAATGAAGGATAATTTTGCTGCATATAGCACTCTTGGCTAGCAGTGTTTTATTTTTTTTATTTGTTTTGTTTTGTTTTTTAGCTTTTGGAATATGTCATCCCATTCTCTCATGACCTATAAGGTTTCTGCTGAGAAACACCCTGTTAGCATGATGAAGGTGTCCTCACAAATAACTAGACACTTTTCTTCATGTTTTTAGAATTTCCTCCTTGTCTTTAGCTTTTGACAGTCTGTCTATCATTTGCCATGGAGAAGAAGTTTTTGCATTTATCTATTTGAGGGTCTCTGAATTTCCTGTGTCTGGATGTCTAAATGTATTTCTAGACTTGGGAAGTCTTCAGCTACTCTTTTCTTAAATAGGTTTTCTAATGCTTTTCTCTTCACCTTCTGGGATGGCAAAATTTTGATTATTTGATCACTTTATGGCGTCTCATATGTCTTATAGGCTTTTTTCATTCTTCTTAATTCTTTTTTCTTTATTTTTGTCTGACTGAGCTATTTCCAAATACCTGTCTTTAAGTTCTGAAATTCTTTCTTCTGCTTGATCTACACTATTGTTGAAGATTTTTCATGTATTTTGTATTTCATTTAATGAATTTTTCAGTTCTAAAATGACTCTTGGTTCCTTTTTATGATATCTAGCTCTTTGATAAATTCATCATTCTTATCCTTAATTATTTTTCTAATCTCTTGGTATTATTTTTCCTGTATTCTCCAGTATTTAACTGAGTTTCTTTAATATCAATATTTTAAACTTTTTACTTGGGACTCCATAAATTTCTTTTTGTTAGGAATCTGTTGCTGGAGAACTATTGTATTCCTACGGAAGTGTCATGTTTCCTTGATTTTTCAAGTTTTTTGTGTCCTTACACTGATATTGGCACTCAGGTATAACAGTCACTTCTTTCAATTTTTAAAATTTGTCTTCATGGGCAAGAATGTTTTCCTGAAGAGGTATCTATGATATTTATAGTGTTGGTTGGGTCAGTGCATTAGTTCATTCTCATGCTACTAATAAAGACATACTTGAGACTGGGTAATTCATAAAGGAAAGAGGTTTAATTGACTCACAGTTCCACAGGGCTGGGCAGACCTCAGGAGATGTACAATCATGGCAGAAGGGGAAGCAAACACATTATTCTTCACATGACAGCAGGAAAGAGAAGAGAGGCGAGTGAAGGGGGAAGCCCCTTATAAAACCATCAGATCTCATGAGAGCTCACTCACTATCATGAGAATAGCATGGAGGAAACTGCCCCCATGATTCAATTACCTCCCACAGCATCCCTTCCACCACACTTGGGGATTACGGAAACTACCATTCAAGATGAGATTTGGATGGGGATGCAGCCAAGCCATATCAGTTGGGTACTTTGACTTTGATTCTGGCTGTGTGCAATAGTGTAGTCTTCATATGATTTCTTTGGCTGTAAACAATGTCAGTGGTATCTGTGGTTTTTGTTTGTTTGTTTTGTTTTTTCAGTGGCTTGGGGTATGGTTGTTAATGGAGGCAGTGGTGAAGTTTTGCTAGAGACAGGGATGCCAGGTGAGTCCTTGGGCCCCAGTAGTGACAGCAGTGAGATGGGCATGCCTGTTCTTGGGCAACAGGTTTCATAAGTTGGCATTGGTGTTAGTGAGTCCAAGGGGGTAGATTTTTGGGCTCCAGGCAGCTTGCTTAGGTGCCAGTAGTAACAATAGTGGACTGGGTAGGTGGGTGGGTTCTTAAGCTTCTGGGAAGTGGGTGTGTCATGGGTGATGGCAGTAGCAATGGAGTGACTAACCTCTGGATCCCAAATGTTGGTGTTAGAAGTGGTTGTGATGGGTTGAGCAGGCCAGTCCCTAGGCCCTTAGGTTGTGCCTACAGATGGGAGCCCGCTGTGGTGGTAGTAGCAGGTTGGATGAGCCTAACCTCAGGTCCCTGTAGGGAATGCTCAGGTGCTAACAGTGGTGTACTGGGCTGAACAGTCCCCAGGCACCCAGTCCCCACTCAAGCACTGGAGAATGGGGAGAAAAGGGCAAAGCCAGCCCAGTCAGACCTGTCCTGAGGCCCCCAGGGGTACATGCAGGCACTTACTATGGTAGGCAGGGGAAGGTGAGCCTCAGGCCCAAGGCTAAATGCTTAGGTAGTGGCAGCAGCAGCTGAGCTTCAGCTCTGCTACTGGGGAGGGTGGGGCTCCTTTCAGTGGCAACAGACTTATGCCAGACGTTTCGGGGAATGTGTACTTCATTTGAGCTTTGGCCCCAGCTGCAGTAGCCCATGGTGGTGGCTGCTGTGGGTGGGTGAGTTTGTCCTTGGTGCACATGAAAACATGCAGTGGCTACACTGCTGAAGGCAATGAAATCTTTACTAATGGTTCATGCTTCAGCTCTGAAGGTAGCAGCCAACCTTGGTGGTGGCTGCAGGCAGGAAATGTCAATGGGGCTCCAGAGATGTGGAGATGCAGGTGCTGTTGTAGCCTTAGAGAATATGCAGTCTGGTGGGAGTGGGGATCTCAATATAGCCTCTTGCTGTGGCTGCTTAGGGCTCAGATAGAGTCTGGGACCCAGCATGAGTTCCATCTCTGGAGCAATGTCTTCACATTGTCTTGAGGCAACTCCCTATGTTAGTTATGAGGCCTGCTGAGGTCAAGGGGCTTTCCTGTGGCTAGGATGCAGTAGTGTGTGGTGGGAATATGGACCACTGAGGGTCACTCATCTACTTTTTCCCATGTTAGGGAGCCATTTCAGGCCCCCAGCCAAGCCCTGTAGAGTAGGCTGCCTCACTTCCTTCTCCTTCATTGCTTTAGGTGTTTGCTATCACTTTTCGGTTGAATTCCAATATTCTGTTAGGTGATCTATTGGAAATGTGATTACCTACCTGCAAATTCAGTTCTTATTTGTAGGGCAGGTGCCTACCAGATGCCTCTAGCTGGCCATCTTGAAGTCATGTGTCTCAGAAAAGGATTATATCTAATACTATTCACCCCATTCTGCCTCAAATATTTGAGGAGCTGGACAAGAAACATATACGTCTAACTCATATTTAGCTCCTTCTTGATAGACGGTTTGAAGTGTGACTTTCTCAGTATAACTCACCATCATCATTATCACTAGCATCAAAAACAGTATTATCCACCACCACTGCCCCAATCAACATCACTCCTTCGCTACCACTACCATCAGTAACATCACCCCTACTGACAACATCACCCCATCACCACCAACACCATTATCAATAACATTACTCCACGCACTAACATCACTCTTACCCAACAACAACATCACCCCTCAACAACATCATCCAACAACATTACCCCACCATCAAGAACAATATTACTGCCACCACTATCAGGAGCAACCTGCCATCATAGCCCTACCCAAATGACTATAACTTTCCAACTCCCTGAGGAAAAATATTCAGAGGGGAGTCTTTCTTGATTGGTTTCTTGTTGATTTCTATTGAGAAAAAAAATATTTAGAACAGTGAAAATAATTCAGATAATTCAAAGAATCTTGGAAGTTCAAAGAGATATGGGGCTTTACCTCAACTACAGATGATTCTATTAAAACCATCAAAGGGAAAATCTGACAAGCTATACTATGTGAAGGTAAATAAAAATAAACACATTCCCAGATTGTGGCTTTTGGATTGGAATGCAGTTTGGGGCTGAAAAAGCAAGAGCTTGCAAGACAATTGATTAGAGAAATATAGTAAATTCATAATTTTTAACAAGCAAAAAGCCAAGACTGATCACATTTTTGCATCAGGTTTTATATATATTCCTCAATAATTCAGAATTCTTCTCTTCCTATATAAATTTTCAAGGACACCAAATAATTCACCAATGCCTCACAATTATTTCTAATTCAGGAGATTCTAGTCTTCTCTTGTAATAGATGCAATACTGTGGCATAGGTTCCACTTTCACCTGTTTTAATATTCTGTAACCATTACTCCCACTAGGACACCCGCCACCATCTTCTTTGGGTACCCATGTAGGCAGCTGGAAATAGCAACCTGATCAGCACAAATTACTGGATTCTGACTTTGCTTCAGAATCAGCTGAGAATTGTCAGTATAGAGAAAGTCTTTCTAGAGAGGTTGTGTGGTACACGGGCAAGGGTGTTTGTGTGGGTATACGTGGACCAGATTTTTATTGTGGGTACACCATTGACTAGTTGGTAAGTGTAGGGGGCAATGCAACAACCTATTCATGTTTTCTTCAGCTGCCAGCCTCTATAGAGATTGCAGCAGCAGCAGAAAATTGGCAGACACAAGGTCACACAGCCTTCCAGGATCAGTCCACATCCAATGACCCATCACTGTGAGGTAATGAGGCTCAGCCTCCTGACGTACTCAGGGTCATTCTACCTACAGAGCTCCCGGGCTTGGTGGAGGCTGCCATTGAGCCTGCACCAAGCTTGACTCTTGCTTTTGCCAAACCCTGCTTCCTTCCTCTCCCCTCCACGGGTGCTGAACCACAACCTACTCCCTAATGAATGACCTGCACACTAACATTTCCCTTAGAGTCAGCTCCCTGGAGGAACCAACCTGGGACAGTGACACTGGTCTTCACTTTCAGCCTGAGATTATTCTTCCAATTCAAAGGGCTGTTGTAAGGATCAAATGAAATAGTTCAATAAAATCTTTTTGAAAGCCACAATGCAAGTGTTGTTTTCCTTTTATTAGAATGATGATTAAAGATAAAGCCTCAGTCAAGCCATCTAGTATGGAATTTTTAGAATATGGTCTCTGAAGGCAGACCAACTTGGCTTAGTATCTCTACTTCACTACCTATAGCTATATGACCTCAGAGAAGCTATTTTCCTTCACTTCATCTCTCCTCTTGCATCTGTAAATTGAAGACAGTAGTAGTAGTTATTGAATTGTTTTGCTAATCAGATGAGACATACTATTTAAAGGGCTTGGTACAGAGGTTGACTTGGAGACAGTGCAGCTACAGTGTCTGCATCTGGGGGTAGCAATTATAAAACGCCAGGTGCCAACATATTTCTGGAAATGAATAATGCAAATCTTTGGGATAGGCAATTTTTCCATGGGAGAGGGATGGGAAAAATATTCAGGATTCTAGCTAGTTGGTATCCTTGATGTTATCCTGGAAATTTGCATGGGTTCTAGGGATGAAAGGAAGGCAGGAAAAGGTCTACACACATATGGAAGACAGAGAACTGATCAGGTCAAGGAACAGTAGTTGGTAACAGACGTCTCCACAATATGGGCATGGAATCTTTTGGACCAGGATAAGCTGGAAGGCCACTTAGTGCCAAAGGCTGGGTTGCAGGATTAAAAGACATATTTAGCTTTCTGGAGTATGGAGGACAGTGAAGACTGGGCTAGAATGCCCTCCAGTGTTATCTGGGAAAGTGTGAATAGAGAAAAACATGCCTTAAATGAGTGTTTAAACATAAGAGAGAGATGTCATAACAAAGGGGAAAGAGGGACTTTGAATTTTGAGTGAAGTTATAAAAAGGCAGAAGAATAATCACTTCATATGAGCTTGACATGTAAGAAGGGTTGTTAAAGTAATACTTTGGTTATCTGACTTACTGATTGGGAAAACTTTGGGAGGTGAATTGAATACACCAATGAAGTAAATCCAAGGAAACCCCACCCCATCCATTTGGGTTTCTTCTATTCAAGCTTCCCCTCTTTCATATCTTTCCTTTTACCTAACTCAGCTCTGGGCAAGTTCCAGGGTCAACGGGCCCTGATGTCACTTCATTCCATGTAGCATAACACGCTGGGATCATGTGCAAAGTTTAAAAAATCAATAGTCATTCCTCCCATATCGGTTCATAATCTCTTTCCCTGTAGTGCCAAGCACTCTCCTGGGCCTTGCTTCAGCAGTTTCTCTCTCTCCGTGTTTCTACCCTCTAGTCCACAATTCAGTTTTTGGTCTTCAAGCACAGCTTCCAGGAATATAGCATGCAGTCACAGTGCTTACCAAAGATCAAAGATAGGGTGGTTGAGACAGATTGCTGAGAACACTGATGACTGACAGATGCACAGGAAGGCCACCCACTGCTCCTGAGGTCAATTCGGATGATATGGCTGGGTGCTGCCTCCCTTTCCCCCACCCTCTCTGTATAATATGCCTCAGGTTCTGCAGTCAGGCAGCCAGGATGATCTTCCAAAAAAGAAGTTAATATTTCTTCCTTCAAGAGTGTGTAAACAGCAATCTTACCCTCTAACAAGCTAGTAATTCATTTGTAGAAATAGTTTCAAGATATATTTTAAATCTCACAGCCTATTAGGCTGACTAGTAACTTATCATCTGAAAAGACTTTATTGAGTGATCAGAATAATGGAAATAATGACAATGATGATGATGAAAATCACTCCATGTATTGAGTGCCTACCATACATCATGCCCTGTCCCTAGCACTTTATATACATTATCACCTCTAAACTTTACAACAACCATGCAAGGTACTGTTGTTCCCATTTTAAAGATGAACAGTCAGGTCTCTGGAAACTTCATGCATTTGTCCAGTAAGACACAAGAAATATTTGCAAGGTTTAGAACAGTGCTTGGCAAGTAGGAAGCACTGAGTTTGCTAAATCCAAAATAAATAAAAATAAAATAATGTGTTGCAAGATTAAACTTTAAGCCCACTTCTCTAACCGCAAAGCCAGTGCCATTTCTGCTATACCACATTGCTCCCCCTCCCCCCATATAATGGTGCCAGTTCTGTGGGCTGCCCTGAGCCAGGTGCAGGGCAGGAAAGGGCAGGGGAAAGTATAAAGATTTATAAAGTCAGTAGCCTTTTCTTCTTTCTTCCCCCTTCCCTTCTTTTCTCTCTTTGCTTTTTCTTTCCTCTATTCCATGCTTTCCTTAGCAGGTACCAAGGACTTCCCATATTTTGGGCTCTAGGATGGGCAACTGGGAAGCATGATCCCTCCCCTCAAATTGTTGGTGGTTCCTGAATTTAACTGGAGAGTTGAGATGAATACACAGAAAAGTATACCATAATAAAATCAAATGAATTACAATTATCTTAAGTGATGTGATACCAACTAGAAGTATTAGAGCCATTCAGAAAAAGGAGGAGAAAGGCTAGTCAAGAATTAAGAGGCAAGAAGAATGTGACTCTTTAAGGGCAATCTTTCCTATTTAGGTATCATTTTATATTAACTTCTCTGATTCTGAAAATAATCTAGTGCTATTTTCAAAAACATTTAAACCACATAAAAATATAAAGGAGCAAAGACAAGTCAAACAAAGAATGTTCTCGTAAGTACTATAAATATAGATATATATTCATATGTATCAAGGTTTCTTAACTTCAGCATTATTAATATTTTGGTCCAGATAATTATGTGTTGTAGGGAGGTGTCCTGTGCATTGCAGGATATGTAGCAGCATCCCTGGCCCTACCTGTTAGATGCTGTTATTACCACCCTGTCCAGTTGTGACAAACAAAATATGTCCTCAGATACTGCCTAATGTCCACTGATTGAAGAGCTAAATTGCCCTGGGTTAAGAGGGATGATCAATCTCTCTCCCTCTTTCTCTCTCATGTATGTATGTATGTACATGTGTACATATATACACACACACTTCTATTTTCATTCCATGCATTTTTTTATGCAAGCAATATACTCTTATATGTAAAAATTTGATCATGTTATAGACCACAGTTTTGTAGCCCATTTTTGTGTTTGGGTAATAGCACGTGAATAATTTACTAGGTATTTTGCATGAATGTTGCATTTTATGCCTAGTATTAGAGAACACTGCATTTTAATCCCATACCATTAACCTATTCAGGTTATTTCTAAACATTTTCAAAGTATAAGAAACACAACAATTAGTATTCTTATGCAAAAAACTTAGTGATATTTTCTGATAAACTTCCAGAAGTGGCATTTCTTGGCTGATGACCTTTGTAGATTTTGCTATTTTTCCTCCAGAAAGGTCATGCCATCAAATGATGCTCCTCCTGGCTCTGTATGACAGTGCTGAATTCTCCACATCATCTTCAGCAGTTGGTGTTAGCAATATTTTAAATCTCTGATAATCTGACAAGTAAAACAAATAGTATCAAGTTACACATTTGAATTTTTATCGTGAGACTGATCATCTGTTTGAATATTTTTAACTATCTGCATTTCTTATTTTAGGAATTGTATTCAATGTTCTTTGCTTATTTTCATTTGGATGCCATTATTGAGCACCTAGCACTCATCATGCCCTTTATATAGTGATGTCTCCTTATCTGTCCCTCAGTAAACTTGATCCTATTTTTAGTTGTTTAGTTACTATTCAGTTATTTTATATTTTGTAGTTTTTGCGAACAGTCTTATTTCGGAAAAAATGAACTGTTATATAAGCATCTAACTAAGGCATTTTGACCACCTTTCTTAATATTGTCTCCTTTTTTTTTTTTTTTTAGTTAACGTCATGAGGTTTTCTATCATGTCATCTGCAAACAAGTTTGCATCTTCCTTTCTAATATTTACACACCTTCACATTCTTGAACCATTACATTGATTGTAATTTCCAGAAAATATGTTGATAACAGCTCTCATGGTGGGCATCTTCTCTTATTCCTGACATTAATAGATCTGAAACTAACATTTTACCAGTGGGAAGGATTATTGTAATATTTTTAGATAAATCTTTGTTGTATTAAGAAGTTACTCATTCCTAGTTACAATATGGGCTTTTCTCAGTATTTTTAGAACCAGTAATGGACTTTCAAATCTTTCAAGCTCTTCCCAGAAGTGACACGGAAAATGCCAGAGCTGTCAGCTTTCCTGGTGGTGAGCTGTCTTGGCATCATTTGTTTTCTGCTTTCAATAAAACAACCATCTTAGGAGGTTAGTACTAATGGGACCTGGCCTTTGTTTTGATCCAGTTTCCTGGGGCAGATACAGGCAGTGGCATTGCCTAGATTTCTTCCTTGTGCTGCCACCCTAGCCAGGACACAACTCCTGTCATGCCATAGTCAATTCCTGCCACCACTTTCATTGGGCATAAATTCTGAAGGCCGCGCAGGAATACCAGCAGTTTCCAATTGCACTCACTGCCCTAGAGGGAGAGCGCCATTTCCAGCATAGTAACTCCAGCATAGTTAGGGCATTGCACCAAGATCTCCTGAACTTACATCCGAAGGTGCTGCTTATTCCCCCAAGATGAGAAATCAGGAATTGACAATGTCTCCTTCCAATAGTCTCTCATACTCTATTTCTGGCAGAAACATCTTAGTGTTTCTGTTATGGTGAAGACATTCTTTTCTAGTTTTCAGTGAGGGTGCTGGTCTCCTCACCTTTATTTCTGTATCTTGTATGTGGTTTTAATGGGAGTTAGGAAAGATAGAAATGATCACTTGGGAACACATTGTCATGTGACCCGGGGTCCTCATCAATTGCCTGTTCATGGTAATTGGCCTAGTATTTCCAGTACAAAAAACATACATTTTGGTATACAATATAGAAATAAGTAAAAGAAGAATTCAGCTTTCTCTGTCAGCTGTTAGCATTAATAACAAGCAATGAATTCATTTCTTCCCTCTATCTTTTACACTTATATAGCTTTTTTAAAAAAATGCGCAGATTTTCCAGTGCTCTGGATGTTGATCTTCTTTACTCGTATATTGTGCATTCTTCAATTGTTCTTGCAACCATCTGAGCTCACAGGAGAGGGTCCTATGGAGTCTTGATGGTGATGTGGATACCTCCCTTTCTTCTTCCTGGACTGAGGTCATAGATAATTTTATTGGCAATGTTTTGGTTTTTTTAGGATCACCTCTGGATCTTGGATTATTTTCAAGTTGGAGTTTCTGGCTTTGGGGTCTTAGCTTACCTTTTTAAAAAAAGCTGCCTTTTTCATATCTAAGTTGCTACTAACTTACAGTGAATTAATTCAGTCTGTAGGCTTTCTCAAAAGTCTTTTTTGAAAGGGACCAAAAAACAGAATATGAAAGAATGGTAGAGTCCAAATCACCATGAAATTTATATAAACAAAACATTTAGAAGATATTTTTCTTGAGCCTCTCAAATGACAACTCATAGATGAAAACCCATTTTACCCACACATACTGACTCTCAAATATCAATCTATATCTGTTAATATTCCAACTGTTTGAATATAATGCTTTCTGATAATGAATTAAAATGTGTGTATAAAGGTCAATAAAGGATCAACTGCATACTCTTAGCACTGGATATAACCATATATAAATAACTTCAGTCTGAAGTTACTTCTAAGTGCCCTCGGTGTTTGTATCTTGATTGTTTTCAGATACTGCATTGCCCAAAATAGTCTTTGAGAGTTCTGATAGCAGGGTCTGCTTATAGATATAAGACGTGTAGTGTTAAGTTTACCCAAGGATCTGGAGAGGTACTGGGAGCTGCCAATGTCCAGAGACTATATGATACCAAGGCCCCTCTCTGTCCTTCTCAACCTGCTGGTTGATGGCGATGAGTTTTCTGATCCGTATCCAGGCAGCCTGCTACCACCGCAGATCCATCTCTTATCTCAGCATAGGAATTCAATAAATTTTAGTTTCTTCGTTCCCACTCTGTGACCGGGCCCTGAGGAAATCAAAACCAGCTTATCATGTGAACAAGGATCTCTTGGAGTCCTGCAGAATTTTAAACAACCCATTCAGGTTCTAGGGGTCACAATGGGTAAAAACCCTGTAGCCAGAGATGCAGAGATGGCCCTATTGTGAGCAGAGCCACCATCAAGAAAGAACTCCATTTCTTCAGGGAGAACCTTGATGTCCCAGCCATGGTACACACTTTTCTGTGGACTTTCCTGTGCTTCAAATACATGTATAATGAGGGACACCAGAGGTGAGGATGGAACAGACCTCTAAAGGACAAAATGTTACATCTGGGAGCAGGGCCACTGAAACCTGTTTCCATAAAAAAAAAAAAAAAGCTTATGTTTGGATTAGACCAAATGTGGATCAATTAAACTACTAGAGCTTTTGAATATCCATGAATTACATTCTTGATACAGAGTCTTCTTATCATGACTGACAGGGTAAGAGTTTCAACCACTTGCTGGGGATTCTTTGGCAGATATTATTGGAACCTGGATTTCTTCAAGTAAAATGGAGATAAATTGGCATTTACTTTGAAGTATTATATGACTTAATGTCTGGGAAAGTGTTTTGCACACTCTGAAACGGTCCTACCCAATAGAAATGTAATGTGAGTACATGTGAGCCATGTGTATTATTTTAAATCTCTGATGGTTAATCTTTTAAATAAAAAGAAATAGGTAAAATAATTTTAATAATATATGTTAATATATTTAATATATATGCAATACATTATCACCTCAGTATGTAATCAATATAAAATTTATTAAAGTGATATTTTATAGTGTACTATACTTTGAAATCCATAAGTAGTTTACAATTTCAATACATCTCAATCCATTTTTCAAGTGCACAATAGCCACAGGTGGCTAATGGCTACCATATTGGGAAACGTAAGTCTAAGCCTTAAACATAGGCTATCTTTCTTTCTTTTATGATTATGCTTTCTTTATCACCAAGCTCCTCAAATAGTCATTTTGGTTAGGGAGTAAGGGTCTAGTTTCTCAGGTCATATTTTTTTTGCCTATTTCTCTTCAAATCAGATGCCTTTTCTGACCCAAAGTGGGGACAACCATGCATGAGATCACTCCAGAATTATCTTGGGAACGGACTTCCTGCCATCTCCTAAAGCTCCCCAGCCTGCTTCTCACCCAGTCAGTCTGAGGATCTGAATGACATTGAAGCCTTCAGCACTCCCTGCCTGCAATGGCTTGTCTGCAAACATTTGCCAACTGGCTGAATTTTTCCTTAGGTAACCTCTTCACTCTAGGATTGGTGTGGGTCACTAGCATTGCAAGGCAGGTGCTAAGCCCACACCGACCACGATGAATTCTCTGACAATTCCAAAATTTTACTCTACTAATCTCCCCTGACTTGGATCAGTTTCGGTAGAAGCTCTTGTAAGCATCATTTCCAGTTAAATATATCCAGAATTTAGCCACTTCTCATGACTTCACTACCAACAGCCTGATCCAAACCACCATTGTTTCTTTGTAGCAGCTTCTTAATTATTCCCCCTGCCTCTGTAGCAGCTTCTTAACTAGTATCCCTGCCTTTTACCCTTGGCCCTCTTCATATATCCTCCACACAGCCATCAGACTGATATCCTGCTAGGATGCAAGGCAGCTCATCTGCCTCCTTTGACCACATCCTCCAAGGACTCCCTAACTTATTCATAGTAAAAAGACAAAGTCCCTATATTGATCTGCAAGACTCTCCTGTCATAAACTCTCTGACACTCTTAATACCCAATTGCCCCTGCTATAGACCTTGCTGTTCTTTAACCATACTGGGAAGGTTTCTAAGTCAGAGCCTCAGCCCTCACATTTCTCCTGCCCAAAATGTTCTTTCTGAAGATAGCTGTATGACTTGCTCTCCTACCTCCTTCAGATTTTTATAAAAATATTATTTTATCGGTGGGGTCTTTCCTGATAATCCTACTAAAATTGCAACTCTATATCAACACTCCCTCTCATCCCTCCTTGTTTCATTTCTGTCTGGTTTACTCCTGAATTCCCAAAAGCTGTATAGTGCCTGACACATAGCAGATACTTAATACATATTTGTCAAATGGATGAATGAATGAATGAATGAATGAATACAATAATGGCTGAAACCTTACCTTAAATTGCCCAAGCAGAAAGCCTATTGCTCTGCACGTCAGGATTGTTGGCTC
This sequence comes from Pan troglodytes, assembly GCF_028858775.2. NCBI lineage: Eukaryota > Metazoa > Chordata > Mammalia > Primates > Hominidae > Pan > Pan troglodytes. Next base: position 109,944,729 of record NC_072408.2, on the reverse strand, counting down.
TCCTCTCTAATGAATTCTGAAATGCATTGGCCATGAACCCTACCACGTATCACTGCCTTTTCCTTTATAACATGGGGGAAGTAGTCACAGATGGAAACATGCAGAGAGAAGAGCTGGGGAAATGGAAAATCAAAGTTGTTTGCACCCTACTGACTCATTGCCTTGAGAGTTCAAAGCATTTCAAACTGCAGCCACAGTTCTTCCTCCAGCCTGGCCCCAACTCTGCTGTCTATTACCATCTAAATATTTTTTGCACTGCTGTTTCACAGAATTTTGCAGAAAAAAACAATAGTGCCATGGCTACCTTGAGCAGAGACAAGGGCTATGTCTATACATAACAAAATGAGGTAAAGGATAAGGCAATTTTTCACATAAGAAAAAATCAGAACCTATCATCTAAACTGCTTGTTCAACCTGAATAATCTGTAAAAAAAATGTTAAAGTACTTGTGTTATTAGTCTTTCTTGCTGAGTTGAAATACAAATGACTTAGGTAACAAAATACAGTGATATAGATAAAGTCACAAAAACTAGCAGGGCCTAATCTTTTCATCTAGTCTGAATAGAATTTCAAACCCTTGGGAGTAGCAATTGTTGAACATCAGGGTCGTGTGAATTAGACTTCACACATGAGAAATACCTGAAAGTGAATGAGTGGAGGATCACACTCCTGTAGGATACTTGGGATAATGATAGAGTGGTCACTGGGCACAGCCCACCAGTGTTGGCCTACTAAGTCAGGTAATGAAGCTCTCTCTCTTCTCTGCATGCTGACTGTCTGTTCTTCCATGCCCAAATGGCACAGAAATCATGCAGACTAAGGACACTCCAATTTGATTCATCTCCGTGTTCCTGGATTTCATGGAAACTCCACTGAAACAACCTTCCTTTGCATACTGTCTTTCCTAAGACATTGCTGCCTCACTCCAAAGCCCCAAGGAAAGGCTTTTATTCAGCCTGCTGACCAGGACAAGTCAATGCCTCAGCTCTTCTCTTGTCTCTTCTCTGGTAAATCACAATCTGTAGTCATTTTTGAAATGAGAATTAAGTTTTATTTTTAATAAATCAGTTCAATAACAGATTATTTTTACTTCTTTGAAGATCCATTGATTTTGAACTCTGCCTGAATGTGATAAAAAACATCGTCCATTCTCATTATTTTAATATACATTTACCCTGGTTTTAAATTTCCACTCTATATAGATAAGGCATCTTGGGAACTATTTGAAAGTGGGATTTGAGTAAGTCTACATTTCTATCACTTTAACTGACTTAAATGATTTTGCCAGATTGGGTGTGCCAAGAAATTTAGGATTTTGACCACAGCACAAAGTATTTAATCCACTAATTCCAGAGCATTTGTGTTGGCTGAGGTTTTTGATGTAAATTACTTGTACTTAGAAACCATCATCCTTACCTCTGTCAATCTGTGAGTATTCTACTATCTCTTCAAATCTTCAAATCCAGGAGTATGATAATAATTTTATTATAGTATATAATACATGTTATATGTTAAAAATGTATAAATCATATGGTATATATAATATACTATAATAGAATAATAATTATAGTAATAATCATTATTATAGTAATAACAGATATTATAGTAAAAATAATCATAGTAATCATAATATAAGATAACTGATGTTTATTTCATTTAATTCTCACAAATACCCCATGATGTTGGTATTTTTATATCCCCATCTTATTGGTAAGAATCGTGAAGCATGGAGAAATAGATTTATGTTCCTTAAGTCAAGCAATTGACATATTAAGGCACCGGTATCTCCCTCCTCTTTCTCACCTCTGCCTCTGATGATTCAAGCATTCTTACCTCTAGCATGCTCTTGATCACTTCCCACACTGTTAGCATTGTTCATCCCATCCCTCTGCAAATGATTATCTCTTTACCTATGGCTATGTCCTTTTTGTTTATTCATTTTGCAAATCTGCTCTTTAGATTGATTCAAGTGTCTCCTCTTCCATAAGGCCTTCCACAATGCTCACATGCAGAAGTAATTATCTCTCCCAGTCCTCACTCTATGCTTCTATTATGTCTTATATAGGCTTCTATTATTGCACTTAACACATTGCCCCAAAACACTCCTTATCTGTCCCTTGAACTCAACTTCTCAACAGGGACCTTGTCTTATTCATATCTGTGTCTCCTATGCAGAATAAAGTGCTCACCACATAGCAGGTGCTCCATAAAAGATTATTCGTAAGTTAAGTATGTATGTCCTGGGAATACAAGAAATAGCTCTTCCATGTCTTTTTACTTCCCTGCCGTCCCTTTTCCCCAGCCTCCAGTGCTGTGTGGACTCCTCAATTGATAATTCAGTGAGATGGCAGATTTCCTCAGAAGCAGAAGAAACCAAGAGTTGTACCACCATATCAAAGATCTTCAACCAACAGCAGGGCCAAAGGCCAAGCTTGGATTGAAATGGCAAAACTGATTGCCTAAGTCTTTATATCATAAAGGGTAGTGGTTGGCTTGGAGGTAAAAGACAAGAAATGGTGGCTTCATATATGTGCATAAATATATGTGAATTGAAGACTCTATCCCAATTTATTTACCTTTCCAATTAATATCTATTAAATGTTTCATATATGCCAGGTGTTGGGCTAGGTGCTCAGAATCTAATTTTTTAATGGTTAAAAAGTCAGATATAGTCCCTCTCCTCATGGGGCATACAGCTGATTGGGAGGAAGACAGACGCGGCACAATGATTCCATTCTCTGGAAAGTTATCTTGATCTGCCAGATCAGGAGCCCTTATCGCTTACAAGCCACTTACCACCACATTTTTGTCTGCCACCATAGCCTATTTCCTGAGCTCTTCCCCTAGGCATAGGTCCAGATACAGCCAAATACCTTTATTAGTGGATGTGCTCCAACTCAATGGGACAAAAATGAGGGGAAAAACTACACTGATAGCTGATAATCAACAGCTATTGAGTGGTTATTGCACACTAGGCCTTCTGCTCCTCCTTCTCATGTGTTATCTCATTTAATCATCACAATGACTGCTGAAGTAGATACTGTTATTAACCTCCTTTTAATAACAGTAATTATTAATAACATTAAAAAAGGTTAATAATGCATCCAAGATTACACAGCTAGTAAATAAAGAGAACAGTACTAAAATCCAGGCTGTTAGACCTCAAAGCCCATATGCTCCTAACCATTTAACTATACTGCTCCCTCCAGTGTCTAGTGGGAGCAGAGAAATCTGGCAAGTGATATCCATGTCCATTTATCTTTAATTGTCTAAGACAAAACATTTTTGAGAGTGAAAGGAGAACTAATAATTACCCTAGGAGAGGAGATTAAAAACTTGGACTTTTTGGGCAACTTGGGGCATGTGGCCGCCCATTTTATAGGCTAAATCAAGGGCTAAATCTTTAAGAATGTGTGCATTTAAATCACAGAAATGTAAAGTATTAAAAACTTTAATTTCCATAAATTCATAAATCTGAGGCATACCATCTGATAGTATAAAAGCTAGTATTTTTTTTTTTTTTTTTAGGCTGGAGTGCAATGGCGCGATCTCAGCTCACTGCAAGCTCCACCTTCCGGGTTCACACCATTCTCCTGCCTCAGCCTCCCGAGTAGCTGGGACTACAGGCGCCCACCACCACGCCTGGCTAATCTTTTGTATTTTTAGTAGAGACGGGGTTTCACCGTGTTAGCCAGGATGGTCTCGATCTCCTGACCTCGTGATCCGCCCGCCTTGGCCTCCCAAAGTGCTGGGATTACAGGCGTGAGCCCCCGCGCCCAGCCAAAAGCTAGTATTTTCATAGTTTCAGGTGCTTAAAGAGATATAATACTTCCATATGTGAAAGGTCCATATGAATCTTGGACCATCTCTGATGGCTAATGGTGCTCATGCCATTAGTGAGTAGCAGAAGCTGAGGATGAGTTACCAGGGCTTGATGTTCCCCTCACACTCTCACCTTCCAATAGACAATTCAATTCATTCATCCATTCATTGTTTCATCCATTCATTCTTCAAAATATTTATTAAGGGTCTCCTTTTGGTGTGTGTACCAGGCACCGGAGATAGAAGGACATCGATAAGTCATGGTGCCTGTTCTCCAGATTTTTGCTGTCAAGTGAGGAAGGCAGGCATATATAGGATCATTGTAGTGGCAAGGAAAGTGCTAACAGTTCCCTCCAGGCATGAGCTGCCTTGAAGCTGGGGCCACGAAAACACTAGCTTACTTATTAGGATTATAAATTCATACCCCTCCTCTTACAAAGTGAAGGACCCTTAAGTATCTAATGCTTCACTTTCCTCTTTGATTTATAATTCATAAAGCATTTTTACATAAATTATCTCATTTAATCCTTACAGTAACAGTGGAAAGTATGCTTAGCTTTCTTTGGTAGATGAGAAGAATGAACCTAAGTTTTCAAAGACTATGAGGCTAATAAGCTGGGGAGTAAGCATTTTAAACTTCAATGTTGTTATTTACAAATCAGAGCTATACTCAGGTTGCCTTCATTGAATATACTGGAAGGAAATAATAATCCAGAATCACATTACTCATCTTCACCTCTACCCTCCACTACTATGGAAAGCAAATCCAGTGTGCAAAATCAGAGAACTAGGTTTGAATTCAAACATTTTCACTTATTTAATTCTGGGGTTTCAGTTTCCTCACCTGCAGATGCAGATAGCAACAGGCAAAAACACTTCCCTCACTGCACTGATGTGAAGGTTAAACAAGGAAATGTAAGCAAAAGATCCATGGGGCCTGGAATGCAATAAGTAACCCATGCATAGATGGCAGCCGTCATTTAAATCCTGAGACAAGGTTTAAACAAAATTAAGTGCAAAGAGTCACACTGGATCTGAGACTGCTTTATTGAAAGGGTAGAGTTTGGAATTCTCATGGCAAAAAGGGCTAAACACTAAATATAGTTAGGGACAGCATGCCATTGTGAATATAATAGGGTCTATTAAACAAAATAAGCCAGAAACAGTATGTTAAAAACCGCACATTCTCACTCATGTGGAATCTAAAAAAATAGTGATCTCATGGAATTAGAAAGTAAAACAGAGGACACTAGAGGCTGGAAAGGCTGGAAAGGGTAGGAAGAAGGAGAGATAAGGAGATTTTGTTAAAAGATAAAACAAACTTACAGCTAGATAAGAGGAATAAATGCTAGTGTTCTATAGCACTGTAGAATGAGTATGGTTAACAATAATATATTATGTAGTTTCAAATAGCTAGAAGGAGGATACTGAAGTTCCCAACACAAAGAAATGATAAATATTTGAGATGATGGATATGCTAATTACCCAGATCTGATTACTATATATGTATGGAAACAAATGTTTCCCTATGTATCCCATAAATATGTACAATTATCATATGTCAATTAAAAGATAAAATTAAATTTAAAAAAGATTAGGCAAACCTAGATTTGAATCTGGTCTCTGACATGCACTCACAGTGTGATCATAAGCAAGGTACTTTATCTTTCTGAACCTCATCATTCTCAGATTCGAAATGGGGAGAAAAATACCTTCCTACAGTGAAGACTACAATAGATAAAGAACCTAATGAGACTCAGTGAGGACGAGAGACTGAGATTTTCATATGTCTTGTTGAATCCCTAGCATGTTGCACAGTGCCTCCATGCAGCAGCAAATGTTCACTAGCTAAATTGGTGAGAGTACTTTGTTGGCACAGGGTGAGTACACAATGAATACTCACTGTTTTTTATTAACAACTCTTGCTGGAATTAGACATTTGGGAAACATGGCAGGGAGAGGCATATTGCAGTGTCAGTGAACGACTAAGATTGGCCAGGAATCTCTATGACACACTGACAGACCAAGGCAGGTTCCCTATCTTCCCAAATTTATATATATATGTGTGTGTGTGTGTGTGTATATATATATATATATATATATATATATATATATATTTTTTTTTTTTTTTTTTCTTGGTGAGATGGAGATTTACTCTTGTTGCCCAGGCTGGAGTGCAATGGCGTGATCTCGGCTCACCGCATCCTCTGCCTCCCAGGTTCAAGCGATTTTCCCGCCTCAGCCTCCCGAGTAGCTGGGATTATAGGCATGTGTCACCACGCCCGGCTAATTTTGTATTTTTCGTAGAGACGACGGGGTTTCACCGTGTTGCCCAGGCTGATCTCAAACTCCTGACCTCAGGTAATCTGCCCGCCTTGGCCTCCCAAAGTGCTGGGATTACAGGCGTGAGCCACTGCGCCCGGCCCCAAATTTATATTTCATCAGGAGGCAAAGGACACGTTGATCAGCTCCCCATTTTGGCAGTAAAAATTTGCTCCATTTGACTCTCCTTATCAGAGGTGCAATAATATGTTCACATATCGATCCATTGTTTCACAAATGTTCTTTGATAACCCAAACACCAAGTCCAAAGCACCCCATGACTGAACTCATGCTCATGTGCTACCTGTGCAGATGATCTAGACCAAATCAAGCTACAGTTTTATAAAACCCATCACTGTTTTCATGATTTCCATAAGTGAATCCAGTCCCTTACCAAGAAAATCCAAATGCTATGGGTAGAACTGGGAGAAGTCCCTTTTTGTTCACAAAAGCAAGCCTGGGTCTTTGAACTAACTTTTGGAGATAAATATCTATGTTCTTAAATGAGCACATACTATGTGTCAACTACTGCACTAAATCCTTTACATGTACTAAATATCTTACTATCTTATTAAATTCTCTAAACAACTCCGGGAAGTGGGTAACGAGATTCTGCTTTTATGGATGAGTACTAAGGCCAAAACTAGCCATGGATAAATAAATTACTACCTTCTCCATATGCCCTAAATAGCAATAACCTTTACAATGATTTTACTTTAGTGTCTACACAATTTTCTAAGATGCTCTTTTGACTTTAATGTGACAGAGGAAATAAAATAGCTTAGAATTCTTAGCTTCCAGTATATGATGGCTTTGCTAAGCTGTAATTGGGGTGTGGAGAAAGGCAAAGGCTCTCATAATATCATGTTAAAACTTCAACTGGAACACAAAAAGATGTCCAGGTTATTTTATGGTCGCAATAAAAAATAACCCACTGACTCTTTAGGGTTTCAACTGCAGTTCCACAATTTGAGAGCATTTATTGCATGGCAGCCTAGCAATGAAGAAGGAAATAATAGTATGAGAGATTAATTCTGAAAATATTTAGAGATTAACATAAAGACTTTATTCCCTTTTTGCAAGATGATGTGTGACCAGCCAGAACTCAATGCCGTTTTTACAGTGTATTTTTAGTTCTGAGACTTTATCAGGGAGACTGAAGTTCAGTGTACAATTGGTCACGGCAAAGACCAAGTACATTGAGACACAATTATGCCAGGATGCTAACACTCGTTAGTTGTTTGGGCGTGCCTTTTTTGCATGGCTTGCAAGTTTTCTTGCTTGCCCTGGTAAACACTGAGTCATTTCCATGAATCCTCTATCTGATTGGTAAATGGCCTGAGCCACTGTCCCTGGGTGGATATGTCTGCTTTGGGGTAATAAACAGAAAAAGTCAAGGACACATTTGAAAGTGAGGTCCAGGCCTTCTGTCCTCAACAGCATTGTTTCTAATTCTGATTTGTCATGGATTAATAATACTGCATTATGCTTTTCAGTTTACAAAGTACCTTTATATCCAAGTCTCCTTGCATTCTCATGCAAGGGGACAAATATACAAAGCTGAGGGGTAGAGAAGGTAACTAACTTGCCCACATGATAAAAGCAGAAGTGAAAGAGTTTAGGTCTGCAGTTCCCACACTCTGGTGTTTATCAGAGGGCTTGTGTGCTGGGCCCCAACCCAGAGTGTGTGAGTCTGCAGGTCTGGAGTGGAGCCTGAGAACTTGCATTTCTCACAAATCCCCAGGAAAATATTGATGCCGTTACTGCTCCAGGGACCACACCTTGAGGACCATCAGATTAAGAGACAGACCATCTGAGTCCTAACCCAGGGCCCTTCTCTTTAGGCCACGCTTCCCGTGCACCACAAATGGCCATAACTCCCACTGGCTTTCTATCCCCACCGTCTAAAACTGATCTTTCTTTAAAACGTAAAACACAAAGTTGTATTTGAACATTTTAAACCTGTCAACAGAATGTCTCCCACTTTATTGAAACACTTTAAGAATAATGGAAAGCATATATATGTATTTTTTTTTCTACTGGGAGGGAAAGAACAATTACTAGTCACGGTATTAAAGGTTGTTTGTCAGTTTTTAGAATTTTTCTAGTAGGTTTTCTGATTTTCAATAGAAAACGCCCCCATGAAAGTAAATCAATCAACCAATTGTCTATTTAAAGAAAAACTATAATTTAACAAAAAAATCTAAACTGTTGAGTGTATAGTAGCATTCATGTACATGGCCCCATTTGCCAAAAAGAAACATGTAAGAGATGAAATAAATGTGCAACCTGGTTGGAAATGGTATTTCTATGCCCTGAATCCTAGGTAACTGTTCACAAAACCATGTATCTGAGACATATATTGGAAGAATTCCACAGTATTTAGGAAAAGCAAATTATTTCCACTTAGAAAGGAATTAGCATATTCCAAATTTCCATTATTAAACTTTACTTACCTTAAACCAAACTCTCTCAAATTCAGCACCATTGACACTTTGGCCGGGATGATTCTTTGTTGGTGGGGTCAGGAGGTTAATATGTGCACTATACGACGGTAAGCAACATCAAGGTCCTCTACCCACTAGATGCCAGTAGCACCCCCTTAATTGTAACAACCCAAAATGTCTCCAGACATGGCCAAATGTTGAAAACCAAAACTTTAGGAGAAAAGAACTCAAATTAGTTGAGTTCCTACTCCATACCCCGGAATGTGGGAGCATTTTGCATGCAAGATATTTGGGTTATTTAACTTAATATGGGTTGAGAGATGCTGAGGAAGCCTCAGCCCCCAAACACCTTCCTTCTCTTCCTTGTTGCTAGATCTGAAATCCACTAAATATTTGTTTCCCTTTGGGCTAAACATGTTTGTTTCAGTGAAGTCCTTTAAAGGTGGAAGGACGCCGAAAGCAGTAACCCACTACCACTCATATCTCAGTATGACTTTAGTTTAGGGACAATAGAAACAGGAAGAGAGGCTAGAACAAGGGTGCCCAATGTCAGGAAGAAAGAGTAAATAAAAAGCACTGAACAAATTTCACCGTCTCCACAAGTTTTCCAGTATCTTTTCCAAAAAAAAAAATGATGGGTCAAGCTGAATTCCTCAAATGTGGCTATCACAATACATTAGATGGTTGCAAACCTGTCGTTTCATAGCCTTGGGACTCTACAAGCTCAAAAGTCTCCTTCCTGTCATTTATTCTTTCAGTCATTCAACAAATGCCTAATGAACAAGATTACATGACCAGTAAATGGTGAAGTGATTAGAAGTAGGCCAGCAGGTACAGCACTGTGTGGTGAGTGCTACAGTAGAAGGACGCAGTGAATGCTATGGGATAATAGAAGAGAAGTATCAATCTCAGCCATGGAGAGCTTGGCATACCAGGGAGACATGAAGTTAGAGCTGTAGAGACCAGATCGTGAAGTCCGTGGCATTCCAAGTTAAGGACTTAGTTTGCATTTCATCTAGCAGCTTAGGGAAAGCAATGAAGTACTATTAATTTATTATTATTGTTTTTGAGACAGAATCTCACTCTGTTGCCCAGGCTGGAATGCAGTGGCACAGTCTCAGTTCACTGCAACCTCTGCCTCCTGGGTTCAAGCGATTCTCATGCCTCAGCCTCCCGAGTAGCTGGGATTACAGGTGCTTGCCACCATGCTCTGCTAATTTTTTTGTATTTTAGTAGACACAGGGTTTCACTCTGTTGGCTAGGCTTGTCTGGAACTCCTGACCTCAGGTGATCCGCCTGCCTCGGCTTCCCAAAGTGCTGGAATTACAGGTGTAAGCCACCACGCCTGGCCACAATGAAGTAGTTAAATCAGGGAATAATCTGACCACCTATCAAAATGAATGAGGTAAAATTTGAGATAGAAAGGAGCAAAGGCATATTCTTAAGCTGAATTCCTAATTTTCCTAAGCTAAATGCCTCATAACGCTTAACTCTTTCCTTCAAGTCCCAAGATTGCATCTTTGTGCTGGCCTCATCCTGGCCGGGCCTCCTACCTGTTCCACATCCACAGGCTAGAAAACACACTTCACTGGTTTTTGCACACAACCCTGTGGATCCCATCTATTTATTGTTAATGAAATTTAAGTTGGGCATTATTTATAAAGAGATGTTTTGAGTAATATGATATGCAGATAAGACCACAGCCTAAAACTCATCAGCCTCTTATCAGAAGTTGGAGCAATTCTGGAATTGCCAAAGCCTTCCATGGAATGTCAGGCTAGAAATAGAATAGACAGGGTTTGTTCTTATCGTTGTAGATTTTCTGACTCTACAAGATTACCTCAGAACAATTAGAAATCATTTCAAATACTGATTCTTCATGTTCTTTTTTTCCTATCCTTGTGATAATGTAGGTAAATTCTGAAATTAGAATAATGGAGTCATGACTCTTAAAATTCTGTGTGAATTCTTAGCATGATGAAAATGTGCTTCTGAAGGGTGCTTCGAGTGAGCATTAGGGAATGAGAGATCACCGGATAACAAAAGTGCTACTAATGCTGTCTTGTATGCCCCTAAACTCGTACACGAGGAGCTGCCCTGAAAGAATCAAAAGGAATGCAATGCTTTTGAATCTGTCTACCATTTCTCAAGGATCTTTACATGACACCATTACTTTCCTTAAGAGACCACGTTTCTGGTAACTTTTTGAATTTCTTCATGTGTGCTTTGAATATATGTAGTAAGCACTCACTAATATTCATCGAATCAATGAATGACCGAATGAATGGTAAATGATGTAAACCTCCACAGAAGGCTAAATAGAAGGCATAAAAGAGGTTGTTGTTGGAATAAACCAACTAGTAGGAATTCCAATTACATTTGTGCAAAAGTGAAATTTACAGTCATTGACTTCAAAACATGAAAATTACCCTCAGACAGGAGAAAATAGAAATCATAAAAAGTTTTAATACACATCAATGAATAGTCACAAAATCAAAGGGAACAAGTGTTTTTTTTTTACATTTCTATTATTTTTTAATGTTTCATTTTTGTTTTGTATTGCTTTTGGAATTGGTTTAAAGGGAAATCACAAATAAAAGCTAAGTAATAGAAAGAAGAAATAAATAAGACCCCAAACTAGGTTAAATTCACTGCAATAACAATAATTCAGTGAACTCTGAGTTTCCTGGCAGTTAAAACATGTAGAGTTTTGATGAAAACCAAGAACTGCCTAGTGCTGTCTGGCCCTTTCAGTCATTATTGGTGCTGAGAATGTGGGAAACATGACTTCTAACAGGTACCAAGTACCCATTTGGTGTCACCACTTAAAAATCTATGTGCATATTTACTATAGATGACTAACAATTAGTGGTTCCAGGATATATTCCTTGTTTGTAAATAAAACCCTTGCCAAATCTGTCTTCTCAAATGCACATACCAAGTTTAAAATGTAGCAAGTTATCCTTTTTCTATAATCTAGAAGGATTTTGAAAACAGGTAATAAAGCTGGGGATAGTTGTTTATTTGTATTCATAACTCATAAAGATTTGGGGCAGCTTTATTCAGTACTTGCATTAGCCAGAAACTTTGTGTAGTATTTTTTAAACTTTATTTTAGTTATAATATATTTCAAAACTTAAAAAAAGCTCAGAAAGTAACATATCAAACTTCTTTGTACCCACCACTTAGATTTTAACAAAAATACTTTGCCATAGTTGCTTCAGAGCTTTTGTTTTAAATGAAATGGATCTGAAGATAATCTTTCCCATTAAACTCTTTCTTCATTCCCAGAGATAACCCTTACTTATCCTGAGGTGGCTATATATCCTTCTATACTTTTACGTTTACTGCATACATATGTTACCATTAGCAATATGTAATCTTGCTTTGTGTGTTTTGAGAATTTATATAAATGCCTTCATACTCAAGGTCTATTTTGATAATTGCTTTGTTCATTAGACAAGTTTTTCTAGTTTCACCATGTTGATACTTATAAATCTCTTTCTCTGATTTTTTTATCCTATATTATTTCAGCATGTAATGCATTTGTTTATCCTCTGCTGATGGACATGTGGGTTATTACTCTCCAAAGAGGTTGCAGCAGACTGTGTGGTTCTGATTCCCACGCAAACCTTGACACTGAACACCATCAAACCTCTGAAGTCATCAGACTTTTATTTTTTATTTTTTGAGACAGAGTCTTGCTCTTTCGCCCAGACTTTTATTTTTATAAACTTGAGGCACTTACATTGTCTCACTGTTGCTTTACTGAAATTTTCCTGGTTACTATTGACGTGTTTTGATATTTTGACTCCCTGTCTGTGAATTACTTCATTAATAACCATTTCATTGTGGACATTGAGTGGGAGGAATTGTTTGTTACTTAATTAACAATAGTTGAAATTATTTATATGTTTTGGATGCTAATTCATTGTCTTTAATCTTTTCATTTGCATTTTAAAAAATCTGTGGCTTCTCTTTTTTATTTGTTCATGGTGTCTATTTTGATATAGATATTTAAATTTTAATGTAGTGCCATTTCTAATCAGTCTTCTCATTTATGGCTTATGCTTTTTGCATCTTATATATGGTATTATTGTTCAGAAATTATATAATATTTAATTATATTATATAAATTATATTATGTAATTATAATAAAAGCATTTTCTCTTTTCTCTTTCTAAATGTATTAAAGTTTCGCATTTCACATCTAGAGCTTTAACCCATCTGGAATGGCAAGCCGGATGTCCCAGAACCATGTTGTCAGTGTTTCTCCCCTACACCACCGCCTCTCACTCTCCAGTGATCTACAATGTTACCTTCATCATATACCAGTTTTACACATGCTCTGGCATGCACCTACAGACACACACACGCACACCCGTATGTGTAAATGGGTTCACACACACACACATTCTCTCTCTCCTATATGTGTAAATGGATTTGTTTCCAAGTTCTCTAGTCTGTTTCATTGGTCTGTTTGTCTACTAGTACATCAATATCATCCTGATTTTATTAATCTAGCTTTATAATAACTTAATATCTGAACAAGAAAATTTCCCCTCCTAATTCTTCTTCAAATTTTTATTGATCATTCTTGGCACTTTGCTCATCCATATTAATTTTAGAATTAGTTTTCTGTCAAGCTCATGAAAAACTCTGTAAGGTTGTGATTAGTTGCATTGAATTTAGAGATTTATTAGATGAGAATTAACATCCTATGATATTAAGTCTTCCTACAAGGACATATGTATCTCTCTTCAAATATTAACATCTTCCTTGTGTGCCTCAACAAAATTTTATAATTTTATCGATAGGAGCTTTCACATCTTTGCTTGGATTTATTCATAGGTAATTTGTAGTTATTTATATATTCTGGAAAAGTTCTTTTTATATTGTGAATACAAGTGCTTTGTCAGATATGTGTTTTGCAGCTATTTTATCTTGGTCCTTGGCTAATTCACATTATTTTTTATTGCAACTAGCTAAGACCTTCCATACAATGTTGAATAGAACTTGATAACTGGCACTCTTGATTTGTTTCTGACTTTGAAGGAAATGCTTCTATCAATACTTATGTTTACTTACAGTTTGAGACAGATTGTCTTTCAGAAAGATTCCTTCAATTTCCATTTCGTTAAAAGTTTTTAAATAATTACTGGGTTGTATTTTCTCTGTTTTTTCAAATTACCATTTTTTTCTTTAATCTGCTGACGTGATAAACTACATTAACCAATATTTCTAATGTTAAATACTATGTATAAACACACACATACACACATACGAGATGGGTTCAATTAATTGCTATTTTATTTGTGACTTTTGCATTTATACTTCTGAAGGAGATACGCCTTTTAAGTTTTCTTTCTAATACTGATTTGTCTACTTTTGCTATGAAGAGGTAATTGGCCTCCTTAAGTGATTTGGGGAGTTTTTCCTTTTTTGCTCTTTTCTAAAACATCTTATATAACAGGACAAGTGTTCTTGGAAGGTTTAAGAGGGCTCTAGTAAAATTATAGTGGCCTATTCTTTTTTATAACAAAGAAATTTTGGATATAGATTAAATTTATTTATTTTTTCCTTTCTTTTTAGAAAATTATTATTATTTATTTTAATAGGTTTTTGGGGAACAGGTGGTGTTTGGTAGATTAAATTTATATGATGATTAAAAATAAATCTGCTCATGTCTTCTATTATTTTTTCTTTAATCAATTATAGTTATTTATATTTACCTAGATATTGTTCATTTTTATAATTTGTGTTAAATTAATTGATATTATGTTGTTTAAAATATCACTTAATACTTTTAAATATGTTCTATGTCTGTGTTTATTTGCCCTTTTAAACTTTCTAATTTTGACTATTTCTTTCTTCTCTCTTTTTTTTCAATCAGTCAAGCTAGAGAATGATGTTATTAGTCTTTTCAATAGAAAAGCTTTTGGCATAGTTGTTTTCTCTTTTTCTTTTTCATTAATATATTCCCTTCATTATTTCCTTTCTTCTAGTTACTGTAGATTTACAATGTTATTCATTTCCTAATTTCTTGATTTAAATGTTTAACTCATTTTTAATCTTTCCCCCTTTCTAATTTGTGTTAAAGATTATAAATTTTCTCCAAGTACTAGCTTCATTTTATGATCTTTAAAAGGTAGTGCTTATCTTGTCATTTGATTTTAAATATTTTGTAACTTCAATAACACATTTTAAACAGTAAATTATTTTAAAATGTTTTGCTAATTTTCAAATATATTGGCAGTTTCTAACTATAATTCTATTTTTTTATACTTACTCGTGCCAAGGTGTAAGAAAACAGATGTGTATTTCGATTTTCTGGGGCTTTTTGACAATTGCATTGTGACTTTTTGTTTGGTCAAATTTGTAAATGTTAACGGTGTGCTTACTTCAAGAATACTATTTTCTAATTTGGGGCTGTAAGTTTCCAATGTGTAACATATATAGTTAATCGTTTTTATTTTGTTTTGCAAAATTTTTCGTGACTTATAAAAATTATTTTTTCTGCTTAGCTGGCTTACTAATTTCTCAAAGAAGTATGTGAAAACTGCAAACCGTGTTTGTTAATCTGTCATTATCTATATCAAGTTTGCCAATTGCTGCTTTACATAGTAGAGTCTATATGATTTAGTTATTTCAGGTTAAGATAGATAGTTTTCTAGTAAATTGTTCCTTTTATCACTATTCTTAATAATTCTTGGTCTCTTAAAGGCTTATTTGCCTAACATCAATAATGCTGCATCTGCCTTCTTTTGGTGAATATCTTTTCTGGTATACACTTTTCCTTCTTACCCCTTTCAGTCTTTCATTATTATATTTCAGGAATGTCTCTTAGAAACAGTCTAAGCAAGATTTTATATTTTTATTCCATCTCAGAATATCTTTCTTTAGAATATGGAGTTAAATTAATTCCTATTTCTTGTGATTATTGATGAACATATTACTTCTTTTTTGTTGTTTGACTTCTAGTTTTATTTTTACCATGCTTTCTTTTGTTGGTGCTTCTTTTTTTCTCCTCTTTTCCTGCCTTCTTGAGACGATTCCTTCTTTTCCCCGACTATGCATTGATGTCATATATATTATTTTCATACTTTTACTGGGTACCCATAATTTTTAACTCTGTATTCACAAAGCTTAAAGTTTAACAATATCCCCACATTCCCTCAGAAGAAAACAAAAAACTTAGATCACTCATGCCACTTTTTTTAATGTTACGGTTGTCTAAAATTATAATTCCATATTTTTTAAACAAACCCAAATTACTCTTTTTAAAAGAAAATAGTCAATGCTTGTTTATTTTTACCCACATGTTTATTTTATTTTTATTCTATTTTCATTATTTTATTTTTTCACCATTGCTTCTTGCAGCCTACTCTTTTCAGTTTCAGCCTCTTTCTTAGTCAAGCGCATCATTTAGTAATTTTTTTTCAATGAGGGTCTGTGAGTGATAAACTGGCTCAGTCATTTCATGACTGAAATGTCTTTATTTACTCACATTCTTAAGTGTTAGTTGATTTAGGCATTATTTCATTATCTTCTGACTTCTATTTGTATTGCCTGAAAGTCTTTTGCCACCCTACTATTCCACAGGAGGGAATATATTTTTTACTCATGATGAGGTAAAAATAAGTTTTCTCTACAGTTTCATTATGATGTATCAGGTATGGATTCACCCTTTTCAGTGTGCTTGGTACTAATGTGCTTCTTCAGTAGATGGATTTGTGTTTGTAATAAACTCTGGAAAATCTCAATCAATTTTTGAATATTTCCTCTCACCCATTCTCTAATCTCATCTTGTGGAGCATCTATTAAAATCATCCTCTTTCACTATGTTATGTCTTCCTTGTCATTAACATCTCTTTCAAATGTTTTATCATTTCATCCCTCTATGTAGCATTCTGCGAAATTTCTTCATATTTAGCTCCAGGTCATTATTTTTCTCCGAATTTGTTGTCAATTTGTGTATTGAGTTTTTAGTTTAAATGAAATTCTACATTTTAAGCCGTACCTTGTAGCTTTTCTTCTAATCTACTGTCTGAGTTTTCAGTCTATTTTACATTTTCTACTTAATTTCAACTTTTATTTTAGATATGGGAGGTATATGTGCAGGTTTATTACATGGGAATATTGCCTGGTGGTGCTGAGATTTGGTGTACAGATCCCATCAGCCTGGTAGGGAGCATAGTACTTGGTAGGTGTATTTTTTTTAACCTTTCCCACGGACCCTCTCATAGTCCATAGTGTCTATTGTTTCCATATTTATGTTCATGTGTGCTCAATGCTTAGCTCCTACTTTAAGTGAGATCATGGAGTATTTGGTTTTCTGTTTCTGCTTCTGCATTAATTTGTTTAGGATTACGACCTCCAGCTCCATCCATGTTATATTATCTTTTAAATTAAGGTTCTTATTTTCAATTTTATTATCTCCTTTGGACATAATAATATCTGAAATTGTGGGGGTACTCATCTTTCTCTTTATGGTGTCTGCTGATTCTCCCTTACAGTGGATCATTCTCCCATATGATTGTAATTTTTGACATCATCATTATATGTATTTTCTTCTTTTGGGGTTCTACACACCAGGATAGAAGAGTCTCTATACAGTGTACAATGGATTCATTTGCTTTTGGTGGTTGGCCCAGATATTTCTGTATAAGACAAATCCTTACTTGTGTTTCTTTGCTTAGAATACCAGTGCAGTGTGGAAATGTACATTCACATGCCACACCTGCAGGCAATTCAGGCTTGGGTTTTGATACTTCATGGGGAAGGTGGAGACTTTTTTGTCCTGCCTAGAGCCTCAAACAGAAACAAATGTCCTTGCTACTTCCATGACCTTGTGTGTGAAGATGACGTTCTTTCCTTCCTTGTGTGGTGGGGCAGCCCCACCAGGGTTAGAACCTTATGTGGATGCCTCAGGTTCAGCTGCACATCTTGAGTGGCCCAAGGCCATATCTTCTTTGTTTTCTCTTCCTATAAACATGGAAAACCCGGCCAGGCGCAGTGGCTCACGCCTGTAATGCCAGCACTTTGGGAGGCAGGTGGATCATGAGGTCAGGAGATTGAGACCATCCCGGCCAACGTGGTGAAAACCCATCTCTACTAAAATACAAAAAATTAGCTGGGCATGGTGGCGCATGCCTGTAGTCCCAGCTGCTTGGGAGGCTGAGGCAGGGGAATTGCTTGAACCCAGGAGGCGAAGGATGCAGAGAGCTGAGATTGTGCCACTGCACTTCAGCCTGGCAACAGAGTGAGACTCCATCTCAAAAAACAAACAAACAAACAAACAACAACAAACATGGAAACCCTAACTCCTAGCTATTGGTATACAGATCCAAACTGACGTCCCCTGGATGGTATTCAATTTGTTTGTTCAGTCTTCACTCTGGCTGTTTATGCTGATATCTTGGAGTATATCTTTCTTTATTTTGAACTTATGTGTGTTTAACTAAACCATGTTATATTTCATCAATACGTGTATGCGTTTTGTCCAGGAATGGGCTCTGTAATGAGTCTGTCTATCATGTTGCCAGACTGTAAGTGCTTACAGGTAATCTTACTTATACAGATACATACGTTGGAGTACTGTTTTTTGCCATTTATTAGCTGTGATATGCCTTTTTTTCTGCTTCAGTTTTCTCATTTAAAAATGAATTTATTCATAACTACTGCATTTGACTGTCATAAGATTTAAATAAAATGATGTATATAAGCTGGGCACAACGCCCACATATAGTAGCCACATAATAAATGTGAGCTATTGGGCGTGGTGGCGCGTGCCTGTAATCCCAGCTACTTGGGAAGCTGAAGCAGGAGAATCACTTGAACCTGGGAGGCGGAGGTTGCAGTGAGCCGCGATCGCACCACTGCACTCCAGCCAGGCGACAGAGCGAGACTCTGTCTGAAAAAAAAAAAAAAAGTGAGCTATTATATGAAATTGATTACTATCGATTAACTTATGTTGAATATTTATAACTATAGATTTTGGAGATTATTGTAATCGTTTTAATATGTTTTTAGTAAGTATGAACTTATGTTTGTATGTAGTGTGCTTACATTTTATTTTCCAGAATCTTAAAGGAAAAAAAAAATATTGGGCTCAAAATATCTTCTTTCTGATGATTTCTCAGGGTCCATAGGGGCTATGATTAAATAAAATTAAAAAATCTAACAGATAGTGGTACATTTCGAGTTCAAATAGATCTTTATATGCCTGTGACTTGTCTGCTAGCCTATCTACCTCTCTGATTCAATGTGCTACATCCAAAGCTGAGATCCTTTTCCCTGTGTCCTTGTTTATGTGAGAAATATTTTCAAGGGAGAGATTCAAACAGTTAAGGAAGATCCTTACCTTATAGGCAGTAGGGATCTAGGAAGGGATTAAAAGCCTAGGGATGGTGTAATCCAGTTTGCATCCTAAAGAGATGGCTGTTTTCGGGGAAGATGGGTTGGAGGAGGATGTAGTAGAATTCTGAAGTGGTCCCCAAGCTTTCCACTTCCTGATGTGCACACACTGTGTAATCCCCTATGCTTGAGTTTGGAAGGAACCTATGGATATGATGGCTCCCTTGATTAGGTTACATTATATAGCAAATGATGGTGAGAGAGTCACTCTTGTGCTTAGTTAGATTATGTCTAAGACTGTCTTAGCATACTAGGGTGGAGGAAAGATGAAAGTCAGTGAGATGTGTTTCTGCTGGTCTGGAAGAAATAAACTCTCATGTGTATGGAGAAGACCTGTGGCAGGAATAATAGGTGACTTCTAGAGCTGAGAGTGGTCTCTAGTTGATGGCCACCAAGAAAGCAGGCATTTCAGTCCTACAACTCTAAGGAACTGAGGTCTGCCAACAGTCACATGAGCTTGGTAAAAGACCCTGAGCTCCAGAAAGGAACATAGTCCAACTATCATCGTGAATACATCCTCATGAGACCCTGAGTAGAGAATCCAGCAAACCTCAACCTGACATCTGACCTACAGGAATCATGAGATAATAAATAGGAGTTGTTTTAAGCTGCTAAATTTGTGCTAACTTTATACATTGCAATAGACAAGCCTGTCCAACCTGCCTTATTTTGTTGTTGTCATTGTTCTGTTTTATTTTAAGCTTTTTAGCAGTGAGAAGCCATAGTTTTTAGTTTCTGTCTGTACCCATATTCTGAAAAGAGCAATGAGGAAGGGACTTTACTGGCCCAACCAGAAACAGAAACTAAGAACCCATGACTGCATTCTCTCCCTTGGACACCCTAGTAAGACAGAGAGATCAGTTGGGTTACTGTAACGGCTCAGTCCCAAATGAGACAGATCTAGATTAACACTGAGTGTTCTGGAATGGAAATGATGACAGTGTTGAAGGAAGATAAATTAAGAAGGTAGACATGAACTTAGTCATCGAGTAAATGTCAACATGGAATGTCCCAGAATGGCCTTAAGGTTTTGGGGAAGATCTTGATTCTTTTAACCAAATTAGAGAAAACAAAGGTGAGGAAAAGTTTTACCAGGAACATAATGAGTTCAGTTTGGGACTGTTAATAAAAATGGTCCCAATTATTTCTCTCCATGTGAACATGCTTCTTTGCAATGGATCTTTGCACTTCTTACCACCAAGAAGTGGAAACCCATTTCACTCCTCTTCTCCCACCCCTTGAATCTGGGCTGGACTTGAGTCTTGTATTGGCCAATAGAATAAAGAGGAAGTAATGGCATACCAGTTCTAACTCTAGGCCTCAAGAGGCCCTGAACACCTTTGCTCTTTCTCTTGGTACCATGCAGCCCCATGTGAGCAACTCTAGGTTAGCCTACTACTGGATGGAAGACTACATGCAGCAGAGATAGGTCATCCTGACTTATTCTGGGCCAGGCAGGCCTTACCTTAGCAGACAGCTGACCACAGACACACGAGTAAATCCAGCCAACACCAGAACAACCACCTTGTTGAACCCAGCCCAAATTGCCAACCCACAGAATTATGAGCTAAATTAGTAGTTATTGTTTTGAGCCACCAGGTTTTGGGGTAGTTTAAAATACAACAAAAGCTGACTTTTACAGACATTAATTTTGAGGCACTTATGAAATATCCATTTAGGTATGTTCAGTGGGTAGTTTGGGTTCTAGACATGGACCATAGCAGAGCAGATGATGTTCTAGATAGAGATTTAGGAGTGATCAGCTTAGGGATGAATGTTGACATCAAGGATGAACATGAGTATAGTTTTTAATTTTCTGAACAAGATGTCAATTTCTTGATGATAATGGCTATTGTTAAATATTGTTCTTTATTCAGCTCTACTGCCATTATTTTTAAGGAGAAACTATTATGAGATGAACAATTAGGAGAAATGCCTATGAGAGTAATCAACTTTTCTCTTGAGCTTATCTGAGGTGTTAATGCAGCTTGAATCATTCCTCTCAGAATGAAATGTTTGGAAAACAAAGTTTAAATTTGCCCTTTCACTAGAAGGGCAAAAAAAAAAAGTTTTTACCTTTACTGTTCTACAGGCTAGTGGACCATTCTACCCAAGGCATATCCATGCATAATGTGTGCTACTCAAAAGAGAGAGATCAGCAACAGTCAACCTAACTTGCAAGGTCTTCTTTTGATCCTTGTGATAACCTTGTGAAGTTGGTATTAGGATTATCCCATTTTCCAGGTGAAGAAATGGAGGCTCCCGAGTTTAAAATGATGCTCAAGATTACCCAACAATTATATTTAAGAGCCAGGATTCAAACCTGCTTTTAAATCAAAGTCTCTCACTCTTTCCACCTCACTACCACATCCCAGAAGACTTTTTGAATGTATAATCGAATTCAGTTCTCACCACTATCTTGGGAGGTACTCCTAGTCATCCAAAAACCTCTTTGCCTTATATATCTTTTTATTTGTCCTCTCCAACACACTATTATACAGTTTATTTTACCCTATCTAAAATCCCTTGTAAGCCTCTCCACATGGCCCAAGAAATAGGGCAGAGCCAGACTGGGTTATGCTTCCAAGTGAGTCACGCTAACCTATCTTGTCATTAGAAATGGCTCTGAGTCTTTATCTGCCCACAAACTCTAATTAATGATCATTTAACTGTACTGTCAACTCTGTTTAAATTTGAGTGATACCAGTTGTTTCTTCCTTGGGCCAACCAATAGCAACAGGGGAAGGCATTCATGCATGCCATTGTCCGGGTGGTTCTGGGCCTATAGCAGCCCAGTTTAATGGGCATTCAGAGCTCATTAGTGAGGAAACACATCAGGAGTGACCGCTCCGGTGCCACACGTTGCAACTAATAGCCCTGCCGAACAGAATCGTTTCTGTTTCTGCTCAGTTGTTGTGAAATTCTTTCAATGTCAACAAGTGGTCGTGTCGGCAGGAGCCCGCCATCCTGCCCAGCAGTTTTATCCGTTGCTCTCCTGAGCCAGACTTGTGTCCTCCTCCATTGTCCAGCCCCACAAAGGAGCCTGAGCAATCACAAAGCTTTCACAGCCATTCATCATCAGCTCACCGATTCTGCGGGCAAGATTGCCCGCCAAAGTTTGGGCCAGTCCTGTGGGGATGGCATGTATGGATCCACAGGCAAGACACACTGGGCCTCTACCCCCTGCCTTGGGGATCTGAACAGACAGAGAACAGTACAGACAGTTTGATTTCCTCATCCAAGCAAAAACCAAAATTACATGTAATATGGAGAATCAGACTAAAAATGCACTTTGAGAAAAACAAAAAAATTGCAGGTGTGGCAAGCTTGGGTAAATTATTCCATCTGGCAAAAATATTCTGTAGTGGAAAAGAGAGGAAATTCTAATCAAAGTGGGCATTTGGCACCAAAAGTCAGCAACAGGTTTATCTACTCAAGAGATGCATCTTCTCTTATTCACAAAAAACTTGGTATATTTGCTCAGTCCATAGAAATGAAAGTTGTCTATAAAACATCATGCAAACTTTCTAATCTATATTAGGGTTTTAGAAAAAAAGGGCTTTTATCACCAGGTTGTTGAGAATTGGTCCTATTTGCTTGAAATACAGAAGCACTAGAAAATGGTTTCCCAAGTATACTATTTTAAAATCATAAGAAAAGTGCCGTATATTTTAAGTAAAAGAAAAAACTGTGCTCTCCTTGGATGATATACTTTCTTCATTCTTTCAGTGTTCTCTGAAATAAATATCTGTTATAATTGGCTTCGTATTTGACAAAGTAGGCAATGGTCAAAGTGATAAAAATTCTTAACTCCTTAGCTCACCCTCCAAGCCCCAGTCCTGGGCTCTGAATGTCTTCAGTGTCCAGTATCTGTATGCTCTTGTAAATACCTCTTTCCTCCACTGGATTTTTAAATTATTGGTTTGTGCATCTGTATCCCTTGCTAGACAAAGAGCTGCTACAAAGCTATTTCTACTTATTGATAATTTTTGGTTGACTAAACACATAGAGATGAGTAAATGCTCAATAATTGTTCAGTTAGGTAATCCACATCACAAAGTTGTCAAAAAGTGAACTATGTGTTTGCATTTTCCATCTAGGAGTCCAACAAAATATCATCAGCTATTTAATATTTTGGAGCATTTAATATCCAGGTCATATTTCAACTCACAGCCCTTGCAAATGTGGAGCTTTAGGATACAGTAGTTAAATAAAAATTACTTCCAGATCCAATATTTATGGTAGGATGAACAATTTTTTTTATTGTCTACATTGTCATTGACAAACAATATCTAACTGAATTTCTTTTTTGTTTTCCTCTTAAGATGTGCTTTCCTTTCTGCTATATCTGTTATCTTTGTTACCATCACCTTAGCTTCCAGTTATTGAGAACTTACTATGTGCCAGATACTGCTTACAACTCCAGTCTTTGCTCAATCAAATCCACCCAGTTGCTTTTATTCATTCCGTGAATATGTAGGATAGCATGATGGTTTTGCAGTCCCTGTAGGCATTATTATATGTGGAACTCTTTGCAAAGCCTGCATTTTAAAAGATTCTGAAATACTTTTGTGGGTGTCCTGTTTCAGATGCTAGAAAGATGCTAATGGACCCTTCTGACTTTCTTTTTGGTGCTTCTCTTAGGCAGCATTTTCAAAAGATCACTAACTCATACATGGGCTTTACCTCTCTAGATGAAGCTGCACGATGTCAAGGTAAGCAAATGACCCTTGCTTCTTTTCAGGGTGAGAGATGACATGCATTGATTTCCAAAGAAGTTCCCAGATGATGGCTGAAACGCAGACTTTGAATTGTTTTTGCAATTATTAAAATAAGAAAAACCAATAATATATGAAGTCTTTATTTTTTTTTTAAATAGTTTCTCTGGTATCTTTAGTAAGTTGGTTCTGACCTACACAAATGTCATTTGTTTGTAAGGGCTGTATATGAATTACTTCATTTAATCCTTCTAAGGATTTTATGAGGTAAGTCTTAATATTATCTCCATTTAACACATTAAAAAAAGATGCCTAGAGGAGCTAACCAATCTGCCCATGGTTAGGTACCTAATAGGCCACAGGGCCAGGTGTGATTCTCCTTTCAGGGCCTATGTGCTCAACAAGTGTACATATTTCCATTGGTTTCCATTCTGAGGCCATGGCGGAACCATAAATTTACCTTGCATCCTTTGGCAGTTGCAGATAGAAATTTCCTTAAATAAGTTTCTTGTAATGCTAGAACTGCTTTGGCAATATTGGCCCAATATTTCCAGAGGGATGTTGTCTAAGAAAGCCTTTCTAAATGCAACTTGCAATCTCTTGTTCTTCAGGTCATACGAGGACAGCTCTTCACCTGTATGACCACCTTGAACTTTTCACAATAGGACATGAAGGTGTTTGTTTTGTTTTGTGGCTTGCAGTCCCCACAGCGTGTCACAGAGGAAGTGATATGGAACTATTATCAAATGCAGCTTTTGTGTCCCATCCGCATGAGTGGGGAATGAAGGGCTTTGCAGCGCCTTTCTTTGGGGGACTTTCAAAAGGATAATTGAATTGTTTAAATCAAATTTGGGTGCCTCTGTCACAAATCATTACCTGTCTTTCCTCTATCTATCTCTTTGTTTTTCAAATTAATGGCACATACCACACACTGACCTCCATTAGCTTAATTTGGTTGAGACATTTTCCAGTCCGTATCATCAAAATGAGAGAGAAAATTATGTTGGCCAGGGAACCATCTGTACAGTGCAAAATGTTAAAGCAGCAGGCATTTTTCTATATTTTCTCATTTTTGAAAGACTCTGTATACAACTCTAAATACTTAAAGTCACTAACTCAACACATTTCTCAGATTACTAATTTAGATTTCATAAATGAGACTGGTATTTCTGTTGCCTAGGATGAAATTCAAACTATTCTTATATTCGAATCCTAAGACATGCACTACATAAAGAATGCTAAAGCCTTTGTCTACTTAATCAAATGTTTCTCTTAATGGAGAGTGCTATATATAGCTCTCTGTATTCTCTAGCATTTCACAAGAAGTGCTATGAACTAAAATCATCTCCAAACCCACCGGCTCAGCACACTCAATTTTTAATGTGTTGACACATTAACTAGAGCTAATTGCTTTCTTTTGTAAACTAAGTGATACTCTAACTTTCCAGTTAGGTTAGTTATTTTCAATATATATCTGAGATTAAGAAATATGATCTGTAGATTAAATGGTCATAAATAATTCAATTCAGCATAAACTTTTAGTATGTGTTCCAGTAATTTTGCCAGGCTGTAAGGACACAACATTGAGAGGAAAGTACACTCTTTAGTAGAGAAAATGTACAGTGATTGTTTGCCTATCAACATCACAATGTATTCAAAAATCTCTTTATAAACACCATATAGACACAAGGAGGAAGCCTGGTGAAGTACAGTAGAAAAGTGGCAAGACACTAGTTGTTGGCCCTGGTTCTTCCTTTACCAGATGTGTGACTGCAAGCATGTCACTAAACTGTGCCAGGTCTCAGCTTCCTCATGTGTTAAACCAGGGCCTTGAACAAGATGTAAGTTTCTCCACCCATCCTCCACCAAGGACCCTTTAAATATCTTTTCCTCAGCTTCCTTATGTTTTGAAAGAGTTAATCTAAGAAGTATTTATTGATTATTTGCTATTGTTCATTAATAATTACTTTCTACTAAAAATCTTTATGGTATTGCCAATCAGAACTTTTCATAAATATGGGACCACAAGGTTGCCAAGCTAATTTGATATGATTGTAACTGAAATCAATAAAATCATACGTTAGTAAGTCAAGGCCAGAGGTGCTCAAATTTTTTCCTTTCATGGCACCCTTGAGGACTCAAAAAATTTTTCACAGTGCCTCAAGGCCAAAATAAATATCTAAAAGTTCTGTTTATTAAGTACTTGGGTCCGAACAACTTAATAGGCATTTATGTCCTACGAATTTTTATTCAAATGATAGCCATTTTAATAAAAAATACACCTAAATTGAAAAAAAAATTATTCCATTCTTATAAAACCATGATTATTTACTAACAAAAAATGTGTGCTTGTTGGGCACTGTATGCCTTTACAAACCTTGTAATCAGATAATTTCCTGTTCTACATTCACTTTCACATGGCACCTGATTGCTTTTTACGGCAGCAATGGCCAAAAACTCAGTTTTACAAAAATAGGTTAGCAAAAGAAACGGAGCAAAATCTAATTTTGAGACCATGAACTACTTTGAGCTAGAAATGTGCCTGGTGTCTGACAGATGTTGAGTGTTGCTGTGTTTTCCATAAATTTAGAATTATCCCTCAGTGCCCCATGAGTTCACTTCAGCACCCCACCTCAACCCCAGTGATCCCTGGCACACAGTTTGGGACCCACAGAACTGGGCAATCTTATCATGGTCAAATGTGTAATTTTCACTAGGTTTTCAGAAAATTGTTCTAATAAGACTTTTAGAGACCTCACATCAGGAACCACTAGACCAGAAGCTCTTCAAAGTCCTCCCGTTCAACTCTAATATTGTGGCATTTATTCACTCAATACTTACTGAGCACCTACTATGTGTCAGGAATTGATCTAAGCTCTTAGGACACAACAATTGAACAAAACAGATAAAAACCCTCTGCCTCTGTGGAAATTTTGTTCTAGCAGGGAAAGACAGAAAAATAAAATTATCATAATAAATAAGTGAGGTGTATGGTATGTTGGAAGGCAATGCATTGTAGGGAATGAAGGGTAAGGTCAATGCAATTTTAAACAGGGCCATTGGGAGTAGATCTTATTGAAAAGGTAACATGTAGGCAGACTTGAAGCAGGTGACTCAGTCCTACCCAAATCTACAAGAGGAGTGTTTCAGGCAAGGAACAATGGGGCACAGGAGCTAAGGCAGAAGAGTACCTGGTGTGTTCAAGGGCAGCAAGGAGACCAGTGTGAAGGGATCAGAGCTACCAAGGAGTGGCAAGGTAGGAAAAGAGGTCGCAGATAAAGTGGGGCTGGAGGCAGAACAGGCAAGGCCTGGTAGAGCAGCATAAGAGCACTAGACTTTATTCTGAACCTGATGGGGCTACTAGAGGTTTCCAATGAGGGTATGACATGATCTGACTTACGATTTAATGGGATCACTTCAGCTGCTGTGTTGAAATAGACTATGAGGGAAGGGACCAATCGGGGGCTATTACCATAATCCAGGTGATAGTTGGTGGCAGCTTAAAACAGAGTAGCAGCAGAGGTGGTAAGAAACGCTGGCGGGATTTTCCAATTGATTCTGAGATATAAAAAGTGAAGTCAAAATCACCCCAAGATTTTGGACCTGTGGTAAAATTAAATACTACAACTTTAAATTGTTTTAATTGATTTTATGCAGTCCATAGAATAATAAAATTAACTTTGATGTTACATTTTTAATTGCATCTAACCTTTTATACTCAACACTACTTAGCTCAGGAATTAAACAGCTTTACTAGATGATTACTTCAGAACACATTAACAACAGTTCAATCCAACCGGACACATGACACAAACCACAGATATTTAATGAAGGAAATAATCTTTTTTCCAACAAATGTGTATCTTGAATTTTATGTGGCAGGCAACATCTAGGCTTTCTAGATGATTTAAAGAGGAATCTATTCTATTCCTACTTTCAAGGGTCACACCATTTATGAGGGTAAATAAAACATGTACATATAATATATTTAAAGATAAAAGGGTCATAAATGAGGTGCTGGTGAAGAGCTGTGGAAAGTCAGAGGAGGAAGAGATGACTCCCAGCTTTTTATGTGAAAGGAAAGTACCAGGGGAAAGAACTCATGAATTAAATGAACCTCTAGGAGTGAATACCTAGAAATACCTAGAACTGAATCCTGTTGAGATAATAGGGAAGAATAGCCTCTGTGGTCTATGGATTAAGACAATTCAGGAATGGGTTGTTCCCTTTAAGGCTTGTAGGAGGTAAGATTTGTTTTGATACCTATATAGTAAAGCCATGAATGGGGTTTGAACTTCATTCAATATGAAAGGGAAAACCACTCAAAGTGTTTTAATAGGGAACTAACTTGAAAGAATCCAGACTTGAAGAAGGTTAGCCTGACAGCAAAGGGCAAAATAGGTGGGAGGAATGAGAAACCAAGGATGTAATGGCATAAGTAAGATAGATGGTCATAA
Source organism: Pan troglodytes (assembly GCF_028858775.2). NCBI lineage: Eukaryota > Metazoa > Chordata > Mammalia > Primates > Hominidae > Pan > Pan troglodytes. Next base: position 109,916,547 of record NC_072408.2, on the reverse strand, counting down.
AAACCTGATATAGGCTAGTGGCAGGGAAAGTAGAAACAAAGTCATTGATTTAAGAGATTTTAGGGCAAGTTGTTTCTCCCACCACTGTCTTGACCAGGAGGAAAATCTTGAGCAGATCCCTCTCATATCTAGCCAAATACACTTTGGACTTTTCCTCCCACAGCACCACGCCCTCCCTTAAGTATACAGACCAGAGTCCATTCTCCAACTCAAGAGGTGAGTGGGAGAGGAGAAGTTAGCAAAGTAAGTGAAAGGAGGCTGCCTACACAGAGGACTGAGCAAAGTCTTAGGACTTAGGACATCTAAGTCTTGAGTCATTTCTGCTGGCTACTATCCACAGATTAGCACCAGATGCTACCATGAAGAACCATTACTAGAGCTGCCCAGCATGGCCATGTATATTGCTTGCTGAGATGAAGCTTCTGTGAGCAGTGAACACTGGCTTAGATACCTGCGGTTCATGGGCTTGGTTAAGGATGATGTCTGTCCCCAGGAATGCAGGCTGTGCAAGTCCTGAATGTGGTCAGTCCTGGTATCCTTGTCCTGGAGCCCACCTATTTCCCTCTTTATTCACATCCCCTTTGTTCCTCTCACCTTTCCCTCCAACCCAAGACATCCTTATCTAGTGTATATGCATAAGGGAGCTGAAATTGACTACAAATTTCTCCACATATAATGTTTACACTGAGTTCTCTTGGAGTCTTGGCTTTCGAACTCAAAGACCAAGGATTGTTTTGTTCTGTGGAATTTCTTTACTGCCATCTGGATGGCAGTCATTGTAGGATAGAATGTGTAAATGGGCATGGCGGGGAAGGGACAATGGAATGTACTCTCCAGTTCATCACGAAAATATCCTGCTGCAAAATGCTGCAGAGATTGAATCTATAGACCTTAAAGCAGGTTTAACAGCAACCAACAAAGACATGGTCAAGCTGAACTGGAGACTCATAGGACAATCTTGAAAAATAAGAAACCAGGTGTGAGAAATGAATGACTGCAGCAGCCTTGGCTTGAGGTTGATTCAAAGTTTTCTTTATAGAGGAAATAGTAGGAATCATGGGATAGGATAGAAATGCTAAGAAGAAATGTTGAAAGAAAAGAGAAGGGATGCAGCAAACAGAGCCCCATGCAAGGCCAGAAAAGAGAAAAGATGCCAAAGTTATAGCCCTAAGAAAGGTCCAGAGATGTGGACAGGAAGTGGTGAGAGGAGTCAGAAGTGAAACAGGGAAGAGGGAGACCCAGGATGGTGGCGCATCACATAGGTGTCAGGCTAAGCGTTTCTGGACAGAGCGGCAAAGAATCATTCTTGCTATAGCAAGGTTGAGGACTGTGAAAAGGGTTTGGCCACTTAGATGCCCTGGCAATAGCCTTGACTGTGAAGTAATCACTTATTTCTATATGTGATTATCTCATGATACAGTCCTTAACAAATGCTGTAGCAATGGCTTGAAAATTCTTCAGTTGGTACTTCATGATATTCTATTAATACTGGCTGGATAGGGGAGGGTAGAGATTGGGTGATGAGTGTGGGGAAGGCAGGAGAATACGTGGCACTGAAGTCATTCAATAAATAAATAGCATTCTTAGAATGTCTCAGACGAATTGTGAATTACTGTAAAAGGTGTTATTCTGTTGTTATAGTAATGCAAGCAGCAGCTCCATGTAATTAAGAAGTCTGTTAACTTAGACCTCATGGTGAATATTTTCATGCTGTAATATCAAAAGGACTGGAACTCCAAGGTTACTCTCTGGTAGGTAAGTGTCACAAAATCCCAAATTCATATGCTGTTTTTTCCCCCCGTGCAAACTAACAAAAGAGTGTGTGTAAGGAATTTGAGATTAGTTCTGTCTATTGTTAGCTCCCTGCATCTTCAAAGCATATCCCCGGGAACATCCTACCAGAAAGCGAATGATAAACAAACAACTCGTTTACTTCCTGCTCTGTTCTCCAGTGACTAAGACTTATGGCTGAGAGGTAATAGAAATCTCTTGAGCCTTGTAGATATTGGAGGAAACTAACATCCTTTGTGGTATCCCCAAGAAATTTTACTAGTCAGAGAAAGCTATTTTCTAACAAACAAGAACATAGCAAACCAAACAAACAAAAAAAAAATCTGCTTTTCCCCATATATTGATCCTTCTCTGCAAGTGCTGTGATCAGTTACCACCACAGCATCTGTTACAAGTACTTGTGATGACAGTCAACCTGCCAGAGACCTTTCCTACTGATAAACTCTTCTCTAATAGATATGACAAACCAATAAATTAAATAGTTTAAAAGAGACTTTTCCTCCTGGTGAGGACAAGATTTGGTCTTGTAAGAAAACAACATTGTGCATTCAATGTTGTTTCGATCTTGGAAAAAAAGGTGATTTCAAATGAAATCCATTATTGTTCAATGTGTTTCTAAAAGCAAAAGATGGATGAAAACCCCAAATGTCTTTTAAATGAAGGACAACAGATCTCTAAACTAGGTAACTGATGCATAAATAACAAGAATCTACCCCTTCATCATAGTACATGTGGCTGACAATAGAATGATCCCAGTTTCCAGATTAATTACAGACCTGCATTTTCTTCTACTAACATGATTTTTTTTAGATGGAACTTTACATGTTTTCTGTTCCTTTCTCCTGTTTCTATCCCAAACCAAAGAGAGAATAGCTTCTCTATCATTTTTCCATACCAGATACAAAAACAAAATGAGGAGAACGACAAGAGTGCTCTGTGACTCCAAGAAAATGTTTGTTCTTGTATCTTTTTTTTTTATTTGAGGCAGGGGGGGAAAAAACTTCACAGAGGAGTAAACCTGAGACACTGATTCAAGAGCCAGACAGTTCAATGAACAGGATAATCGGGGTAGTTTTTGACAGGTGCGGCTGCCTGCCTATAGCTGGCATATAATCATTACCATTTTAATAAAGCTCTAATAGGGGGCTGATCATTCAATGGGGTGTGAGGATCCTAATTCAGCTCCCAATCCCACATGAATGTGGTAGAATTTGCAGGCTTTGTTTTCCTCTTTTGTACCCCTGAATGCCAATAATTACTGGCTATAGATTCAAAAATTCTTAGAACTGGAAGCTAAATTAGCTCTCCTAATACTGCACAAGAATGTCAATACTCATAAAAAAGGAAGCAAGTGGTTTTTTTTGTATTCTTTTTTTTTTTTTTTTACACTTGTAGGCATTGTGAAGACCAGCAGTTGAAGTGGGCTGGCTTACAGCATGAATAATGACATTACTGTCTCTCTCATGAAGAGCCCTCCCTCTCTCAGGAACAAAAAGTTATCCATTGGTTCTAATAAAATAAGTCTTCTAAAATCATACATTGATTTTTAAGTTTCTGCTTTTCTTAATGTGAAAGAATCCACGTCCTCTCTCTGGTCTGGTTTAAAGGCAGAATTTGTAAATATTCTACAACTCCCGGTTGAAATGTAGGTATCTTTCTGGGGAAAAAAAAATGCCTTAACCTCCCTAAAGCCTATCTCCAAAGAGAATATTCATAATCAAACCACTTGGATCATAGGTGGAATTGTAATTATAACTATTATGATATTGGAGATCATTATTTACATAGCTCAATGGGCAGAACCCCATGCTTAATGTCTTCTATGGGATTTTTCATCTGATCTCTCAACACCTCTATGAGGTGGATTTTTTTTAGGCCCATTTGCAGAGGGTGACACTCTTTGAGTGATTAAACATTTTACCCAAAGTTACACATCTAGCAAGTGCTGGAGCAAGGACTCAAACTTCGCATTTCAATTTGTGTTTCTTCTAAGGGCCATTTTTCTGAAGCTCCTCAAGGCTTCAGCATTTAATTCGGTGGTGACTGTGCCTCATCCCGAATCCAATCCAATGTCACAAGGTGCCATAGCCATTCACTTCCCCTGTGTCGCCAGAAACGTTTCCTCCATAAAGCCAAAAAAACCTGATTGAGATCATGCTGTGGCTGATACTAGGAACAAACAAGTGCATTTGAATTTTCTTCCTTCAGGCATCAGACCACGCTAAACAAGTCATGGAGAATGAAATCTTAGCAAGAAAAATTTAATTGTTGATAGCTAATCTTCAGAATAGTCCATCTACACTGATGACTTGCTCCATTGCTATCCTTTGAGATCTGTGCAGGAGCTGCCCTGCTGGCTCTGGGTTCTAATACAGTGTGTGTGGGTAGCAGGTAGATAATATCACACACATGCTCACTTTAAAATCTCTTCGGTGTCCATTGCAGACAAATGGAGGTTTTCCAGGTAACTGTCTTTCAATTCCAAAAATACTGACCCTCATCTTCAGGCCCTGTTTTGTTTTTTAATATATTTTATTCATAAAACTTTTAACTAAGAGACACTTTAAGTTTTTCACTTTTCAATAAGCAAACTGAGATTCAGAGAGTTGAAGTTTCCTGACCAATGTCACACAGTGGACAAGATGCCAGAATCCAATTTTCATGATGTTTCAGAATTAATTTCACTACGAATCAAGATGACTGGGAATCTTTAACACACACATACACACCCACACACAGACACATACACCCTCTTAATAAAATCTCTACTAATTACACCCACCTCATGTGAAGCATCACTAAGAAAATATATTGTTAGGTCTAATTCTCATATGAAATATTGGAGTCTCATTACCGATTTCTTATGGGCCAGTATGAATCAGGAGAAGATACGCCCTGTAAAGAGATGTCCATTGACAGTACATATTTATTTTCCTAAGTGTTCTAGGCTGACTCTGTGTCACTCAGTGCAATTCTGTATTAGTTAGCTGTTGCTGCAAATGAATTGCCTCAAAATTTAGCAGCTGAATGCAACAATACACTTTCTTTTAAAAAATCTCACCATTTGTTTAGGCCAGAAGCTCAGGAGCTGCTAAGGTGAGTGGTTCTGACTCAGGGTCTCTCATGAGGTTTTTGTCAAGATGATAACCATGGCTGCAGTCATCTGAGGTTTGTTTAGGGCCAAAAGATCTGTCTTGAAGATTGCACACTCAAGGGGTTGTCGAGTTGATTTTTTTTTTTTTTTTTTTTTTTTTGAGATGGAGTCTCGCTCTGTAGTCCAGGCTGGAGTGCAGTGGCGCGATCTCAGCTCACTGCAAGCTCCGCCTCCCGGGTTCACGCCTTTCTCCTGCCTCAGCCTCCCGGGTAGCTGGGACTACAGGCGCCCACCACCACGCCCGGCTGATTTTTTGTATTTTTAGTAGAGACGGGGTTTCACTGTGTTAGCCAGGATGGTCTCGATCTCCTGACCTCGTGATCCGGCCTCCTCGGCCTCCCAAAGTGCTGGGATTACTGGCGTGAGCCACCGCGCCCAGCTGAGTTGATTCTTGAGACTCTCACTGCACGGGTCTCTCCAGAAAGCTGTTTACATGTCCTCACAGCATGGTGACTGCTTCCCCCAGAGCAAGTGACTTAAGTAATGGAAGCTACATTTTATGACCTAGGCTTAGAGGTCACACTTTATCATTGCTTTAATATCTTACTAAATGCATAGGTCAGCCCCATTCCATATAGGAGGAGACTCCGCAGGGACATGAATCCCAGGAGGAGAAAACCCACTGGAAGCTGGCTACCCCAAATTCCATGGCAGAGCACTTTTCTCTACCACTGATTTTGGTGGGAAGAGGAAAGAGGTGACTTCAACTCAATTAACATAGTAAAACCAACTGGTTAATTCTCCACATATCAGTCTATGCAAAAGCAAAGATCTCAGAGACAAAAATTGCCAACTGTCCCATAAGTGTCTTCTAATAAATGTCTAACTCCAGGCTGGGGAATATAGAAGTCCCCTATTTCTTATTTAGTCATCTATTCCTCCTTTCAACAAAAATTCACTGAGGGCTGCTACCTGCCAGGCACTGTGGTAGATGCTGGGAAACAACAATAACAAAATATCTAGAATGAACCTTCTAGAATTCAGCCATCTTCACAGAAGTGTACATCTGAAGCAGTGTTTCCTCATGGAAAATTCTCCTAACATTCTAGGATTGTGGCTTCTTATTTTTATCTTTAGGAAAAATTTGATCTGTTTGTAAGTTCTATCCCAGTTGCTATGCTCCCTAGGAATCAAAATCTAATAGCCCTAGAAAAATGTTAAACAAACAAGATATATCACCTAATCAGTGCAGGCCAGAATGCTCTGGCAAAGGCCAACTGGTCAAGGATATAACTGCAAAATGTATATTTAGTACTGCAGTATTTACTACTGTCACAACAGAGATAATAATGGGTTTTAGTTTATAATATCAAACTCATAACATTACCTACAGTGTTTACATGTAAATTTGAGACTATCCATTAAACATTTTAATCATGTCCTGTTGAATAAAATGGTGCACTAATATTAGAGACAACTGAAACAGTCACACCTGGCCTAATAAACTTTCCCTCTAAACTGTTGAACCTCATGTTACTCATTTAAAAAAATGGTCATAAAAATAAGTCTTTACTTCATAGAATTATATGAGAATTGAAAGATATTAATTTCGTATAGCACTTAGCACAATGCCACCTGGCCCATATAAGTGCTCAGTAAGTGTTATTATAAATCAGTATATTATTGTAAACCACTCTCAGATAACTGGCCTTACTTTGATATTTCTCAGTTATTATCACTCTTTTAGAGAACTGCAATGATTAAGTATTCAAATTTCAAACCTTGAACTTGCCCCTCAAAACAGTGACATCCCCCAGGTTTAACGGGCTCTGCTAGGATCCAAAGTGGATGTCTCTTCTGCTCCATGTTTCTCACTAGTGTTCTATGAGTCAGGATGGTTATATGACTCAGAGTAGCTGGTGTTTTTAGCAAATTATAGCGTCTCTGCACCAAAGCAAACCATGAACCATTTTAGACTGCGACAGATTTTTCCATCTGTAAAATGGAATGAACATGCTTAAATTTTACAGTCATTTAATATGTGACAGTCAGGATCTTAGGAAACAGAAATGGATGATCAGTTCAATAGAAACCCAAACTCCAGCATTACATATCATATCCATGTGATAAACCTGCACGTGTACCTACTGAATCTAAAAAAACAAACAAACAAACAAACAAAAAACTAGAGAAAAAAAGAAAGCAGAAATATAGGTTTTGATTAATTACTAAATGGAATACTAAGTGAAATTAACTTGTGGCATTTCCTTTTGATAATACCCTTGGGTTTTTCACTTGTTGAGTTTCTGCTTGCTTTGTGCTGTAACAGAGGAAAGCAACATAGTTTGCCAACTTCCAAACTTGTACTGATTTTGTATGACCTTGAACCTAACTTAAGCCTTCCCTGCTTCCAATTCTGCTGAACATGAAGAAAACGTGATTTCTTGGAGCAAAATAAAAGGCTTAGAAAGAAGACTGAGAAGGCTTCCTAGATATCAAATAGCTCTTACAAAACACCGTTTTGATGAAGCAGTGTAAGCGAATCAGAAACATATGTATTAAATTTCCCTTGAGTTATTGGGGTTTCAAAATGAAGGGATTAAGAAAGCGGCAGGAGCTGCCCTTTAGTTGCACGGCACCCTCTGAAACCTCCAAAACATGTTTTCAGGGAGAGATTTAGTCAATCCCTCAAAACTTCAAGATATTTTCTACCCAACCAGGATATATCCAGAACTTATAAGATTATCTCGTATTGCCTGGTCTCCAGCTCCTTTCTAGATCAAAGAAGTAGAGTTAAGTACTCAGATTCTGGGAAGCTTATCTGTACTAAAGGAATGATTCTTTCCTTTGGTTTGCTATGAATTAGATATAGTTCTCTCTTTTTTTTCATCTTAAACCAGAACAAAATATTAAATACATTTTAATGACCTCTACTTCTGAAAATATTGCTCTCAAAAAAATGTGTTAAATTAGGAAGTGTTAGCAGCTCATCTTTCATCCAGATTAATTAAGTAAAGTAACTCTTTGGTGCCTAACACCTTAATTCTCTGATTGTTTTGTTATTGAAGGTATCAACAGTTGTCTCAAATGGATGTTGGGGAATGCTTAAAAACACTCCAATTATATTATGAAACTACGTTCTAAAAAGCAAATAGATTATTTATATTACCATTAAAAAGGAGTGAAGGTGGGAGAAGGAGTGAGGTGTCCAAAAATCTACCAAAAAAAGTTCTGCTCTGAGGTATTGGAGCTCCGTGTGCTGAACAAATTCAGATTAAATTGAAATCCAGCAAGGTTTGGAGACCATTCTGTATGGAGCTTGGCGAAATTGGCAAGTCAGCTATTAAAAATAGGACTGAAGTGTTTTATCTGTGTTGTCCTTTGTAATTAGGCTGCTGAATAACAGAAGTATTATCACACCAGGGTTAGTGCCAGAGGATTACCCAAAGTTTTACAAATGGGATGCTAAAGTGGCCTGAACAGGTGCACACACAAAGACCAAGGGAGGGGGAAAGTAAGAGAATGAAAGCTGAGGCCTACTACTTTCAGCCACATAGTAAAATTAATGGTTTCTGTAAATGAATGGCACGGTTAGATTACCATTGAACTTGTAAAATTAGAGGAAGGAGTCAGATTCTTCATTACACTCCTTTTTCTCTTTTTTATTTGAGCGGAGGAGGTCGACCTTAATTGTCGTTTTACCTAAAAAAAAAAAAAAATCTTTTCATTCGAATAATTTTGCAGCAGGCACAGTGACTCCTCAAAAGAATTGTGCATTCTGAAATCTTTCTTTTCTCCTAGTCTACTCATGTGACCCGCGTGCTGGAGAGAAAAGTGAGTTAGATTTGAATGAGCTCATATTTGGGAAATTGGTGAATTTAAAAAGAAGTGGGAGAGGACAGCTACTACCCTTAAAAGCAACAGTGAAAAATGAAAGACAGATAGGCTTCATGTAGGCAAATTAAGGATTAATATTAAAAGTAAACCTAAGAGACTCTCTTAGAATTAGAAGCAAATGTGTAGGAACTCATGGGTTCTAAACATTCTCAGTTGGACTCAATTAATTTGCCAAAAATGTATCTATTTTCCAATGTAATGGTACTTCTAGTCATTTAAAACAGTTGCTTTTTCATTATAATTTCCTTGTAAAATTAAGCACTAGATTATTTATCTTTGGAAATTTAAATGTGCCGAGGCTGCTCTACAAAGATCATTCATTTCCCTTTCCACCAACTCTTCAACATTCTCTTACCCAGTTCTCCGGGAGATGAGTAGCATTTGTTTATTATTTGGCCCTCTCGGTAAACCTGTAGGCTTGACTTTGTTTGAATAGTTTTAGATTCCAAAAACTTGTAAGTACTACCAAGTTTCCAGGCCTTCCCAGGGCACCACATGTATGTCTTTATTTTAGCCAATAGAATATATGTATAAAATATAAAACTTAGCCCCTAGTAAATGACAGTATCTCAATGCATATTTGGTTGTTGTTGTTGTTATTGTCATTGTACCAAAACATCTTCAAACATATACCAATTGGCTTCCAAAAGAAACAAGGTAGTGCTTTAACCACAGAATGCAGTGTATAGGTTAATAACCAAGTCATTGATACCTCCTTTTAAAAACTAGGTATACATTCTGAATTTCATCATGCACTAATCAAATGATCTTGCCGGCCATGTGGAGATTATTATTTATATAGCTATTTGAGAAATATCTCAAAACATTTATATATATCTACAACTGAATCTTAAAAGTTTATTTGCACAGAGATTTGGGTGCAGCAAACCACCATGGCATGTGTATACCTATGTAACAAACCTGCACATTCTGTACATGTACCCCAGAACTTAAAGCATAATTTAAAAAAAAGTATTGTAGAACATCTAATAAATTTTGCCAGCAGTCCCCAGCTGAAAACATGCAGTGGGGACATTGTTTTAAAGCAGCAATTCTTGTTCTAAAGGAGCGAAAACCATTTTGTCATAAAAATTGTTTTCTGCTAGAATATTGGCATGTGACTTAAATCTTGACAAGAAAGAGCAAGTCTGTTACAGAGGCAATTGAACAGATAGGAGCAATTAGAAAAATGAAAAATGCACAAGAAATAGTCAACAAGGCCATGTCCCTTTTACATCGCAGAAATACTACATAAATATTTAGGTGCCAATTCTCATAAAATTTTAATTATGTTAAGGAAGTGCATCTTAAAAATGTATGTTTTAAAGACAAAAAAAGAATTGAAAACTGCAGTTATCATTTACTAAATATTTACTACATCAAGCAGTCTGCTAATCACATTATGTACAACACTATATGAATTTTCCAACAAGCTCTTGATGGAGATATTGTTTTTTCATTTTCTGTAGTTGAGGAGTCTGGAGGTTAGAGAGGTTAAGAACTTTCCCAGAAGACACACCAAGTGGCAAAATCACAAGACTCATTAAGAATTGTCAGGCAAATAAAAAGTTTGCATACTTCATTGTTTATATTCTATTTCAGTACAATATATTTACTGACCAAATCAAAAGACTCTGTTCACATGTTTGCTGAAAGCCACAGAAGGCCTGATTTTGGTAGGTAAAAGTTTCAACTCAGTTTTTTATATGAAACTACCAACTACAATTTTGTCCATCTAAAGAGCGATATGCTTTAAAGTCCATCATTGAGATGAAAAGCAAAAGCTATTTTAAAAAACTGATAGCAATAGCTTGAGAATTTAGGTAGTGTTTTCACTATACTTCTAGTACAGAGATGAACTAGTTTGGCCTTGCCTCACACATTTTTTTGGGAATGAATTTCTAGTTTGTATGGTTAATGATCAAAACAGAAACTACCTTGAAAAATAATCCCGGGCATCAAACTGTGTGCTTAGACTTTGTATTTTTTGTTTTTGTTTTGAGACAGAGTCTTACTCTGTCACCCAGGCTGGAGTGCAATGGCGCGATCTCAGCTCACTGCAACCTCTGCCTCCCGGGTTCAAGCTATTCTCATGTCTCAGCTTCCCAAGTAGCTGGGATTACAGGCACCCACCATCATGTCTGGCTAATTTTTGTATTTTTGGTAGAGACGGGGTTTCACCATGTTGGTCAGGTTGGCCTCGAACTCCTGACCACAGATGATCCACCCGCCTCGGCCTCCCAAAGTGTTGGAATTACAGGTGTCAGCCACCGTGCCCAGTCATATATTTTTGACTTTAAGGTCTGCACTTGCCTATAGTCTACCCGAGGCTTCACTTCACATCTCCTTTCTTGGTTGGCATGCCTCCTGAAACTTGCTATAAAGCTCTTCCTGAAACTCCCACTAAAGAAGTACGCCACTGCCTTCACAGAAACCTGCTTAGCCACCTATGTATGCTATGCTAGCTAGCTGTGTGTCTAATTCAGAGTAAGTGCTGATAAACTAGCTTGTTTGTACTATGTTACCAAATACTGCCAAAATTCACCTACCTATTTACTTCTTGAATAAAATAGCGCAGTAACAGCTTCTTTGATCATTTTCTAATATTGTTGCTGGCTTTGTACATATAAGGTATTTTAAATGGAAGGTAATAACTAGTCTTTTTTTTATTATTATACTTTAAGTTCTAGGGTACATGGGCACAACGTGCAGGTCTGTTACATATGTATACATGTGCCATGTTGGTGTGCTGCACCCATTAACTTGTCATTTACATTAGAACTAGTCTTTTTTAAATGACAGGTATGGCTTTAAGAATCAGAGGTCAAAGTAGATGTTCAACAGATATTTATTGAATAAATCAAGGAGCATATGAATCAATTAAAATGATAGAAGAAACTACTAAACAGAGATTGATTGTCAATGAAGTTAGCACAAAGTAAGGAAATGGGGGAAAAACACTGGAGACAAGACTTTTAGGATTTGGTTAGGCCATAATTATTGTAGTGTAATCATACATTCCAGTTTTCCCAGAACTGTCCTGGTTTGTCTGGTTTATACTTGCTACTCTGGTATAATTAACAATTTCATCCTCTTTTACTCTCAGAATTGCCCTGATTGAGATGATAAATTATATGGTCACTTGACACATTAGCATGTGCCATTGAACAAATCCTTTAAACACTTCCAGTTGGTTTTTCTCACCAGAAAATAAAATGATTAACCCAAATGGACTCTATCTCTCCTTAAGCTTTGTTATGAACTGTTCCCTGTTTTAAGTGTCTTTACACACTAATTCCCCATCTTCCTGGCAACCTGTTCTCACTTTCCACTGGAAGAAGAAAATTAGTGACAACATTAAAAGAGCTTTTTGTAGAAACAAACTGAATTTTGGGAGAGAGGAGAGACAATACATTTGTGTTCAGTAATAAGAGTGAGGAAGATTCATATTTGAACCACAATGCAAAACGTATCCACGTTATAAAATTATAAGCCAAAGATAAAAATGTTATAACTATGCAGCAATATTCACTGTAAACAAAATAATCTTTATCAAATTAATTTAGTAATAAAGAAAATTATTTAATAATTTTACAAATGTCTGATTCACTTACTACACGGGATCAAGAAACAGAATGGAACTAAACCACTCAAAAGCAACATTGAAAGCTAAGAGGATGGAATAATGCCTTCGGAATAGAGAGAAAAAATTATTTCCAATCTAAAATTCTATACCCAGACAAACTATCTTCTAAGTACTTGTGTAGAATAAAACACTTTCAGAAATGAAACATTTTAATAAATTACCTTTCATGCATTCTTTTTCATGAAACTACAAGAAGATGCATCTGTCTTAACAAAAAATAATAAACCAAGAAAATAAAAGATATGGGATCCTAGAAATAAAAGGTGCAACACAAGAGAGAGATAAAGAAAAACATTGACAACCTCTCTATGAAGAAAGACCCAAAGTAACAACTTTGCAACAGCTCTAGGGAATAATTTGTTCAGATAAGAGTAACTCAGGAGACTCCAAGAGCGATTTTCAAGAAGATTAAATCTATAGAATACCTAATATGTTTGCAGTTGTAAAGAAGAGATTTATACTACTTGGAGAGAATTTAGCAGTTCATCTATCAGTATCATTTGCATAGATATAATGTTCGCTAAATATTTCTACAGCCTAAGGAAGATGGTGAATGAGAAGTGTGCTTGTGTGTGGCAAGGAAGAAGGGGATTTACCAAGTGGGAAGTCCATGGTCAAATGCTTAAGACTTAGTAAGGCATTTACCAAGTGGGAAGTCAATGGGCAAATGCTTAAGACATAGTAATCAGAATGCAAATACATAAGTACATGTAGAGGCAAAACATAGCGTTGTAGTTATGTGCGCAGATGCTGGAGTGAGACTCTCTGGGTTCAAATCCCAGCCCCACCAATTACTAGTCATGTGAGTTTGGGCAAATTGTTGACCTATTTGAAACTCAGTTTTCTCGTATGAAAACCGTGATTATAATTACTCATCTCATAAGATTTTTATATGAACTAACTTTCTAAAATACTTATAATAGTACTTGTCACAAAGCCAGCAGTATAAAAGTGTTGACCATTAAAATAATGTCATTAGAAACATGGAGATAAATATTAAAAGAATAAGCTAAAACAGAAATTGGTTGTGACAGGAGGAGAATGATGCACTGGGAATATTATTGCTTTTCATAACTTGGAGAAATTTGATTTTTTAAAGTTTGTGTTCACATATAATTAAAAAAATAGAAAACTAAATTTTAAGTGACAAGAATTATATTCTTCTATTTAGTCAGGTGCTGGATAAAGTAGCTTTTTTTTTTAGGTGTCTGCAAATATTATGACAATTAGGACAAGAAGAGTGCATGCTATTTTCAACCACTTTGTATTAATGATGATCCTTAGATGTAAGCAACAGAAGTTGATGAAGCTGATTTAAATACAACGGTTTAGTTGAAAAGATGTTGGGGAGATCACAGAATGAATTGCAATGCTGGAGAACCAGTTATGAAAACATACAGGCATGAAGGGAGGCTGCATAGCCATAACTATGTCCTGAATCACACCAAATACCATCAGGTGAGGATTTCACATCTATCGCCATTGGACTCGCCATACCGTAATTTATACATTTACTGACCTGGCTGCCACAACTCTTCCTGGAAATCAGATGCTGCTGCCACCACAGCCTTATCAGAAAGAAGCCTCCTCTCGTGTTGTTTTATGTCACGAGTCCCACTTCAAGTCATAGCCAAGTGCATAAATTGGTCAGGGAGGCTGGGAAGACAAACTACTTGGTGTATATATAATGTCTGTGGTAGGAGGCCAACTCTACCGCCATCCCAGAGCCATAAGATAGGTAATTTTCCAATTACAGACTAGATGGAATAGACTATATTCTTATATTAATTGCTTCTTCATAGAAGTACATTTATTTACCATCATTGATTCAAGTTAGCAATATGACTAACTTTGGCCAATTAAATATAAGTAACAGTCATTCTTCACTTCAGGACAGAAATACTAAGAACCAGGATATGGTTCTCCCAATCTACTATTCCCTGCCAGGCAAATCTGAAGGCATGTTGAAAGGATGCTTCTGTCAGCCTGAGTCCCTAAATGACTATGATAAGCAAAGCCTCCTTGCCAACTTGTGATGGACATGTATTATGAGCAAGAAATAAATGTGATTGTTTAAAGCCACAGAAATGTGCGTGTTGTTTGTTACTGCAGTTTAACATACCTATCCTAACTGACAAAGATGACTCAGCCACTGGACAGTGAAAAACATAACAAATGCATACCACAGCACATTTTGTCTGTGTATCACATGTCTTGAAACTTGTCCAGCCATACACAAACCTTCTAATTATCATCTATTAACTGTAGGTTTAGCTTCTCTTACATTATTCTAGAAAACTATCATCAGTTGTTCCTTGTTTGCTTTTGACCTATACACTTTCAGAACCTATTTCTGTCTAGTTACTATACCTTATCTCTGTTTCCCACTCCTATACTATTGAACTCAGCCCTGATAGCTTATTTCACCAAAGCTTGACTCTTTTCAGAGTCAAGACCAAGTATGAGTGCCTTGGGATTTTACCATACTGTTTTGTCCATTTGGTATTACCTGGATTGGAATACTCAAACCCCATTGGCTCCTTAATCTATAAAATTACATGATGTAATTTTTAAACTTTTTGGTATCAAAAGTTTTTGGTCATCTCTGGCTGTCATGGAAGATGTTTAAGAGCTTGGGTATCTGATGGACATTTTATAAAGAGTAAATAAGACATAGCAATGTGGTGTCTTCACAGATATCTTCAACCCATCTGGGAGCAACACGAGAAAGCACACTGGAGCTGGCCTCAGTGTTCAAACCAGATATACATTCCTATAGCTGAATCATTTGAAGTTCACCGGTGTGGTTTAGTGTGCAGTATAAGATGTCAGATAAAGCATAGTATAGGATGTCGGTGTCCCTTTGGACAAAGCAATGTCTGAATTTTCTGCAGAGACAAAATTTCATTCATAAGAATGGAAAACACCCACTGCCAAAAACTAGTCCTTTCTTGTCTTTTGACCAAGTCTTTTCAAATATTTCAAGATTAAAATAGACTGTGCAAACAATACCAATAATCAAATTTTCTTCTGTAATACATGTCACTCTCTAGATATAAGTTAACCTCCTAAGGGAAATTCATTCAAGGTTTCACCTTAATGGATTACCATAGATCCACTATATGAAGCATAGTCCATTCAGCCATCATACAGTTGACTATTGTGTTTGACAATTAAATCAGAATCCAAGGAGAACTCTCAAGAGGTAAAGATAAGTTGATGTGGTGGTCCTTTAGGTGGTAGCTCTACGGTTTATAGAATATAGTAGCAATGACATCATATCCCCCTTGTGTACTTCTAAAGTTCTGGAATTATACGTTTGCAATGATAAAAGGAAGATAAAATGCAAAACACAGACAAACAACAGCAAAGAAAAAAACCATAAACTTTGATGCTTTGAATCCCACTTGCTGGGTGACTTTAGGTAAATTCTTAAATTATTTAAGCTTCTATTTTCTCAATCTTGAAAATGGGCAGTAACCTATCAATTATTAAGATGGTGAGGATTAAGTTAGTCAACATATGCAAAGTTCCTAAAACAAAACCTTGTACATAAAAGGCAATTAATACCTGTTAGTTTCTTCTCCCTTTATTTTACAAATGATTAAATGAAGATCCATAGAATGTCAGATAATTGGGTAAAGTCAATCATCTAGGGAGTGACAGAGCTAAAGCAGATTTTTTTTGGCCTTAATCCAATGCTGCTTTAATATTGAGCAAATGATTGTCCTAAACTCTTTCTTGTCCTTTTAGTTTTGTCGAATTAAATTTTAATTTGCTGCCCTACAGATGAACATGAGACTCATTTAAGTTGTGACTGCTGAAGAATGAATGTCACCAATGAGGGCAACTATTGTGGACTCTAAATTCAGAATTTAGATTCCTAACACTGACTTTGGGGATTATGGTGCTAATGACCCAGATGGATTCCTTCCATAACGCCAGTGACATACCACAGAGCAACGTCCTCACCTTCATCAAATGTTATTGAGTCCTGAGTGTGAACAGTTTTTCTTTCATATCTTAAAGTGACTGCCTGGCACCAGATCTCTCCAGGAATTCTATTAGCTTCCTGTAGGCCTTGTCTCCAAGAGGCTCAAGCTGAGAATGCCACATTCTCTTCACCTTTATCACTGCCTGCTCTGTGTCCAGCTTGGATCGCTCCAGCACAGGGTCTGGAGGTCAGCTGCCTGGTTCAAGCTCAGTTTCACTATTTACTTGTTAGGTGATTTTGGGCAAGTTATTTAACTTCTCTGTGCTTTGGTTTCCCCATCTATAAGCTTAGTCTCTATGCATAAAGTCTTTAGAAGAATGCCTGGCATACATTAAGTTCAATGTGTTTTTGCTTACTACTATTATTAGGCTCCCTCCAAAGTGTAGGTCTATCCTGACTTTATAATCTCCAATTTTTAAATATTTGCACTTTTCTCTTCTGTTGGCTGGCATTTTATATTGCTTAATGGATGTTTTCTACATGAGGTAATCCAACCAGCAATTTAAATTCAATGCTTCCAGATTTGTAAAACATGTTAATTATATCTTCAATTATCTTTAGAAGGAAAGAGGACATGGGCAAACAGACAAATCCATTTCTTCATATTAACCTTAATAATTTGGTATTAAATTGAACATAGAGAAAATGGGTCTAGAACAAAGTCTCAAGATTTTATTGCACACAGTTTATATACAGGTACAATTTTATTTTTTCAATCTAGAAACTCAATTTTAATTAATTGACTGGCTGATATGAACATCAATATAGCATAGGCTTCCTCAGAGTTCATTGTTTCAAACTGCATGGTTTTGAATCCCAATTTCACAACTTACTACCTGTGTGACTTTGGAAAATTTAATTAACCTTTTTGTATCTCAGTTTCCTTATCTAGAAGAGATACATAATAATTATACCTAATTATAGGGTTGGTATAAGAATTAAATGAGTAAGTATTTATAAAGCACTTAGCAAACAATCTAGTACTTGGTGAATGCTATATATACATTTCTTTAATTATATAAATAAGTGTTAGGTATCACTATAATGGCACTGACAGTGACTAGAAAAGAATAGTTTCAGTTAGATATTTTACAATATGATTTTCACTGGGCTTTCATCAACATCATCCTTCAAGATCAGAAGAGATTCCACTTATTCACTGGAGTCACTGAAAAAGTCCCCCTTGCGACTTTGTAAAATTGGCCCTGGAACCAGTTCTAGTATGAATCTGAGGAAGGCTTCTCTCGTCCTAGAATGACATTAACAGGCCTCATGAGTAAACCTATAGGTGCACAATGGGTTTGACTGGCCAACGTGACGGTGGTAGGCCATATTTCTCTGCCTCTTGCCCTCATCATACAGAGCATTAACCCCCTATAATACCCAACAAATGTCCTAGAACGTTCTGACACAAGGCCTTACTTATTTTTTTTAAAAAAAAGGCTTGGATAATCATGCATATTTTAAGCATGTTGATTTCTCTATTATTATTATTATCATTATACTTTAAGTTATGGGATACATGTGCAGAACATACAGGTTTGTTACATAGGTATACACATGCCATGGTGGTTTGCTGCACCCATCAACCCATCATCTATATAGCATTAGGTATTTCTTCTAATACTATCCCTCGCCCTAGCCCCCCATCCCCCGACAGGACCCGGTGTGTGATATTGATTTCTTAAAGACAAATTGATCTTTGGAAATCACATAGATGTCTCAAAGCATTTCAAACTCCACATATCCAAAACCAAACTCAATTACTTTCCTTCTGTTCACTAAACTAATTCGAACAGCATATCCCCGATTTCGCTACGACCAACTCATACACCTCCTATGAAAAAACTTCCTACCACTCACCCTAGCATCACTCATGTGATATGTCTCCATACCCACTACGATCTCCAGCATTCCCCCTCAAACCTAAGAAATATGTCTGATAAAAGAATTACTTTGATAGAGTAAATAATAGGAGTTCAAATCCCCTTATTTCTAGGACTATGAGAATCGAACCCACTAAGTTCCCTCACCCAACCTAAAAAAAGTGTCCCAGTCAACATCTTACTCTTTCTCATTACCCCATCACCCATGGTCATGTATAGAGTCTTAATAATTATGGTTCTGAAGTGTCCTTTCATTTTACTCCTCTCCCATAAACACTACCCTGGTCAGACCTTCCACTGTTCATAAATGAGAAGGTGCTATCCAGACTTCATTCTTACTGGACTGGTTGGGTGGTCAAAAATATTGGCTGAGGCTAAAGGAACATAATAGAAATAGCTGGTTTAAAGACTTAGAAATACAATTCCAATGGAATAGTAGGGGACCCATGAAATGAATTAAGAGGTATAAATTAGCACAGGCCATGAAATAAGACAGATTTTGATTAAATTGAAATATGATCTATGGTTATATCGTGCTTAGGCTCTTAGTGATTATTGGATCAGTGGCATCACTGCTATGATCCTGACAGTAAAAATACTCTTGGAAAATGTAATCACTCAGGCAATGTTGGCAAGTGTCTACTATTTGTAAGTACTTACAATGCTTTTGGAACCAACTCTTGATCTACATCGAATTCTAACAAACTTAATTATCTGGTTTCCAAGCTTACAACAAATTAAGATGATTTCATTAAAAGAGGAAAAAAAGGGAATAAATATTGATGGAGGCCAAAAGTGATATCTAACAGCAAGGAAGAGAGAACTGTCATAAAAAGTAGATATGAAAACTAAAAACAGTACATTTCTGGAGCATTAAACCTGGGGAAAAGTAAAAAAGAACTTTTGCTATTGAAAAAATAATGCTTCAGATCCTTTTCTTTTCTGTGTGTGTTTGTTTATGTTTTTTTAGTTTTGAGACAGTCTTACTCTATCATCCAGGCTGGAGTGCAATGGCATGATCACAGCTCACTGCAGCCTTAACCTCCCAGGCTCAAGTGACCTCCCACATCAGCCTCCCAAGTAGCTGGGACCACAGGCATGCACTATCAAGTCCAGATAATTTTTTTTTTATTATTTTTGTAAAGACAAAGTCTCCCTATGTTGCCCAGGCTGGTCTCAAACTCCTGGGCTCAAGCAATCCACCCACCTCAGCCTCCCAAAGTGCTGAGATTAGAGGCGTGAGCCATTATGTCCCGACTGAATGTTCAATCTATCTCAACTAATTGTTGTAGAAAGTACTACTTGCCATAAAGCAACCAGCCCCTTACTTTAGTTTTAGATTTTTGAGAGGTCATATGCATTCTAACTTTATAGGTATCACTATATATTATCTACTCTCATTCCAGGGCAGAATCCTAATCATATTATTTACAGACAATTCAGAAACTATTTCATGCTTAGGCATTTTGGTTTCCCTTAATAGGAGCCTTTTTGTCCATTTTTTATCTAGCATATAATCAGGAGGGATGCCCTATCTTTGCACAATGACAGGGGTAAGGTTTTCCATCTTGCATTCAGTACTCTTTCTGTTTGATAATATTTGGAGGCTTACCTGCTTCCTTGATGAGGTATTCCCCAGGCTCCACTTCATTTGCCAAGCTATTTGCAGACAGGAGCTATCTACTCTACTCCATGGTACGCTTTTCCAGAGAAAGACCTATGTTCAATTAAGCTCTCTATTAACCTAAGTATTTTTTATGGTGCCCGAAAAATAAGCGTTTGTAAATTAAATGAATGTTGTGACACTTGAAACTGCTGTCTTCAAGAATAAAGTTTCTTCCTGACATTAGATTTTTCATCCTCAGCCCTCTGGATCATTTCTTTGGGACTATAACTTTTAGTTCACAACTCCTCATTATTCAGTTTTACTTAGGTTAACTCCCCGTAAACATGTTTCTTACCTTTTATTTGTCTGTAGAGAAGCCCATTTATCTCCATTCTACTTGCTTTTGAGGCTTTGGGAAGCTTCTGATTGGAAGGTTGTGTGCTGTAGGGAGAGGTTATAAACTATGGTATTGGCTCTCATTGGGTTCAAATTCGGCCATGAGCAGAATTAGCTGTGTAACCTCAGGCAAATATGTTAACCTCTGCAATCCCCACGTATGACGTCTCTTAAAATAGGCATGAGTAAGGACCTTCCAAAAAAACCTGCATTAAGAAGCTAGTGATACACTCTGATGTCCTTATCCCACATTTGAGACTCGATTAACATAAATTCCTTTCCATTTAGTCAGGTTGGTCAGTACTTATTTTCCATGAATATGTGTTTTCTTGCTTATTTTTTTATGGAGCAACCTGTGCTTTCTTTTTGCAGGCGTTTGGAAGCTCATGCAAGCAAAACCCCTCCTATCACCCCTAGCAGCCATCTGCAAGTTTGAAGGGGTCATATGCCGTGACCAAGAATAATATCTCTGCAAATTCTCTCAGCTCTCCCTCTCTTTTGAAAAAAACACATTTGCCTTTTGAATTTTTATGCTTCTCTTTCATATTCTTAGAAACAAAATGATAATAGCTAAGCTCTCACACTTAGTTTTAAGCAAATCAACCAAATTATTTCACAGAATGTATGGTCTGGGAGTGGAGACTGAAAGAAGAAAAATAGCTGCCATGTGTTGACTGCTGGCCATTGAGGGAGCACTTTCTTTTTCTTTTCTTCTATTATTTTTAAACTTCTATTTTAAATTTGGGGGTACACATGCAGGTTTGTTACATAGGTAAACTTGTGTCATGGGGGTTTGTTGTACAGATTATTTCATCACCCAGGCATTAAGCCCAGTACCCATTAATTATTTTTCCTGATCCTCTCCCTCCTCCCACCCTCCATCCTCCCACTGTGTGTTGTTCCCCTCTATATGTCCGTGTGTTCTCATCATTTAGGTCCCTGTTATGTGAGAACATACAGTGTTTGGTTTTCTGTTCCTGTATTAGCTTGCTAAGGATAATGGCCTCCAGCTCCATCCATGTCCTGGCAAAGGACATAATCTCATTCTTTTTCTGTGGCTAGATAGTATTTCATGGTGTATATGTACCAGGTGTTTATTATTCAGTCTATCATTGATGGGTATTTAAGCTGATTCCATGTCTTTGCTATTGTGAATACTGCTACAATGAACATAAGTGTGCATGTGTTTTTATAACAGAACAATTTATATTCCCTTAAAAATCATAATGAGATACTATCTCACACCAGTCAGAATGACTATTATTAAAAAGTCAAAAAACAACAGACGCTGGTGAGGTTGTGGAGAAAAAGATACGCTTATACACTGTTGGTGGAAGTGTAACTTTCTTCAACCATGGTGGAAAACAGCATGGTGATTCCTCAAAGATCTAAAGACAGAAATACCATTCAACCCAGCAATACCATTACTGGGTATGTACCCGGGGTGGGGGCACTTTCTAATAGCTTAGATATGGGAGGGACTCTCATCTGCTCCAAGTGTACTGCTATTGTAGAATTGATGAGTTGGTGACTAAAATTGCCTATTTCAGGAGATGATACACATGGGAATTCTTATATCTGTGGCCATGTACTTTCTTTTTTTTTTTTAGCTGAGAACAAAAAATACAAGTGAGTTTTTATTTGTTAAAGAAGTTTCCGAGATAGAGGTTAATGAGAATAGATGGTATAGGATCTGTTCTTCTGTCTGTTTAAAGGGACTTGTTTTAAATAAACCAATATAGACATTTTGAACATTATTATTATTTAATTCTCACAAAAGAGAAGCATCTGACTCTGTTACTATTTTTTAAAAAATAGTTAAGAATGAATGATGAACTCTTACCATGTGTGCATTAAGAAGCAAATGTTCAAAGCCTTGAAAAGTCATCCTTGCCAGGTCAGCTAATGCTTAAGTAGCACAAAAGTGATGGCACTTGCTTCGTGAATCAGACTGGGAAATAAAAGGAATTTAGACAAGAAATGGTATCACTGACTTGCTTTATCTCTCATTTTTGGGAGCTCTAGATGTTAGCAGGAACAGATAGAGATGATGCTGTAAGCACCTACATGCTATGTACACTGTTTGGACCCAAGAAACAAGGGAGATACGTAGCTGGGATGGATCATGACACATTTTTTCATCAGGTTTCTTCTGCCTTTACCAAAAGAAAACACTAATTATCCTATTTTTGGTCTGGGTGGAAACCACAGGTTGATGTCTGTATTAGTCTGTCCTCATGCTGCTAACAAAGACATAGTCAAGACTGGGTAATTTATAAAGGAAAGTGGTTTAATTGACTCACAGTTCCACTTGACTGGGGAAGTCTCACAGTAATGGCAGAAGGTGAATAAGGAGCAAAGTCACATCTTACATGGCAGCAAGCAGGAGAGCTTATTCAGGGGAACTCCCATTTATAAAACCATCAGATCTCCTGAGACTTATTCACTACCATGAGAACAGTATGGGGAAAACCGCCCCCATGATTCAATTATCTCTACCTGGCCCCACCCTTGACACATGGGGATTATTACAATCCAAGGTGAGATTTGGATGGGAACACAGCCGAATCATATCAACATCAATGTTAGGGATGCTCTCTGATTGAGGGTGTGATTTCAACCCCTAAATCAGAAGTAGCAGAGTTGTTAATTTTACCACTTTGGAAGGTGGGTGTTGCTAGGAGGAGCAGTAATAGAAAAAGAGTCTCTGCATGTATTTATTTTCTCATCTTTAAGGGGTTTTTCAGCCTTTACTCATTTAAGAAACATTAAAAATAAACTTTTTGTGTAGTTCTGTAGAGAGGGACCATAACTGAGAAAAGAGATGAAGGGTTTATGGTGTAGTTTCAAATTTGGAGATAGTTTTTTAAAACGCAGCCCCATGACATGGGTAGAAACTGCAATTTCAAATCCAAGCAATTTGAGTGTGAATTACCAGTTCTTACCTTGGGTAACCATGGAGCTATTTCTTTCATGATTGTTTCCTAATGAGTTGGGAAAAAATCAGGAAATACAGCATCACTGGCATTTTACTTCACTCTGACATGGTACAAGCATTAAAGCAAATACAGTCAGACACAGACTTAACGATTCACCACTTGAAAAATAAAATTATGATATATTTAGGAAATCTTATTCATGATTCCTGTTTCATTAACAATTCTCTTTCTTGAAGATATATTTTCAGTGTCGTGACAATCACATGTTGACACTCACTTTCATGAAATCCTTGAGAAGTTACCCATATTTACAAAGAAAATCATAGCAAGACTAGATGGAGATACAGAAACAAGTCATAAAGTCACTACCTTCCTTGACCACCCAATCAGAATAAGACATCTTCTCTTCCCTACCTGCATTTCTGTTTTCTTAGTACCCTGTTTTCTTTATCCTCTTGGCACATAGAACAATTTGTGGTCGTATGAGTACATTTGCATATATGTATGCAAACCTTGATAATATATTTTTGGACACTCCTACTAAATCAGTGGATTAAGAGGCTGTGTCGGGTGTGTGTGTGTGTGTGTGTGTGTGTATGTAGGTGTGTATATATATGTATATGTGTATGCTGAAACAACTGGAATTTGAAAGTCAACATTGTGGAGAAAATGGAATTGCAAAGATGAAAGGCTCTCCTTTCTACCTGAAGGAGACAAGTCTTGGCATATTGCAGGGTGGGTGAGGCACTGAGAAACTGAGCTGAAAACCACCACTAAAAAGAGAACCCAAATAGAGCTTTTACCAAACTCATAGGGATACAAACACAAAAATTAGACTATGGAGCTGCCAAGGAAGTCACAACTTAAGGGTGCAAAATACTGGAGAGCAGTGAGGTGCAGAGAAATGAGCTGGACATTCTGGAGTTTTTCACTTCAGACGTGTCATATTTTAAAGCTTCCCAGGACAAGAGACCAAGAAGCTAAGAACACCCATGAGAAGCAGTATAGAATTTTTGTCTTACAGTGGCAAGGAAATAAAATTGGAGTTCAGAATCCACCGAAAAGAGAAGATGCATCAGTAAGCACCCCAGGTGTTAGCTGAAGCTCCCAAAGAGCTACCTGCTAGGATCAGGGAGGTGAATCAGTAAGACTGAGCCTCATTAAATTATTTCTGCACTCTGCCTTGAGTCTGATAAGTCCCTAAGTGTATCAGGAAACCTGCCCTTATTTAGACTATTTTCAAAGGACATGGTGAGACCTCTCTGGAGAAGGAATACTTCAACCGGAATTCTATAATTATTCATGCATATTACTGAGTAATCAATGCTAATTTGCCTGGTATGCCAGGAAATATAATTAAGAGAAAAAATATAGAGAAAGAGACCTAGCTAGTTGGTCTAGTTATAGGAGATATCAAATACAGACAGCCCCTGACTTATGAATGCTTGACTTACAATTTTTTGACTTTAGACTTTACAGTGGTGTAAAAGCAATACGCATGCAGTAGAAACCATACTTCAATTATCCATAAAACCATTTTGCTCTTTTGCTTTCAGAACAAGATTTAATAAATGTCATAAAATATTTAACACTTTCTTATAAACTAGAGTTTGTATTAGATGATTTTGCCTAATTGTAGGCAAATGTAAGTGTTCTGAGCATGTTTAAGGTAGACTAGGCTAAGCTATGATGTTTGATAGGTTAGGTATATTAAATGCATATTTGGGTCATGATAATTTTACCTTATTATATACATTTATTGAGATGCAACCACACCATAAGTTGAGGAAAATCTGTATAAACATTAAAATAACTGTGATTAAAATATCCAAGGAAATATATTGCAAGATAAAGAAATTACAAAAGAGAATCAGAATCTACAAAAAAAAATCAAATGGTAATTCTAAAACTTAAAAATTCAGCAATTGAGGTTAAAAATTCAACTGATGGGTTAAGAGCAGATTGAAAACTGAAGAAAAGAGGATTAGTAAAATAGAAATTAGGTCAGTAGAAAATATCTAAGCGGAGTCAGAGAACAAAAAGTATCTTTTTTAAAAATACATAAATCAGCATGTATTAGTCAGGGTTCTCTTGAGGGACAGAACTAATAGGATTTTATATATATATATACATATATATATATGTGGAGAGAGAGATATATGTATCTATATCTATCTATCTATCTATCTATCTATCTATCTATCTATATATATATAGAGAGAGAGAGAGGAGTTTATTATGTAGTATTAACTCCCATGATCACAAGGTCCCATAATAGGCCATCTGCAAGCTGAGGAGCAAGGAAGCCAGTCTGAGTCCCAGAGCTGAAGAATTTGGAATCTGATATTCGAGGGCAGGAAGCATTCAGCATGAGAGAAAGATGTAGGTTGGGAGGCTAAGCCAGTCTAGCCTTTTCAATTTTTTCTGCCTGCCTGATGCTCTGGCCATGCTGGCAGCTGATTATATGGTGCCCACTCAGATTAAGGGTGGGTCTGCCTTTCCCAGCCCACTGACTCAAATGTTAATCTCCTTTGGCAACACCCTCACAGACACACCTAGGATCAATACTTTGCATCCTTCAATCCAATCAGGTTGACATTAAGTATCAACCATCACAAGTCCACCTCTTGTCAACTTGAACCCATACACATCTCCTGAGATCATATATAATCTTCAAGTAAAGACAATGATAAGGTCATAATTACCTCTAACAGAATACAACTATCCTTTGTACAACCAGATGCACCAATCCCAAACCCAAATGCTATTACATATTTAAGTAACAATACTTAAATGCTGATGTGAAGTCAATAAATCTGATGTCACATGATAAAGGAGAAAACAATAAAATGAAGGTATTTTCTTAGTACAAGTGTATATATGCACAAACATGTTTTTAACAAAAGAAGGAGGAAATACTCATGACAATTACAGTCCCCACTTCTGCAGCTGATCACGTGGTCATAGCTGGTATTGATGACTACCTTCTTCTACTACCCACTCTGTATTCTCTTTGCCTTCAGGAAACACCTCAGCAGGTCATGCTTTTTTTGCTGGTGGAGTGACCCAAACCTTCATTCCTGAAGGGTCTGGGCCATTTGTAGTCCTGCCTGAATTGGGCTGTTGTAGTTTCCCATTGACCTTAATCACAGGGCAGGGCAATACTAAGAGATGCCCTAATGAATCTCCTGTATTCCATGCATTCTTTTCCTTACCTCTGCTGTGGAGTAGTAGACTAATTTCATCTTGATAGTCTGGGTCAATCACCACAACCAACAATCTAATTCCTGTTGACTTAAAGGTAGGGAGAGCCCAAAGTGTCCAGGTGGCAATCATAACTTCTAGTTTAATGGAATCATTGTTGTATCTCCTAGTGGCATTGTTCCTTCCTCTGGAACTAAGACCTCTAGGCCAGCTAAATGCTGATGGGAACAGGAACTTAATGCTGAGGGAATAGGAAGCAAAAATTTTGCTAGTGGATCACTAGGGATGATGGTGAGTGGTGCCACTTCCACTTCTACCCCTTCATTCCTGGGCCTGTGTATCCTGGCTATGGGAGAAACAGAAAGTACCATATATTGGATGCTGATTAAGAGCATACACAGCCTTCTGGAGAACTCTGTCCCAGCCCTGCAAAGTATTGTCACCTAGTTGGCATTGTAACTTCAAAAGACCATTCCACCATTCTATCAATCCAGCTGCTTCAGGATGATGGGGAACATGGCAAGACCAGTGAATTCCATGAGCATGAACCCACTGCCACACTTCTTCAGCCGTAAAGTGAGTGCTTTGGTCAGGGGCAATGCTATGTGGAATACCATGACAGTGGATAAGGCATTCTGTGAGTCCATGGGTGGTAGTCTTCGCAGAAGCATTGGGTGCAGGATAGGCAAACCCATATCTGGAGTAAGTGTCTATTCCAGTGAGGACAAACCTCTGCCTTTTCCATAATGGAAGAGGTCCAATATAATCAACCTGCCATCAGGTAGCTGGCTGATTACTCCGAGGAATGGTGCCATGTTGAGGGCTCAGTGTTTGTCTCTGCTGCTGGCAATTGGGCACTCAGCAGTGGTCATAGCCAGGTCAGCCTTAGTGAGCGGAAGTACCTGTTGCTGAGCCCATGTGAAACCTCCATCCCTGCCACCATGGCCACTTTGTTCATGGGCCCATTGGGCAATGATATGGGTGACTGGGTAAAGAGGCTGCGTGGTGTCCCACAGAATGGGTCATTTTATCCCCTTGACTATTAAAATCCTCCTCTGCTGAGGTCACCCATTGGTGAGAACTCACATGGGATACAAATATTTTCACAGTTTTTGACTCAAGAGAGGTCCATCCACTCTTCCCCAATTTTCCTTGTCACCAATTTTCCAATCATGCTTCTTTCAAGTTTCTGACCATCAGGCCAAACCATTGGCTACAGCCCATGAATCAGTACATAATCACACAGCTGACCATTTCTCCTTTCTTGCAAAGAGCACAAACAGTGCACTGCTCAAAGTTCTGCCCACTGGGAAGATTTCCCTTCACCGCTGTCCTTCAAGGATGTCCTAGAAAGGGGCTATAGTGCTGCAGCTGTCTGCTTTTGAATGGTGCCTGCATATCGTGCAGAACCATCTGGGAACCAGGCCCTAGTCTTTTCTTCCTCTGTCAACTGATCATAGGGAACTTCCCATAAGGCCATTGGTGCAGGATGGGGGAGATAAGGCAGGGTGGCAGGAGTGGAGACCACGGGCATTTGAGCCACTTCCACATGTAACTTACTTGTGCCTTCAGGACCTGCTCCAGCCCAGTCATGTGTATACCATTTCCATTTGATGATGAAATGCTGCTGTGCACAACCCACTTTATGGCTAGATGGGTCAGAAAGCACCCAGTTTATGATAGGCAGTTCATGTCACATGATGACTTGATGACCCATAGGCAAACGTTCAGTTTCCACCAAATCCCAGTAATTGGCCAAGAGCTGTCTCTCAAAAGGAAAGTAGTTATCTGCAGAAGATGACAGGGCCTTGCTCCAAAATCCTAGAGGCCTCCGCTATGATTCACCTAGGGGGGCCTGCCAAAGACTCCAAACAGCATCCCTATCTGCGACTGACACCTCAAGCACCATTGGATCTGCTGGGTCATATGTCCCAAGTGGCAGAGCAGCTTATACAGCAGCTTGGACAGAGCTTGAACAGAGCCTTCTCCTGTTCTGGACCCCACTCAAAACTGGCAGCCTTTCAGGCCACTCGATAAATGGGCCAAAGTAACACACCCAAATGAGGAATGTGTTGCTCCCGAAATCTACATAGGCCCACTAGGCATTGTGCCTCTTTCTTGGTTGTAGGAGGGGCCAAATGCAGCGACTTATCCTTCACCTTAGAAGGAATATCTTGACAGGCTCCACACCACTGGGCCCCTAGAAATTTTACGAAGGTAGAAGGTCCCTGAATTTTAGATTTATTTCCCATCCTCTGGCACGCAAATGTCTCATTAATAAGTTCAGTGTGTTTGATACTTCTTGCTCACTGGATCTAACCAGCATAATACCATCAGTGTAATGGACCAGTGTGATATCTTGTTGAAGTGAAAAGCAATCAAGATCTCTCTGAATAAGATTATGACACAAAG
The DNA here is from genome assembly GCF_028858775.2 of Pan troglodytes. Taxonomy (NCBI): domain Eukaryota; kingdom Metazoa; phylum Chordata; class Mammalia; order Primates; family Hominidae; genus Pan; species Pan troglodytes. The sequence continues at coordinate 109,887,682 of NC_072408.2, read as the reverse complement.
CCAGGGAGTTGATATACCCCTGAGGTAGGACAGTAAAGGTATATTGCTGGTCTTGCCAGCTGAAGGCAAATTTCTTCTGGTGGGCCTTATGGACAGGAATGGAGAAAAAGATATTCCCCAAGTCAATGGCTGCATACCAGGTACCAGGAGATGTGTTAATTTGCTCAAGCAATGAAACATCTGGCACAGCAGATGCAACTGGAGTCACCACTTGGTTAAGTTTATGATAATCCATTGTCATTCTCCAAGATCCATCTATTTTCTGCAGAGGCCAAATAGAGTTGAATGGGAATGTGGTGGGAATCGCCACCCCTGTGTCTTTCAAATCCTTGATGGTGTCACTAGTCTCTGCAATCCCTCCAGGGATCCAATACTGTTTTCGATTTAGTATGTTTCTAGGTAAAGGCAGATTTAATGTCTTCCATTTGGCCTTTCCTACCATAATAATCCTCACCCTACCAGTCAGGGAGCCAATGTGGGGCTTACACCAGCTGCTGAGAATGTCTATGCCAGTTATGCATTCTTGCACTAAGGAAATGACCACAAGATGAGTCTGGGGACCCACTGGACCCACTGTAAGTTGGACCTGAGCTAAAACTCCATTAATTACCTGACTCCATAAGCCCCTAGTTTAACTGGAGGATCACAATGATGTTTTGTGTCCCCTGGAATCAAGATCAGCTCAGAGCCAGTGTCCAGTAGTCCCCAAAATGTCTGATCATTTCCCTTTCCCCAATACAGTTACCCTGGTAAAAGGCCAAAGGTCTCCTTGGGGAAGGATGGGAGAAAGATTAACAGCATAAATTGTTGGCAGTGTAGTGGGGTCCTTCCCCAAGGGGACCCGGCCTCCCCTTCCTTCAAGGGGTTCTGGGTCTGTAAACTGGCTCAAATCTGTAAATTGATTGAGGGGCCATGATTTTCTGTTTTTATAATTCAAATTAGTCTTTTGTCCATTTGAACCTGGAAGTTTTCTGCTTATATAAATTAAGTAGGAATCCAGTAGGCTTCCTGTCAATTTCACTTCTAGGAAAACTGTGATTAATTAGTCAATGCCAGAACTCTACACAGGTCAGGCTATTCTGATTGGTGCTTTGCCTCTGCTGTCCATTACAGTAGCTACAACCACCTTGGCTTTGATGGTTAAGTGCTGCCATTTGGCCCCTGCCACCTCGGGATCCAATTATTCCTGCTGTATTTAAATTTTGTAGTTGAGTGACTGCAGTTCTCACCCTTTAGATCTGACATACAGAGAAGAGCAATTACAGGGCTCTGCAAAGATGCAGGTGCTGCCCTCACAAATCTATGTCGCAAAGGATTGGTAAAGGGTATATCTTCTGGACCCTCCCAGCTGGGATGAGTAGGTCCAAAGTGACTAATACATTTCACCATCCCAATCTCCCTAAGCCTTTGGATCCTTTTCTCTACATTAAACCAAGTGAGAACAGGCATTTCCAGCTGGCTCACAGTGGGCCACATTTTTATTCATATTTCAGCTAACCAAGCAAATAAACTATTATAACCTTTTTAACTCCCTGAGCTACAACATTAAATGCAGAGTCGCTACTTAGTGGACCCAAATTAACACAGGCTAATCCAACTCTATGTTCCTTCCACCATTATCCCACACTCTTAATATCCATTCCCATGCCTGTTCTCCAGATTTCTGCTTATATAAATTAGAAAACTCAAGCAGTACTTTATCAGCGTAGCATATCTCCTCACGGGTCACACTCTGAACCTCACCACTAGGGGCCTACTGGGACTTTAGTCTAGTTGTAGGTCTAGAAGAAAACAGGGGTGTTCGGGTAGCTCCTGAGGATAATCAACATTATCTTGCCTGGCAACTGCCTCAGGGAAGGCCATCACTGTTGCCTCAGGTGGCACAGGGTTTATCTCCTCATACAAAGATGGAAAGGCTGATGGCAGCATGGGTCAGGGAGGGGATGTTGTCACTACTGGGGATGGGAAGCTGTTTCTTCCAGCAAAAAAGTTTCATCAGAGTTTACAACCTCAGTGTCCCCAGCTTCATCAGGGTCCTCCCACAAGTCCCCATTCCAAGTTGCACGTCCCATTCTTTTTCAATCAATGCTGTCACTTTAATACTAAACACCTGGTGAGGGTGTGCATGCACCTTTCATTGCAGGTCAGTCAGTTGCATGATAAGAGCTTATGTCTGTTTTTCCACAATTTCAGCTCTTTCTCTACAGGGGATAAGGTTCTTACTAAGGGCAATATTAGCAGATTTAAGGCTCTGTATCTGCTTCTGAAGCCGGGAATTAGAATCCCTGAATTCTCATTTTCTTTCATCACTTTGTCAAGTGAATTTAGGAGCAACCAACCAAAGAATCTTTGGTTCTCCACACATAGTCAAAGGTATTATGTATAGAATCACCAAACTTCTTGCCTCTCATGAGCGGTGTTTCAGGAGTGCCAAATGTATTTATTCTGCAAAACTTTCTAAACAATTCATGCCAAGGACTATCAGTGTTCTCCATTCTTTTAGAAGTAGACTCCTTAGCATTTTTCGGTCTAATCATATTAAGCAGCCAACGGCATAAAAAAACGCAGGAGACATGGTGAAAATATTTAACATATGGGTGCTTCAAATAATAGAAGAGAGGGAGAGATAGAATGGAATAGAAGTGATATTTGTAAATAAATTATTAGAAATGTAAAAAAAAATTCCAAAATTAATAGACTTCAAGCTGCAGATTTAAAGAATGCTGCAAACTCCAAGTAGGATTAACAACAAAGAAAAATACATCTAGCCTCAAAACACTAAAATTGCTGAAAGCCAAATTCAAACAAAAATTTTAAAAGCAGCAAATGAACAAAGACACGTTATATTAGGTTGGTGCAAAAGTAATCGTGGTTTTGTCATTAGAAATAACGGCAAAATAATTAGAAATAATGGCCAAAATCATGATTAGTTTTGCACCAACCTAATATTTAAAATAACATTACTAAGACTAACACAACTTCTAAACAGAAACAAAAGAAACCAGAAGAAAATAAAATGGTATCTTCAAAATGCTAAAAGATAATATTTATTGATATAGAATTTAGTATCAAGTAAAAATATTATTTAAAAATAAAAATGACATACACATATGACTAAGCAAACAAAAACTAAGAGAATTTATCACCAGAAAGCAAAATTTAAAAAATGCTAATCAAGTCCTTCTTTAAGCAGAAGGAAAATATATCACAGATAAACACAGAAATGCAGAAAGAAAGAAATAGCAAGGGAAAGAATAAATATATGTATATATATATAAATAAATAATGACTTTATAAAACAATAATAGAACAAATAATAAAATTTAAATTCATGATAACATGAAATCTGAGATTGGCTAATGGAATACTAAGATCATAATAAGCATTGACTTGGAAGTGGTGAAAACATTCATTTATTTTAGGCTATAACAAGTCAATGATGCATGTAAACATTGTAATTTACAGAGTATCAACTGAAACAATGCTAAATAAATGTAAAAACAATAAACCAAGGGGGAAATGGATAATGAAAAGTATTTGACTAATCAAAAGAAAATAAGAATGAGAGAAAGGAGTATAAAACAGGAGAAAACTAACAAAATGATGATATATATAAAATCAACAATATAAGTAAATATGAAATATATGTGTACTAAATGCCTCATTAAAAAAAAATCAGGTAAAAACACAACTGTGTGCACCTTATAAGAGATACCTCTTTGATATAATGTCACTTGAGATTAAAAAGAAGGAAAAAGACATATATGTAAACACTAACCAAAGAAAGCTGATATAGCTATACCAATATCAAAGAAATACTTTATAACAAAAAAAATTATTAAAGATTAAGAAAAATACTTTGTATTAATAAAAGGGCCAGTCTGCCACTTAGATAAAACAATTCTAAATTTATACATACCAAGTAAATAGTTTAAAAATGATCGTAAAGCAAAATTAAACAGAAGCCAACAGAGAAATAGAAAAAAAAATCATGATGGGATCCTAACATACTTTATTTAATAATGATAAAGCAAGGAGAAAAAAAAAGTCCTTAAGGATATTAAAGATGGAAACAACACAGTGAACCACTTTGACCTAATTGACATGTATAGAACACTATATCCATCAACAGAATAAACATTACTTTCCTATACCCATCCTAACCTAGTGATGAGGAGTCATACCACCTCCCTAAATGGGAAATGTCGAAGAAGACCAACGGAAAGTTAAGACTTTCAACACCACCCAGCACTAAAGGGGTACCTCTGCCTATGGTGTAGATGGAGGCAATGTGAGAAGCAGTAATGAGACACTCCTACCTCCACCAACCAAAAAGGTATCAATAGAGGCCTAATGGGACTCAAACTCCCAATCCCTTCTGAGAGGAACCAGAAGCATCCCCCTCAAGCATTAACAGAGAATGAGCAGGAAACGTGGACTGCTATTCCACCCATCAGTAAAGAAGTGCTGTTCTCTTGCTGTGCCAGATCCTTAATTTAATTAGATCCCATTTGTCAATTTTGGCTTTTGTTGCAATTGCTTTTGGTGTTTTAGTCATGAAGTCTTTGCCCAAGCCTATGTTCTGAATAGTATTGCATAGGTTTTTTCCCGGGGTTTTTATGGTTTTGGGTTTTACATTTAAGTCTTAGTCCACCTTGAGTTAATTTTTGTATCAGGTGTAAAGAAGGGGTCCAGTTTCAGTTTTCTGCATATGGCTAGCCAGTTTTCCCAGCACCATTTATTAAATATGGAAACCTTTCCCCATTGCTTGTTTTTGTTGGGTTTGTGGAAGACCAGATGGTTGTAGATATGTAGTGTTTTTCTGAGGTCTCTGTTCTGTTCCATTGGTCTATATATCTGTTTTGGTAACAGTACCATGCTGTTTTGGTTACTGTAGCCTTGTAGTATAGTTGGAAGTCAGGTAGCATGATGCCTCCAGCTTTGTTCTTTTTGCTTAGGATTCTCTTGGCTGCACGAGCTCTTTTTTAGTTCCATATGAAATTTAAAGTAGTTTTTTCTAATTCTGTGAAGAAAGTTAATGGTAGCTTAATGGGAATAGCATTGAATCTATAAATTACTTTGGACGGTATGGCCATTTTCATGATATTGATTCTTCCTGTCCATGAGCATGGAATGTATTTTCATTTGTTTTTGTCCTCTCTTATTTCCTTGAGCAGTGGTTTGTAATTCTCCTTAAAGAGGTCCTTCATGTCCCTTGTAAGCTGTATTCCTAGGTATCTTATTCTCTTTGTAGCAATTGTGAATGGGAGTTCACTCATGATTTGGCTCTCTGTCTATTGTTGGTGTACAGGAATGCTTGTGATTTTTGCACATTGATTTTGTATCCTGAGACTTTGCTGAAGTTGTTTATCAGCCTAAGCAGTTTTGGGGCTGAGATGATGGGGTATTCTATATATAGAATCATGTCTTCTGCAAACAGAGACGATGTGGCTTCCTCTCTTCCTATTTGAAAATGCTTTATTTCTTTCTCTTGCTTGATTGCCCTGGCCAGAACTTCCAATACTATGTTGAACAGGAGTGGTGAGAGACGGCATCGTTGTCTTGTGCCAGTTTTCAAAGGGCATGCTTCCAGCTTTTGCCCATTCAGTATGACATTGGCTATGGGTTTGTCACAAATAGTTCTTACTATTTTGAGATATGTTCCATCAGTATCTAGTTTATTGAGAGTTTTTAACATGAAGGGATGTTAAATTTTATCAAAGGCCTTTCTGCATTTACTGAGATAATCCTTGACATTGGTTTTTGACATTGGTTCTGTTTATGTGACGGATTACATTTATTGATTTGCATATGTTGAACCAGCCTTGCATCCTTGGGATGAAGCTGACTTGATCATGGTGGATAGCTTTTTGATGTGCTGCTGGATTCAGTTTGCCCGTATTTTCCTGAGGATTTTCACACCGATTTTCATCGGGGACATTGGCCTGAAGTTTTCTTTTTTCGTTGTGTGCCTGCCAGGTTTTGGTATCAGGATGATACTAGCCTCATAAAATGAGTTAGGGAGGAGTTCCTCTTTTTTTATTATTTGGAATAGCTTCAGAAGGAATGGTACCAGCTCCTCTTTTTACCTCTGTTAGAAATCAGCTGTGAATCCATCTGGTCCTGGGCTTTTATTGGTTGGTAGACTATTAATTACTGCCTCAGTTTCAGGACTTGTTATTGGTCTATTCAGGGATTCGACTTCTTCCTGGTTCAGTCTTGGGAGAGTGTATGTGTCCAGGAATTTATCCAATTCTTCTAAATTTTTCTAGTTTATTTGCATAAAGGTGTTTACAGTATTCTCTGATAGTAGTTTGCATTTTTGTGGGATCAGTGGTGATATCCCCTTTATCATTTTTTATTGTGTTTATTTGATTCTTCTCTCTTTTCTTCTTTATTAGTCTAGTTAGTGGTCTATCTACTTTGTTAATTTTTTCAAAGAACAAGCTCCTGGATTCACTGATTTTTTGAAGGGTTTTTCATGTCTCTATCTCCTTCAGTTCTGCTCTGATCTTAGTTATTTCTTGTCTTCTGCTAGCTTTTGAATTTGCTCTTGTTTCTCTAGTTCTTTTAATTGTGATGTGAGGGTGTCAATTTGAGATCTTTCACACTTTCTGATATGGGAACTTAGTGCTATAAATTTCTCTCTTAACACTGCTTTAGCCGTGTCCAAGAGATTCTGGTACCTTGTCTTTTTGTTCTCTTTGGTTTCAAAGAACTTCTTGGTTTCTGCCTTAATTTCGTTATTTACCCAGTAGTCATTCAGGAGCAGGTTGTTCAGTTTCCATGTAGTTGTGCAGTTTGAGTGAGTTTCTTGACCCTGAGTTCTAATTTGATTGCACCGTGGTCTGAGAGACTGTTTGTTATAATTTCTGTTCTTTTGAATTTGCTGAGGAGTGTTTTACTTCCAATTATGTGGTCGATTTTACAATAAGTGCCATGTGGCACTGAGAAGAATGTATATTCTGTTGATTTGTGGTGGAGAGTTCTGTAGATTTCTGTTTGGTCCACTTGATCCAGAGCTGAGTTCAAGTCCTGAATATCCTTGCATCAGAGTGAACAGACAACCTACAGAATGGGAGAAAATTTTTGCAAGCTACCCATCTGACAAAGGTCTAATATTCAAAATCTACAAGGAATTTAAACAAATTTACAAGAAAAAAACAAACAACCCCATTAAAAAGTGGGCAAAGGAAGACATTTATGCAGCCAACAAATATACTTCTCAAAAGAAGACATTTATGCAGCCAACAAACATGAAAAAAAGCTCATCGGCCGGGCAAGGTGGCTCATGCCTGTAATCCCAGCACTTCAGGAGGCCAAGGCGGGTGGATCACGAGGTCAAGAGATCAAGACCATTCTGGCCAACATGGTGACACCCCATCTCTACCTAAAAATACAAAAATTAGCTGGGCGTGGTGGCACGTGCCTGTAGTCCCAGCTACTCAGGAGGCTGAGGCAGGAGAATAGCTTGAACAAGGGAGGCAGAGGTTAGAGGGAGGTGAGATCATGCCACTGCACTGCAGCCTGACAACAGAGTGAGACTCTGTCAAAAAAAAAAAAAAAAAAAGCTCATAATCACTGATCATTAGAGAAATACAAATCAAAACTACAATGAGGTACCATTTCCTGCTAGTCAGAATGGTGATTATAAAAAGTCAAGAAACAATGGATGCTGGCAATGCTATGGAGAAGTGGGAATGCTTTTACACTGTTGGTGACAGTGTAGATTAGTCAACCATTGTAGAAGATGGTGTGGTGATTCCTCAAGGATATAGAACCAGAAATACCATTTGACCCAGCAATCCTATTACTGGGTATATACCTAAAGGATTATAAATCATTCTACTATAAAGACACATGCACATGTATGTTTATTGCAGCACTATTTACAATAGCAAAGACTTGGAACCAACCCAAATGCCCATAAATGATAGACTAGATAAAGAAAATGTGGCAAATATACACCATGAAATACTATGCAGCCACAAAAAAGAATGAGATCATGTCCTTTGCAGAGACGTGGATGAAGCTGGAAGCCATCGTTCTCAGCAAAGTAATATAGGAATAGAAAACCAAATACTGGATGTTTTCACTCATAAGTGGGAGTTAAAAAATGAAAGTACATGGACACAGGGAGTGGAACAACACACATCAGGGCCTGTTGGGAGTTGGGGGGCAACGGGAGGGAGAGCATTAGGACAAATAACTAATGCATGTGGGGCTTAAAACCTAGATGATGGGTTGATAGGTGCAACAAATCACCATGGCACATGTATACCTATGTAACAAACATGCACATTCTGCACATGTATCCCTGAACTTAAAGTAAAATTAAAAAAAAAAAAAAGATGTGTTGTTCTCCCCTTCCCTTGTCAGCACAGTGTCAGAAAAAACCAGCTAAAACCAAAGTTTTACATGAGTGCAGAGTCTCAGAACACAATGCATGAAATATTCAGCTTTCGATTAAAAATTAGGTTATTTACCACCAACCATGAGGACCTCAAAGTGAAGGGAAAATGACAATCACTAGATGCTAACCAAGATGATAGAGATGTTAGAATTAGTTGAAAACAATTTAAAAGCAGCCATCTTTAAAATGCTTCAACAAGCAATTATGAACGTGCTTTAAGCAAACAAAATAAATAAAAAATCTTAGCAGAAAAATAGAAACTCACAGAAAAGAAATAGGGAGTCTCACCAAGGAAATAGAAAGTATATGGAAAAACCAAATGGAAATTTTAGAGCTACACAATATAATAAATAAACTTTTGAAAAACTCAACGGATGTGTCCAACAAAATAATTAAGGGAATAGAAAAAAGGATCAGTGATCTGGAAGATAAAACAATAAAAAACACTCAATCAGAACAGACAGGATGAACAAACTAAATAAATAAACACATAAACAGAGCTTCAGGGGCCTATGGGACTATAACAAAAAATCTAATATTCATGTCTTCAGAGTCATGGAAGGAGAGGAAAAAGAAGATAGAGCTGAAAATATGCAAAGAAATGATGGCTGAGAACTTTCAGAATTTGTCACAAGACATAAACCTACAGAACCAAACATAATCTAAACAAGATAAATCTTAAGAAATCTACACCAAGGCACATTATAGTCAAACTTCTAAAAACTAGAGGCAAAGAAAAAATCTTGAATGCAATGAGAGAGAAATGGCACCTCTAGGGAGAAAATGATGTGAGTACCACATTTCTCATCAGAAACCCCAGAGGCCAAAACTAGCACAATATTTTTCAAGTGATAAAGTAAAGATGGCATAGCAAGCCTAAATATGTAGGCACCAAATAACAGAGCTGCAAAATTTGAGCAGCAAAATCTGATAAAAGTAAAAGGAAAAATATACCAATCCACAATTAGTATTTGAGACTTTCGACATACTCCTCTCAACAATTGATGGAACAACTAGACAGAAAATTAGCAAGTGTATAGAAGAACTCAACAAAACCTTCACCAAAAAAATCTAATCGATATGTATAGAACACTCCACCCAACAAACAGAATACAGATGCTTTTTAGTGCCTGAAGGATCTATACCAAAATAGACTATATCATGGGTCATAAAACAAATCTCAACCAATTCAGAAAAGTTGAAATCATACAAAATATTTTCTCTAACTATGGTGGAATTAAACTGGAAATCAATGACAGAAAAAATCTCTAAACACTTGGGAACTAAACAATACACTTCTAAATATTGCATGGGTCAAAGAAGAATTCTCGAGAAGAATTTAAAAATACATTTAACCAAATGAAATTGAAAATACAGTATGTCAAAATTTGTGAGACACAGCTAAAATAGTGTTAAATAGGACATCAATGGTACTGAATTCATACATTAGAAAAGAGGAAACATTTCAAACTAATAAAGTCATCCTAAAGAATCTGTAGAAAGAAGAGCAAGATAAGCCAAAAGCAACAGAAGGGAAGAAATAATAAAGATAATTGCAGAAATCAACTAGGTAAAACACAGAAAAGCAATATAGAAAAATGAAAGAAAGAAAGAGCTGGTTTTTTGGAAGATAATAAAATTGACAAACCTCAAGTAAGACTGACAAAATGAGAGAGAAGACAAAAATTACCAATATTAGGAATGAAACGGGATATTATCACAGACCCTTCAGACATCAAAAGGATAACAAAGATAACTATGAAGAACTCTACATACACAAATTTCACAATTTAGATGAAATGGACCAATTCCTCAAAAATCACAAACTACTCACAACTCAATATAAAATCATTTGTATAGCCCTATAATTATTAAGACAACTTATTTTATAATGTTGAAACTCCCAAAAAAGAAATCTCTAGGCACAGATGATTTCACTGGAGAATTCTGTCAAATGTTTAAACAAGAATTAACATCAATTTTATAGAACTTCTTCCAGAAAATAGAAGAGAAAGGAATGCTTTTCTAACTCCTTTTAAGGAGTATTATCTAAATGTCAAAAGCAGAAAAAAGCCTGTACAAAAGAAGAAAACTATAGACCAATAGCCCTTATGAATATAGATGCAAAAATCTTCAACAAAATATAAACAAATAGTAGTAATACATAAAGAGAATGACACAGTATGACCAAGTGAGGTTTATTCTAGAGATGCAAGGCTGGTTCAATATTTGAAAATCAAGCAGTATAACCCCAAATTATTAACAGGCTAATGAAAAATATCACATGGTCATATCAATCATGTAGAAAGGCTTTTGATAAAATCCAATGCTATTTATAATAAAAACTCTCAGAAAGATAGGAATAGAGAGGGACTTCCTCAACTTGATAAAGAACATCTACAAAAAAACCTACCACTACTTAATACTTGATACTAAATTGGTGAATATGTTCCCCTTAATATTGGGAACAAGGCAAAGATACCTGCTTTCACCACTCTTGTTCAATATAGTGCTGAAAGTTCTAATCCGTACAATAAAGCAAGAAAAGGGAAGCCAAATCAGAAGTGAAAAAACATGTAACAGTCCCTATTTACAGGTGACATGATTGTCTACATGGAAAAATTTGAGCAATGTGCAAAAAAAAAAAAAAGCCTCTTAGAACTAATAAGGGAGTTCAGCAAGGTTGCAGGATATAAAATAAGCATTAAATTATCAATAGTATTTCTATATGCTAGCAATGAATATGTGGAAACCAAAATTAAAAATACAACATCATTTATAATCACTCAAAATATTGACATACTTAAGGATGAATCAAATAAAACATGTATAGTACTTATATGCTGAAAATTACAAGATGCTGACCAAAGAAATCAAAGAAAATCTAAATAAACTATATACCATGATCATGGATTGAAAGACTTAACACTGTAAAGATGTCAGTGTTTCCCAAATTGATTTATAGGTTCAATGCAATCACCATCAAAATCCCAGTAAGATTTCTTATATATCTAGACAAGATTATTCTAAAATTTATATGGAAAGGCAAATAAACTGAATTAACTAAAATGATTTTGGAAAGAACAAAGTGGAAGGAATCAGTCTTTTGGATTGGAAGGCATTACATAGGTGCAGTAATCAAACTGTGTGGTATTAGAGGGAAAGGCGCATAAATCAATGAAATAAAAATTTTAAAAACAATAAATAGACCCACAAAAATATGCCTCACTGATTTTGACAAAGTGAAAAAGAGACTGAATGGAGAAAAGATAGCCTTTTCAGCAAAAGGTACTAGAGCAAGTGGACGTTCGCAGGCCATCGTAAAAATCAATCTAAGTCTCACATCTTGTACAAAATTTAACTTAAAACAGATCATGGACTTAAATGAAAACTGTAGAAATACAAAACTTCTCTTTAAAAAAAAGTAGGAGAAAATCTTCAGGATTTGAGACTTGGTGGAGTTTTTATATTAACATCGCAAACACAATTCAGTTTTTTAAAAAGTGATAATTCAGACCACATCAAAACTAAAAACAATTGCTTTTAGAAAGATCCTGTAAAGAGGATAAAACTTAAGCTACAGACCAGGAGAAAATATTTGTAAACCATGTATTTGAGAAAGGACTAGTATCTAGAATATGTGAAGAACTCTCAAATCCAACATTAAGAAAGAAAACAATCCAGTTTTAAAATAGGCAAAAGATATGAACAGACATTTTATTTATATAAGAGGTTATATAATTGGCAAATAAGCCCATGAAAAGATGTTCAGTAATTAAGGAAACACAAATTAAAACCACAATGAGTTTTAATGCCAATATCCTGTTTGTGATATTGTGCAATAATATTTAAGATGTTATCACTGGGGAAAACTGCATAAAAGTTCCACAGAATCTTTCTGTAGTGTCTCTTACAATTGCACGCAAATACGCAATTATCTCAAAATTAAAATAAAATTAAATATAAAATTTAAAAACAAAGTATATGGATATGCAAAGGGCAAAGATTTGTCATGATAATCTTGTAGAATAACATCACAGTGAGGGACCTAAACTTCAGAATTTCAGACATATTATAAAGTTAAAGTAACTAAGATATTGTGGCATCGGCAAATAAGTGACCGAAGGAAAAGGGAATAGAGTCTATAAATAGATGTTCTCATAAAAGCCTACTGAATTCATCACAAAGTTGCCACTTTAATAAAGTTAGGGAAGAATTGTCTTTTCAATATTCGGTAATGTTTCAACTGATTATCCATATGGAAAAAATATTGACCCCCTATTTCAAACCACACACAACAAATCAATTCCAAATAGATCATAGATCTAAGTGTAAAAGGTAAAATAGTAACGCTCTGGATGATATCACAGGAATATATCTTCATGAGCTTGGGGTACACAAACATTTTAAATAGGATATAACAAGCACTAACTACAAAATAAAAATTATAGTTAATGAAAATGAAGAACTATTCGTCATAAAGCACCATTATGAAAGTGAAAAAAGTCACACGTAAAGAAGTTTGCAATATAAATATTTGATAAAATGTTTATATCCAGAATATATAAATAACTCCTTTGAATCAGAATAAAAAATCTAGACAATTGAATAAATCATGAATAAATACTTTCAAAAAGCTCCTAAAAAAAGGGGATCCTAAATGGGTAATAAAATATACAAAGCTATTAAACATCACTAGTTATCAGAGAAATGCAAACTAAAACCACTATACATCCTTTAGAATGTTTAAAATAAAACATTAAAATACCAAGAATTGGTGAGAATTTGAGTCACCTGTACTATCATAAACTGCTGATGACAATATACATTTTTAAAGCCACTTCAAAAAGTCATTTGGCAGCATCTATAAACCTGATTATCTGTGTATCCTGTGACTTAGTAAATTCACTCCTGGATACACATCCAACAAAAATGTATACATATATACAGAAAAAGACACAGAAAATGTTCAAGGCAGCATTATTTTTAATAATTTACAATTGGAAGCAAGTCTACCAATAGTAAAATAGAGAAACTGTTAAATATTAATGAACAATATTAGACAGCAAAGAAATAAACAACTATTGCTACACAAAACGACATGCCAAATGTCATGTACCAAATAGTGAGGACAAGAAGACTGTTATGGAAGAATTTATACTCTCTCATTTCATTTAATGAAGTTTAGAAATAGGCAAAATTAGAACCATGTTTTGTCATAGTGTAATAAGTGGGAAGAAGACAAAGACACAGGAGAGAAAGAACTGGGTTTGCTCAGGATGAAAGAGACTTGAGTATGTCCCTAGGCTGAGGAGAAGGAGCAAGACAGACTGGCAGAGACTGAGTGGCACAAGAGTAGGAAGCAGACTGATGGAGCAAGGTCTCAGAGGGGCAGAAACAAGTGGGTTGAAGGGCTTACACTCCCCAAAACCCTGCTCATGGATTCCTGGATGACCTGGTCTGACACCCATGGTCAGGAAGCTGGCCTATTCACATAAATGCGGATGGCTTTTTATAATTGGTTTTGGCTGCTCTCCTTTGGTGTTTAAACAAAGATATCCCTAAAAGAAGAATATTTACATTTTATGTGACAATAGTTAGGCCCTAGGGAGTTCAGAAAAGTAAAACCAGCAATGTATTTCCAGATTTCTGGAGACAGATTACCATGATGGTTGTCATTACCTCTCCAGAGATAATCTCTCCAGGGCCTCCTCGTGCTCTGGGCTAAACAGCAAAAAAAAGAAATGTTGGTCCTTAGCCTCTTAAGGCTTATATACTCTCCTTCTAAGTCCTGAACTCTAATATAACCGAAGTGAGAGGTGCTTGTGCTTCTAAGAAATGCATAATCTAATGACCACTTCCTCAGTTGATGGCTGAAGCATGGTTCAACTAGAACTAGAAGCACCGTTGAGGTCTAACTTATACCTTATTAGTCATTTGATGGTTATCTGGCCTCTTTTAGCATAAATTTGCTGGGATTTTTTAAATTATGATTTTCTTAAGATTTGCTTACCTCATCCCATCACTGATCATTACAGAACACTTTTAGTTTTATCTTCTTTCCAGAAAATTGTTCTTTTCAAATCTCTGAAGGAAACTCATTAAGTGCCCTATAAAAATAGTAAATGGGCCGTTTAGAAATGTACACAGAATTGTTGATTGTCAGTATAGGAAAGAAAGCTGCGTAAGGAGGAAGGTAATTGTAAAACAAACAGAACAATTTTTAAGCCCTTCATATTTGAAAAGTATTTTTGAAAGCTGAAAAAATTCACATAAATTAATTACCTAGAGGTTTGAAGCTGGCTCTTCTAAGCTTCAAAAACTGTTTTTATAAATTTTTTATTGTTTGGTATGTAAAGTTCCCTAAAATATATATCCCTGCCGTAATAACTAGTATACCAGGACCTCTAGCCTTTTGTTAATGGCTAAGTTTTGGTTATCTGGGTCTCTGCAATGGTTGCTCTGAGCAGGTGAGGAGTCTAGGGCTGCTTGTCCTGGCACGAAATGGCATTAGGTGACTCTGCTGGTTGTACCATATGGCTACTCTGTATAGGATTTATCTCTTATATAAAGCCACGAGAACACAATAAGAACATTTACTCTTGCATTAAACATGATTATAATTACTTGGTCATCTGGATGTCTAGCCTACAACAGATAAGAAGCATCTAGATGCTTCACTGTTAGAGCAAGCTGTGTCTGTCCCAGTGTCTGTTTCCTGCAGCGATCCTATCTAAATCTCTGCTCAAAATTCATATGGGCTAAGTACAAGGCATTATGGTAAATGCAGTAATACAGGTAGTAGTGATTTAAAACTGTGTAGCATTTTATAGCAATATATCATGCCTTATTCAATATACCATTTGATACACACACACACACACACACACACACACACACCTGTGAGAAAAGAAAATAACATTTATTAAACACCTGCTGTGTGCCAGGCACAGTGCTAAACTTGTGGTAGTCATTGTTTTGCTTATTCACTCAACAAAGTTTCACTGATGGGCTACTCTGTGCCAGGCACTGTTCTAAGCTCAAGGAATACCTCAGGAAACAAAATAACCAAAGTCTCTCCTCTGATGTAGTTCATTGCTTAGCGGGGGGCAACAGATAACAACCAACCAACCAACCAAGTAAATAAATACATGGAGCATCCAATGGAAGGAGTGCTTTAGACACAAATAAAGCAGAGAAGGAGGTAGAGGATACTGGGGTAGAGGGTGGGAGCTGTTTTAACCAGGGTGGTTGGGGAAGGACTTGCTGAGAAGGTGACATCTGAGCATAGAACTGAAGGACACCAGGAAACCATCTAAGCAGATTACCTAGGGGAAAGGCATTCTGGTCAGAGGAAACAGCACGTGCAAAGGCCCTGAGGTAGAGGTGAGACTTGTGGGTCCCAGGGTCAGCAAAGAGGCAGTGTGACTAAAAGAGAGTGAACAAGGGAAAGGTAGTAAGAAATGAGAATATAGATTATCAAAGGCCATTGAGAGGATTTTGACTTTTATTCTGGAAAAGAAGAGAAAACGTTGGAAGATTTTTGAGCAGAGGAGTGGTAAGACTGTCTTACATTTGAACAGGAACACGCTGATTGCTGTGATGAGAACAGAAGTATGGGGCAAGGACAGAAGGGGAGAGAATAATTAGGAGGTCATCACCTTAATCCAGGTGAAAGATGACGCTAGCTTGGACTAGGAGGACTGTGTTGGAGATGTGAATGTACAAATTCAGATGCGTTTTGAAGACAGAATCAAGAGGACTTGCTGATGGATCAGAAGTGGCATTTAAGAGGAAAAGAAGAGTCAAACATCACTCCAAGATTTGTGACCTGATCAGTTAAAATAATGAGCTTGTTGTTCACTGAAATAGCAAAGATCATGAGAGGAGCGGATTTGGAAGGAAGGCACACGATTTTTGTTGTGGACATGTTGACTTTGAGATGGCTTTCACACATTCAAATGGATATGTTAAGGAGGTAATGGCTACTGTAGTGTAGCTAAGAGGTCTGAGCCATAGATATATGTTTTGGATTTATTAACACAGAAATTGCATTTAAAGCCATGGGAATGGATTAAATCATCAGGAGAATGAGTTAGAGGTGCAAGGACGAAGCCTATCCTGTGCAGTATGGTAGCCACTAGTCACATGGGTGACTGAGCACTGGATAGGTGGCCATTGTGACTTGAGGGATAAAGAAGGTTAGTGAGAAAAATATGTGCAGAGCCATATGAAATGGGAGGCTGAGGGAAGAGGCATATCCTGAGATTTCTGCGCTTCTTGTGAGAACTGAGAATGAGGGATAAGGGCACAATATAATTAATCCTGATTTTCTTAAGACTGAAAGAAGTGGGGAGGCTACAAGGCGAATCCAGAAGCATGTGGAATCCTGGGACCTTTATTTTATTTCTGCTCATACTGGGTTAAAGGTCAAGGCTAAGCTCTTCTCCGGAGCACACAGAGAGCTCTTTGGTTCCTTTCTTGAACTCCTCAGGAGAGTTATTTTGAGGTTGTTATTATTATCCCTATTCAACAGATGATAAGACTGAAGTTCAGAGATTTAAGTGATTTGCTCAGACTTACTAGATTATAAAAATCAGATCTGAGATCATGCCCCAGGTTTTGACTCTTGGTCAGACGTTCCACACGTGTAATTATAATATGTGCATGCGTGGATGGGGTTGCATATATGGGGGAGGGTGTTGAATCCCTCCATGTAGGCTAAATCTTTTATGCATTGTATTTACAATCTCACAACCACCTTGTAATCCAGATGTTATTATTCCCATTTTATAGATGAAGAAATTAAATTCTAGAGGGGTTAATTCCTTCAACTACATCATGATTGCCGTTAGAGGTGAGTAGTTTTATTCTCTGCCCCCTACTTTATTATTCTAATGAACTATTCCCCTCCTTCCCCCATTCCTTTCCCTATCTTGCTGTTGGCCCCCTTTCCATTCTCACGGCCTCATCTCCGTTTACAAGGCCTCATTTCCCCTCCTTTGCCTTCCTGCACATCCTAGTCAGTCACTTCAGTAAATGACTGGTAGATTGTTTGTAAAAATGGCCCTAGTTATTTCCCTCCTGGTAAAAGGCTCCTTTGTAATGTGACTTTATAGCTCCTCCTGGTAAGATGGAGCCTTTGAATCTGGGCTGGCCTCGTGATTTACTCTGGCCATGACAATATGGCAAAAGTGACATTACGCCATTTCTAAGCCTGAGCCTCAAAGAAACCTTATCGTGTCTACTCTTTCTAGGAATCCTGCCCTGCTGCCATGTGAACAAACTGGGCTGGTCTTCTGGATTACAGACCATGGGAATGAAGATGAGCCACCCCAGCTGAAACCATTCTAGATGAGCCAGCCCACAGCTGGCCCAAAGCTGACGTCAGGCATAAATAAGCCCAACCAAGATCAGCCAGGCCTGGCCTAGGTCAGGAGAACTGCCCCGTCAAACCCCAGGCCCAGAAACCAAATAAATGGTTGTTTTAAGCCTCTAAGTATTGAGGTGGTTTGCTAGTAACAACAGCTAATGAAGTTCCCCCATTTTATTCTTTTATTGCCACCATCAATGGTCTTTCCACTCCATTTTCCCAAAGCCTGAACATTGCTAAATCTAAATTTTGTAAAAAATCAGCAAATGGATTTATACTTCCTTTAGGTCCCTGCAGCTGCTCAGCATTTCATCTGCTTAAAATATTTCTCAGAGAACCTATTATAAATTTTCTAAACATGCTGTAAGGAAATGGAGGAAGTTTTCATTTTTTAGATCTGGGCAGATGGGAGGTGATTGGAGCAAGGACAATTTCTCTTTTTTAATTAATTATTTAATTGAAAAATAAAAAATGTATACAGTCAACCTCTATATCTGCATGTTGCACATCTACCGATTCAACCCACTGTGGATCAAAAATGTTCAAAAATAAGAAAAAATAGCAATTCAACAATAAAAACAATACAAATAAACAATATAGCATAACAAATATTTACATGAAATTTGCATTGTATTAGGTGTTATAAATAATCCAGAGATGACTTAAAGTATACAGGAGGATGTACATAGGTTATATGCAAATATGACACTATTTTATATTAGGGACTTGACCGTCTGCCAATTTTGGTATCCACTGGGGGTCCTGGAACCAGTCTTCTGTGGATACAAAGGGATGACTATTTATATTGTATAACATGTTATTTCTAGAAAAAAAAAATCTTTTTCTCTTAAGATGGTTGCTCAGTAGGAAAGGCAAGGTAAGATACCAGGAAATAATGAAGTAGAGCACTGGTGCCCAACTTTTTTGGCACCAGAGACCAGTTTCATGGAAGACAGTTTTTCCACGGACTGGGGAAGGGGATGGTTTCTAGATGAAACTGTTCCACCTCAGATCAGGCATTAGATTCCCATAAGGAGCGCTCAGCCTAGATCCCTCGGATGCGCAGTTCCCAATAGAGTTCACACTCCTGTGAGAATCTGTGGCTGCTGCTGATCTGCCAGGTGGTGGAGCTCAGGTGGTAATGCTTGCTCGCTGCCACTCACCTCCTGCTATGCAGCCTGATTCTTAACAGGTCATGGACCAGTACCAGTCTGGGGCCCAGGGTTTGGGGGTCCCTAAAATAGAGAAGAGACAACTTGGGGGAGCTCGTATTAGTTGGCTCCAACTTCTAGATGAAATACTAAGCAAGTGTTAGGAATACACTACAACCTCCCAGACAGGGTTTGCAACTATGTTACAAAACTGCAACCACTCTTCTTTCTAGTAGGCACTACAGGCATCACTCATCAACCACAGCACTCTCTTCTGCTGTGCCTAGATGCAGTCCCAATCCAGCAGTCCCTCTCAGATCCATCCTTCTCAGTCCAATCAGTTAGATCTTGAAATGAAACCCATTATCAAATCTGCTCAAGGGTGGGCTCGGAGCTTCTCCTGCTGCTCGCTCCATCCTGATAAAAAGCAGTGGCTAAGAATCAAGTAGAGAATGGAGTCATCATGGACACAAAGCTAGGCTTCCGTAATAAGGAGTGGCATTTACAGTGGGAGGGTGGAAAACCTGACAAACAGAACTAATGACAGCTCTTTTCCTTTGCATTATGTAGTCATGCTCTGTTCTCTCTTATGGAAGTGAGGCAGAGGGATGGCCTCCCCTTGGAAACTCCATTGGAAATCTCTTTTTCATTATTTTCTTAACATTACTTTTGTCCCTATTTTAAGTAGCTCCACTTTAAGATGCTTTTGGTCTGTGGTCTATGATTGGGCTTGTAAAAACTTGTACATATGAAAACCAATAGTTAGAGGAGGCAGGGGATTCTTCTGGGCAGGTCAAGGAGGGCTTTCTGGAGGAAAGGTATGTCGAGGATTTATTCACCAGATGGACAAATGAGGGAGGAAAAGGCTACAGGGAGACAATGCATGCATGGAGGCCAGGAAGCGTCAAGGAGCCCATCACTGTTAGTGGATCACAAAGTATGATGTGGAGGAAGGGAGTGGAGAAATGAAAGCAAAACCAGTAAGGTAGGTTGGAGTCAGATTATTAAAAAAATACCAAGGCTCTGATCTGGCTTGTAGTAGGATACTGTCACCTTTTTAAAGCTGAAGAATGGGCCGGGCACGGTGGCTCATGCCTGTAATTCCAGCAATTTGGGAGGCTGAGGCAGGTGGATCACCTGAGGTCATGCATTCAAGACCAGCCTGGGCAACATGGTAAAACCCTGTCTCTACTAAAAATACAAAAATTAGCTGGACATGGTGGTGGGCACCTGTAATCGTAGCAACTCGGGAGGCTGAGGCAGAAGGATCGCTGGAACCCAGGAGGCAGAGGTTGCAGTGAGCTGAGATTGCATCACTGAACTCCAACCTCGGCAACAGAGAGAGACGCCATCTCAAAAAATAAATACAGCTGAAGAACGGCAAAAGCATGCTTTATTTTCATATAATAAAAATATCCACCCATTTAATGGCTTCCTAAAAATACTAAGCACTTCACATACACTCATTTAATCCAGCAACACCCCTATGAGGTAGGTAGTTATAATCCCCATTTTACAGATAAGGAAACAAAGGCACTGACAGATTAACTGATCCAATGTCATTCCTAATTGATTGAATCAGGGTTTATAGCAGGGTCATCTGGCTCTATAAATTCCTTGGGGACAAGATCCATGTATCCATGTGGCATTTATTATTTTATAATAACCTATCTCCCCCCAAAAAGAATCTATCAAGGTACCTGATATACATTAGGCACGTAATCATTTTTACTGATATCAGTCAAAAAGCTCTCTGTCTTACCTTCACATGTTAAATCCTTTTCTCAAATTTCCTGAAATAGCCATAAAGCACCGTTTTATCATGATGGTTAGGGATGACAATCCTAGCAAAATCGGACTGTTTAGTGTGTACCAGGCACAGTATTAATCTCTTGATGTGCATTAACACACTCAGTCATCACAACAGCTTGTCCACAGCTGGGGCCCACAGAGGTTGAATAAGTTACTCAGAGTCACAGAGTAAGTTGTTGGGCTCGATCTCCTCCAAGTTCTGGCCATCTTCAGCACCCACACACTACCTCCCTCTGACCTTCTCACCTTCTCACCTTGTCCGTGCAGAGATTGTAGGCCTCCAAGGACAGCTTGCTTCCTGACGGCTCCCCAACAGTAAAGGATGGATTTGCTAGGCTCTGGCTGGGCTGTTTTGTGCAGTGACTAAGGGCACACATTTTGTTAGACATTTGGCCTGAATAAGGGGCTCAGGCCTTTAGTCTGTGGCTGTGGAACAGAGAAAAGCTAACTGACCCAGAAGGGGATTGAACTTGTGACCTAGGCTTCAGAGCGCCAGGCTCTAACATCACGGCTACAGACAGAGCACCTCCAGAGGGTTGTCTGTTGGGAGACTTGCCTTGCATTTTAAATCTTGTGCCGCTTCTCCCCAAAGCCCCACTCCCAATTGCTGAAGATTAAGAAACTGAGGTTCATGCAAGTGCAGAGCGAGAGGAAAATAAATCGCGATTTAAATTCATGCCTCTGGACGCATAGCTTAGCCCGCGTTGAACCCCTCTCGCTTCATCTCTGCCACCTCCTTTCTGTGATTTATTTCAGGCGATGGCCCTCTGTGTATGTGTAAAAATCCCCCTGAATGCTTTCCCCTGAGGGCAGTCAATGCGTCCCTCTGAAGTTTAGCGCCAATGCTGATGTGTGCAAAGGGATGAAAAACCTACATTTTCAAGTCTCCCCAAAGCTTCGAGCCAAAAGGGAAAAAAAGAAAAAAGAAAAAAAGTTGTCCATTCCCCTTTTTCAGCCCTCACACTTCAAATGCTAATGAAAAGTGTGTTGTCTTGGGCCTTGAATAGGTCTAAAATGCTCTGGTTTGGAAGTATTTGCATACCCTCCTGAATAGGGAGGCAGCCAGCAGAGAGGATTAGGGCTACACATCAACTCCTCCGAAAAGGGGCTGACAGGGCTGAAAAAAATTGAGTGCCAGCAAAAGCCTGACTGTAAGGTGAAGGGGGAGAAGTATCTCCTCCAGATACTCATCTTTTTCTTCTTTTTCCCTTGAAAATGTTTTTGAGTTTTTGCTATTATTTAGGGAAAAAAATACATAGGATAGGTGAAATAATCCAAATATAGGGATTGGCAAAAAAAAAAAAAAAAAAGAGGGAGGGAATCTTAACCTATTACTCCAAAGCAATTTGCATGTTTTTAACTTTGTGAATCACCACATACATACAGTTTTTAAATAGCTGGAATTGTTTTGCATTTTTGATGTTCATTTAATATTATATAATTACTATTCTTTTAGATTTCTATGTATCTTTGTAACGTATTATTTTTATTGGCTACTTAATCTTCTTTTACTGTTTAATAAGTTTTTCTCCTTTAGTTACAATAAATATCATCATACATACAGCTTTTTGACTCTGTTATTTCCTTAGGATACGTCCCTCCATGGTTTTTCAGTCCCAAATAGTATGGATAGCTTTATAGTTTTATCTGTTTGATCATTATGTGAATTTTTGTTTCCCTTTGAACATTTAATTTGTTTGAATGTTAATTTTTCATGAATGTTTAAGTTTCTAAGATCTTAGTTTTTTTAGTACAATTTAGCATTTCTAAGTTGACATTTTTACTATCAATTTCTTTAATTTCCATTTCTTTGATCAGTATTGAGAATTAAAATATTTTCATTTGCTTGTTTCCTATTTGTATTTCTCTTGGATGAACTGCTTGTTCATGCCTGTTCATTCCTATTCTTTGCCAATTTATTTATGGAGGTGTGGACTTCTATAAACTTTAATGAGCCTTTGCAAATTATAATATGAACACTTTACATGCAAATATATTGTCCCTGTACATGGCTGTTTTATTGTACTTTTGTTCTTTATCATTGTATATGCTCATGGGAATCTTTATATTTTCCAAACAATCTGTTTTGTTTTGTTGTTTGTGATCCCAACAAATATTTTGTATGGAATAAAATTTTGTATTGAGCTGCAGCTCAAACACAAAACAGTAGATCAACTCATCCTGAAGCTGAAGGTGGAGGAATTAATAAAAGGCATTAGACAGCAATGAGGAAAGAATTAGATGGACATCCCCATGCTTGACATCCTTGATTCCCTGACATACCTGTATCTCTCTGTTTTGCTATAGAACTCAACACTCACCAGCCCATTGAATAATTGCAGGAGGATCTCATTTACAGCTTTCAGGGTTCTAGACCAGAATGGCAAGGACTCCTTTCTCCAGCCATCATTTCACTAACATAGTTCGTACAAAATAAATCAACCATATTGCACTAAAAATTTATTTTTGTGTGTGTAGCAAACCTCAGATGAACTAATCAAAGATCCGTATGCTCTTTATTGCCTTAAATAAGGCTGTTATCAGCTTGCATGAAAAATGCATTAGATTTACAACATTCTGTCACCATTAGAGCTTCAAAGGTGACTTGAGAAAACACCCAAATCTAAAAAGGTGAGATTAGACATCTCACCTTTGTCTTTTGCTCTGAGTTGTTTTAGTGTTGAAGTTTTCATCAGGAAATATAAGAAATAAATTTACCCCTTTTGAAAATGGCATATATGGGTTTGTTTTTTTTAAGTAATGTTATGCATGATTAAGACAGTAAAGGGAATTTTAAAATTTCGATCCCAGGAGATCTTTAAAAACAAGACAGCTACACACAAGTCTGTCAATGTGTAGATGCAACTTTTCTTTTAAAACATAGAACTTATGTAAAAGCTTTCTAAAACTATTATTTGGTGACTTGGTGTGCATATAAACATTATGGCCCTGTATTCATTTTTTCTTGATTTTGGAAATTTTCTAAAGAGCATTCGTTCTTTTGTTCCCTTGTTAAAACTCTCAAATTTTGATCCATGGAGTAGTATAAATAGGAAAAAAAAAGTTAAGGTTTTATAAAACCCTATCCAGATATCTATCTAGAGATATCTATTATACAGATAATATAATATCTATATCATAAAGCTAGATATGTATCTATCTACCTACCTAGTGTATATGATACATATCTAGTAATATGTGTAGTGTTTTATCCTAGGAACTTCAAGGACACAAATAGATATCTCTTGCTCTCAAGGAAATAAAAAGATAAATCACAATAAATGGTAGTATACACTACATACTAAATTAATGGTGAAGGCAAGAGAAGTACTGGTCAATAGGTAGCCCACAAGTTGGAGCCAGTCTCCAAACTGTTCCAATCTGAGATGGCATAAATACGGCATTAAGAATAGGCATTTAGGCCGGGCGCGGTGGCTCACGCCTGTAATCCCAGCACTTTGGGATGCCGAGGCGGGCAGATCACGAGATCAGGAGATCGAGACCATCCTGGCTAACACAGTGAAACCCCATCTCTACTAAAAATACAAAAAATAGCCGGGCGTGGTGGTGGGCGCCTGTAGTCCCAGATACTCGGGAGGCTGAGGCAGGAGAATGGCGTGAACCCGGGAGGCGGAGCTTGCAGTGAGCCGAGATGGCGCCACTGCACTCCAGCCTGGGCGACGGAGCGAGACTCCTTCTTAAAAAAAAAAAAAAGAATAGGCATTTAGAAATTTTTAAAGAAATGTGACAGAGTGATTTTATGCTTGTTGAGCGCAATAATTAAACATGTGACCTTGTATTTTGTATGGCTTTGTTTTTTAAAATTTCTTATTTTAGTATAACATTTCTTTTATTTAGTAGTATTTCTTGATTTTATTTTTATTATAACTTGCAAAAATGTAACTTTGTGAGTGGTTATTTAAAGAAAATAAGTGTGGCCCTTCACGCTGAGCAATACTGAGACAGGGATATGAAGAATATATAATATGTATATGTGTGCATATATGTGTGTGTACATGCACACAGATATGGCTAAGTATCCTCTCAACAGAAGAATAGAGAAATACCTTATGGAAGACCATTCATATGGATTCCCCTTGTCTTCAGTTATTGTCAGAAAAGGAAGAGCTCTTCCTTGGAAAAGCCCTTACCTCTTCTGCCTGTCTCAGAGGAAAGTTTCTTCTGTCTTTATATCTTTAGAAATGGTTATCTCTAGTGTCATTGAATCTTGAAGTTATTCAATCTTCAGGGTTTAGTACCAAAGAATGAAAATCACATTTCCTGCTAAAATACAAATGTCTTACAAAAACCTTAAGAAAAATAAAGCAGAAAAAAATGCAAAAAATTTGAAAGATATACTGTCAGAGTATATTATATAATTTTCAGACTTACTTGGATAGAGAAATTACTCAAAAGGCTAATTCCTGTTTTCATATTTGCATGGCAAACTTCCTATAAAGCAAAAAAAAATGACTAAAGGACTGAATCCTTATGGGATATAAAAGCTATATATTATAAATGTATTTTATTAAATTACATATATTATCTAAATGTATAATGTAAATTACTGTTGGTGGGACTGTAAACTAGTTCAACCATTGTGGAAGTCAGTGTGGCGATTCCTCAGGGATCTAGAACTAGAAATACCATTTGACCCAGCCATCCCATTACTGGGTATATACCCAAATGACTATAAATCATGCTGCTATAAAGACACATGCACACGTATGTTTATTGCGGCATTATTCACAATAGCAAAGACTTGGAACCAACCCAAATGTCCAACAATGATAGACTGGATTAAGAAAATGTGGCACATATACACCATGGAATACTATGCAGCCATAAAAAATGATGAGTTCATGTCCTTTGTAGGGACATGGATGAAACTGGAAACCATCATTCTCAGTAAACTATCACAAGAACAAAAAACCAAACACCGCATATTCTCACTCATAGGTGGGAATTGAACAATGAGATCACATGGACACAGGAAGGGGAATATCACACTCTGGGGACTGTGGTGGGGAGGGGGGAGGGATAACATTGGGAGATATACCTAATGCTAGATGACGAGTTAGTGGGTGCAGCGCACCGGCATGGCACATGTATACATATGTAACTAACCTGCACAATGTGCACATGTACCCTAAAACTTAAAGTATATAAAAAAAAAAGATACAAACAATTATATAATTTTATAGACTATTAATAGTGATTTGAGCATAGACATAAAATTTTTGAAATAGTTGAAAGATGTATTTAAGGTTTTGCCAGGCATTTTACAGAATGCATTACATAGAAATATTGTGAATGGTAATATAGAAGAAAAAAGATTTATGTGCTCAAATAAATTTGGATAGCTTTGAGTTAAATTAAGTTACTACTGCTGGATTTTTCAGAGTCTTTGTTAATATTTCATAAACAAGAGGTCCCTGCATTTTCATTTTCACTGAGCCTCATAATATATATAGCCAGACCTGCTAGGAAGATTTAACTGTGAAAGTAACTTTTGCACAAAAACCTGAAGAACATAGCAGGGAAACTGTGCCTGGGCAAAGAATATTTTAGGTAGAAGAAAAAGCAAGTGCAAAGTCCCTGAAGTGGAAGCATGTCCAATGTCTTCTAGGAACAGCTAAGAGGACTAAAGAAAAATGAGCAAGGAGGAAAATAGCAGCTAAGGTCACAGTCGTATGAGGTTGGGGAAGAGGAGACTGGGAATAGCGCAGGGCCCTGGAGGCTATTGTAAAGACTTTCAGCTTTTCTCTAAGATGCAAACTTGTAAGAGGAAGTTTTGAAGAGAAGAGACATGATCTGACTTACCTTTTAACAGGCTCACCTTTACTATATGCTTGAGAACATATTTCAGCAGGGGTATGAGGGTGGGGGATAGGCAGGGACATTAAAGCCAAAGCCAGGAGAGACCACTTAGGAGATCACTGCAATAATCCAAGCAAGAGAGGATGGAGGCTTGAATCAGGGATGTAGCAGTGGAATTGGTGAGATACTGTCTAATTCTGAATTTATTCTGAAAGGAGCACAATCTATGCTGAAAGATTGGCTGGGGGGGTATGAGAGAAGGTGAAGATGACTGCAGAATTTTTGTCTTGCTACAGTGGGAGGAATGGAATTGCCATTAAGTGTGGTAGGGAAACATGTAGGAGGAGTGAGTTTAGAGAAATGATTAGGGTTTCATTTTGGACACATTAAGTTTGAAAATACAGAATAAACACAAGGAAAGAGGCATCCAAAGCTCAGAGGAGATGTCGTGGCTGAAACATGATTTTGAAAGCAGTCCATTTAATAGACGGTATTTAAATCATGGATTGGGTGAGATTCCCAAGGGAGGAAAATTGGTAGAGAAAAGGCATGACACAAATCTGAGCCTTGGGATATTCCGAAGCAAGGTAACCAGGCAGATGAGAAAATACTTGCAAAAGAAGCTAAGAATATGCCGGATACCAAGGATTTGCATCTTTTCAACAATTATCACCCTCGCTCGATATCCATTATACTGTTTTCATATTGTAGGATTTATAAAGCTTTCATAGCATAATACAGATATTTAGAAAATCTTGGCTCACAGCAAGTATTCAATACAGTATAGATATTTATTACTAATACTTAAGGATTACTGCCTTCATTTCACCAATGAGAAAACAGTTTAGTAATAGAAGTTCCCTTAGCTAATAACTGACAGAACCAGAGTCGCACGCAAGTCCTTCTGTCTCCAAAAATCTGTGCTTTTCTCCACTACTTATCCTATATGACTTTTGCTTTCAAATATTTTTACCTAAACCAACTACATAATAAAATTTAGAATTCATAATCTCCAAGCACTTATTGAGCACTTTAATATCCAAGAAACAGATTGGAATGGAAATAGTTAGTGCTATCATTTACTGAGCACTTAATACGTGGCAAGCCTTGTATTATTTAATATTCACAATAGCCCTGTGAAATATAATAGAGTATTATAACCCCTTTTTACAAATGAAGAACAAGAGTTTTGAAGTAATTAAATAAGTGTATCTAGAGACATGTGCTTAGAGTGCAAAAGAGGATGATCATTAGGGTGACATGTGTGGCCCTTTGCAGGTGCACGGTTTCAAGTTTGGATCTTGGTGATCCTCAATTTTGGTATTTAGCATTTACCAATTCACCCGGAGATAAGAGCTGTTGGCCAAAACTTCTTAAGAAAGGCACACCGGCAGAGAGAGAGCTTACATGTTATCAAGAATTCTC
The DNA here is from genome assembly GCF_028858775.2 of Pan troglodytes. NCBI lineage: Eukaryota > Metazoa > Chordata > Mammalia > Primates > Hominidae > Pan > Pan troglodytes. The sequence goes on along the minus strand of NC_072408.2, from coordinate 109,859,688 downwards.
CCTGGCATTTTTCTCCTCCTTCTTTCCTCCTGTCCTCCCTTTCTTCCTTTTTTCTTTCTTCTCTTGCAGAGAGATGTCCTAAATTCAGATTCAAGGCAGCTTTGTGCAGGGTTAGAGAAAACTACAAGGTGACTCACCTCAAGGTTTATATAAGACAAACACAAATGACTCCACCAGAAGTAGCAGTGGAGTTTCAAGTGTTCCTTTGTTTAGTCAACTTTCTGTGTAAAATTGTGCAATTTGCCTTTGTCCCTACAGACCCCTGTTATAACCTCCACTGCCTTGTATTGCAACTTATCTATTCATATGACCATCTGTACTACACTGATCTTAAGGGTAGGGACTTAAGGGTTGGGACTAGATCTTCAACAATTGAAATCATACAGAATGTTTATTTTTGAAAAAAAAAAAAAAAAAGGTGATGAATCCAGTAAACAGATAATACAAGTTAAGAGAATGGGGTCTGAAGATGACAGGATGCCAAGCATTCAAACTCAGTTCTGTGGCTTATCAGCTTTATGACCATAGACAAAGTATTTAACTTCCCTGCCCCTCAGTTTACACATCTGTAAAAGAGAGATAATAGAGCCTCTTTCTCGGTGTTTTTTTGAGAGGATTAAACATGTAGCACTTGATATGTGTAGTAAATGATGCTGTTCTCTCTTTCTGAAACACTGTTCCCCCAGATAGCTGCAAACAAATTCCCTTATCTCCTTCAACAATCTGCTTGGATGTGATCTTTTCAATGAGCCATGCCCCAATCACCCTATTTAAAATTGCAATGCCCTCCACCCCTACTCGCCCTCCCAATTCTCATTACCCTATTCTGATTTACTTTTTTTACAGCACTTATCATCTTCTAACACACTACATAATCCATTTATTCATTCTGTGATACTGAGATATAAATTTGATCTTTGAGACTTACAGAAATTTCAGTTTAAAACAGTTTATGTCTGATTACCTGTTTAAGGACTTACTAAAGTGTGACATTAGCATGCAATGACTGAGGCTGGCTTCATCTGAAATAAGTTCTTCAACACTAAACCTTCTAAATATTTGTTCCTGTAAATCAAAAAGACTATTTCCCAAGAGGTTTGTGTGCAGGTTTATTTGGAAACATTAGTCCCCAAAATTCCAGCTAGCCTGCCACCTTGTGTCATGGTTGACTAGCTCCTATACTATCTGAAAATAATAACCATAAATTCTGGGAAAAATATAAAAAACAATACCTGAAGGCAATGAAAAACCACCCAGATCAGGCAAATTTTGGTGGGGGATTGACAGTTGAAAAAAGGAAATGGCATTTGGTGAGTGATTGCTTTGAAGGCAAGTCATAGTGTTACTGGCTTGAAGAACTAGGAAACAGATTTCTGAGCAATTACTGCAACTGGAAGGTGAAGGGGGATTCCATGTATGAGGAGAGCAGAGAATGGAGCCCTGAATTCTGCATATAAACTCTGAAGAAATCTCTAGTCTACCTTTAAAATATGCATGTGGCAGGCAAACTCTAAAGAGCACATCCAAGGCTAAAATTTCAGCTGCTGCTCACTGCAAGGCAACAAAAGTTTGCAATTTGAGCTCAGTTCAGTTAACTGCTTAACAAACCAAACAGAAATCAATATTCTTCAGAGAAATATAACACCATCCAGAGCCTAGACAATGTATCATTAACAATTTCCATAATCTAGTTAAAAATTATTTGGCATTTAAAATATAGGAAAATTTTGACCCTTAGTGAAGAGAAAACCAGTGGATATTGACTCTGAGATTACTCAGATTTTGTAATTATTACACAACAATTTTAAAACAGCTATTATACTCACAATCAACTAAAAGTCAAAATCTCAGCAAAGAAATCAAAACTCTCAAATTCAAATGGAAATTTTATAACCTAAAAATATAATGTATGCAATAAAAAGCCACTGCATGGGTTTGACTCAGATTAAAGATGAAAAAAAAAATCAATTAACTTAAAGATAAATCAGTGGAAATTTCCAAAATGAAGAACCGAGATAAAAAGGTTTTGAAAATGAACAAAATCTCAGAGAACTGTGAGGCAATATCAAAAGTTTTAACATACATGCAATTGAAGTCCCAGAGGAAAAGAAGGATGGAACAGGACATAACATATTTTAGATATATAGTGGTTGAAGTTTTTCCAACTTTGGGGAAAGGCACAAATTTACAGAGTGACGAAACTCAGCAAACACTAAGCAGGATAAATGAAAGGAAAATTATATCTAAAGTCATTATTGTCATACTGATGAAAACCAAAACTAAGGAGAATATCTTGAAGGAAGCCAGATAACAATGACACATTTCGAACAAAGAACATTGTGTAATTTGAATTCAGATGGCCATTGACTTCTCACCAGAAATAATGAAGACCAGGAGACAGCAGAACACCTTTAAAGCACTAGCAAAGAAATCAACCAAAAATTTCATATCTACCAAAAATATTCTTCAAGAGTTAGGGCAAAATAAAGGCATTTTCAGACAAAAGAAAACTAAGAGAATATACAGGAGGCACACCTGTACTACATAAATGCTAAAGAAAATTCTTCAGGGTTTGGGAAATAATTAAGAAGACTGAAAACAGTAAATTTGGGGGTAAATATAAAACACTTGTTTTTACTTTTAAATTATTTAAAAATAACATACGACTAATCCCAAAATTATAACATTGTCATTAGAGTTGGTAGCATACGTACTGTATTATAGTACCATAACTACCATAAAGCATGACAGGAAAAATAAATGTGTCTTTATGGTTGTACACATTCTGCAAAAAGGCACAACATTAACTCATAGTAGACTGTAAAAAGTTAAGGATATATATTGTAATTCACAGTGAACAATAAAAAATAATGCAAAGAGATATAAGTTTAAAGCCAATGAATGAATTAAAATGGGATTCCAAAAACTACAATTAATTCAAAGAAGTCAGGATAGAAGGAACAGATATGAAAAAGAGGAACAAAACAGAAAAAAAAAAAACAGTAAGATGGCAAACTAAATCTAACTATATCAATAATAATTTAAATATTAATCAGCTAAACACTTCAATTAAAAGGCAAAAACAGTAAAAATAAATTTTAAAAGACTCAACTACTGAGTTTTAGATATAAAAATGTAAATATGTTTAAAATAAAAAGATGGAAATAAGTACACTATGCTAACAATAAGCATCAGAAGACAGAAAGGGCTATATCAAACACCCCAACTAGAATCCTTTTACACACTCCAGAACTGGCTTGGAATAGCAATCTTGGTGTTCTGAACAAACATTTCTTTGGTGTATTAGTTGAGCTTCTCCAGAGAAAGAATTAATAGGATGGTTTTATGTAGAAAGAAAGCAATTCATTGCCAGGAACTGACTCACATAATTACGGGGGCCGGCAAGTCCAAATCTGCAGTGTGAACCAGCAAGCTAGAAACCCAGGAGAGCCGATGGTGCAGTTCCAGTCCAAAGGCTGGCAGGCAGAGACCCAGGAGAGCCAATGGCATAAGAGAAGTCTGAAGGCAGTCTACTGCAGAATTATCTCCTAATCTTGGAGGCTAGTCTTATTGTTCTATTCAGGGCTTCAACTAACTGGATGAGACCCACCCATATTATGGAGGACAATCAACTTCCTCAAAGTTCACTGATTCAAATGGTAATCTCACCCAAAAACGCCCTCTGAGTTGACACATGAGATCAACCTTCAAATCTAGTAACCTATATCTTCACTGTTTTGTTCAAGAGTCTGGTTGTTACCTGGTCACAATATTTGCCTTGCTCCTAAGATGTTGATGTTAAGGAAAAGAATTCTGGAGCCAGGCACTCCTGAGTTTAAATTCTGATACCTCAGGAGTTTGAGCAAGTTTATTAAGCTCTTTGAGACACATTTGCTTCATCAGTATAATTCCAATCGAAATGTTGTTGAGATATGCAGCTGCTAAAAAGATTAAAATATCTAATACACCTACCACCACAATGTGTGTCACATGAAAGACACTAAACAAGTGTTACGTCTTTTCCCTCCTTATTTCCCATTTTCTATAATTTTAAAATGCCAAGAATATTATCTTTAAATGCTTGTCCTTTATCTTATTCAAGGGTTATTTAGTTGTAAGCTAATAAAAACTTGTTGAAATTAGCTCAACTGAAAAAAAAAGTGTGAGAAGTGAGGAGCATTATAGTGTTATATGAGGCACTCTCATACATTTCTTTAGCAAGAAAATTAGGGCCAGGCACAGAGGCTCACGCCTGTAATCCCAGCACTTTGGGAGGCTGAGACGGTTGGATCACCTGAGGTCAGGAGTTCGAGACCAGCCTGATCAATGTGGAGAAACCCCGTCTCTACTAAAAATACAAAATTAGCCGGGCGTGGCGTCACATGCCTATAATCCTAGCTACTTGGGAGCCTGAGGCAGGAGAATCACTTGAACCCAGGAGGTGGAGGTTGCAGTGAGCCAAGATCACGCCATTGCACTCTAGCCTAGGCAACATGAGTGAAACTCTGTCTCAGAAAAAAAAAAAAAAAAAAGGAAATTAGGTTCAACTGAGACTCATCAGGAAAAAACTGGGAACTGGACTCAGCATTTGTGGATGTCTGCCCACCATTAATTTCTCTGTGGAGTAACTGCCTTTTGTTTCTTCTTCACTCATCACTTCTTTCTGCCCCTTCCTCAATTCGGTTTGCTTTTAGTTTTGCCTCTCCATAGGATTGGCCCTACGCTAGATGCCATGATCTTAGCACTTTCAAGAGTGAAAATTTGGTTGGCTGTGGGCCAGCCAATAGATTTTCTAACATTGATTCAAGAATCTGTCCTGGTCCAAGCAGGGATATGACATAGTACAAACATGGTTTCTTAGTTTTACCTGCCAGTGAAGAGAAAAGAGACTTCTATAGTAGGACACACCTTAAAATGATGTTGACCATTGCCCCATGTCTTAGTTTGGGCTGCCATAACCAAATACCATAGACAGAGTGACTTAACAAACATTTATATCTCACAGTTCTGGAGGCTGAGAAGTCAAAGTTCCAAGTGCTGGCAGATTCAGTTTTGGGTGAGAGTCCTTTTCCTGGTTTGCATAGAGCCATCTTCTTCTTATGTTTTCACTAGGCCTTTTCTTGGTATCTGCACAAGGTGGTGAGGTGGCTGGGAGAAGAAGGAGACAGAGAGAGAGATATCCTGTCTCTTCTTCTTTTTATAAGAGCATTAATTCCATCATATATGCCCCATCCTCATGACCTAATCCAATCCTAGATAGTTCCTTAAGGTCCCATCTCCAAATACCATCACTTGGGGGTTAAAGCTTCTTCGTATGAATTTTGGAGGCAAATGAACATTCAGTCTTTAATATTTCATCTCCCTCACTTTCCACCCTACAAATACTGGTAATTTTCTTTACATTGAAAAGGGATAAGTAGTCTTTACTCCCCTGAAGACGTTTTCTTCTCCTTATACACCTTCTAGAGAAGAAACTATTTTCTCCAGAGAACTGTTTTATTTCCTCAAGCTGAGATAACTTCAGTTTATTGATCTTTTTTTAATAAGACATCTTTAAAAATATGTAAGCTGACATTCTCCCAAGAGACAGAGCCTGTATGTTTACTTTCTTACTTAATGCTTTGCCATATAATTTAATTATGTCACGTTCTCATTGCTACACGTAATCTCGGGGGGCCTGAGAAATCAGCCTGTGGTGAATATTTTGCATGCTAAGCATCCACTCCAATGCTGGCTATACCAAATAACCACTCCAAGATGTTTATGGCCACAGTGACAAAATCAAATGGAGATTAGAGAAACTAGCTAGTACATTTTAGCAATTTCAGTAGCCATCCCAGGTATTTAGAACAAGAACAATATTCATTTTTCTGCAAACGTTTCTCTTTTGGGCTAAATTGTTCATGTTGTAGTTTTGTATCTTTCCTTTGCTTGATGAACACACCTATTTTCTCTTAAGCCACAGAGCATATTGGCTTGGCAGCTTAGTGATTTTTCAACTTTGGCCAAACATTTTTACTGGTAAGAAAAATTTCATGGGCAAAATTATTTATTCTAGAGTACTCAAGGCCAAAATTGAATCTGTCAGTTTACCGTATGAGACCAAAGGTTAGATGAAAAAGATCCACACACTATGCAAATACATTTTTAGTGTTTCTATATTACCTTCATAAAACTTGACCTCCTCTGTGTTAAGTATGTGCTTGGGTTTGAGATAGGTTAATTCAATTAGAGCTCCACTTTCTTTTCTGAAGACATGTGAAGAGCTCACTCGGAGTGACCAAACAGTGATGTGTTATTGACACTGCTATGCGGCAGCATAATCAGACTCCTTTATCAATCTTTTCTTGGGCCCTGAGCTAACTTAGAGACTGAGTTATCTCTGGTCCTCAGAACCAGATGGCAAGTTCATGTGAAGTTGGAGAAAATTGCTTCCAGTCATTATTGGAAAGTTATCTCCACACCTGCCACAGCCTATGTAGCAGGTAGATAAATTTTAAAAAAGAGAGAGAGAACATGCCACGTTCCTCTCACCAACCCACGGCCCCAGACAAACACTCCATACTGGAATAAAATCCAGCATGAGATGTAGAAGTTATTGCCACCTTTGCTTACAAGTCCCATTTGACCCCAAATCTCTCAAATACTCTCTATATTTTAAATAAGAAAAGTTGGGTTAGCTATCACTTTCCATCCAGGTGCTTAAGTAAGTCTTTTCTTCTTGTTGGCATTATGAAATGGTACATTCAAAGACAGAGAAGAATAGGAAAACTCTCATGTGTAGGTTTACCAGAGTATTATTAAAAAGAAGGAATTGCCTTTCATCAAAGGTTGAGATTAACAATGCTGTATAATGTTTCTGAAAGGAATAATGAAAGGTGTGACCAGAGTTTTACTTATTGCACTGATGGGATTTTTTACTTGTGTGTATATGTTAATGTATACACACACAGATGATATGTAAGTAATATATAGATTCTGTATATTCTAACTGCCTCTTGGGGATATTAAGAGAATGAGTCCTTCATTTTCTCAACTAATAACAGCATTTGATTGAAGGCATACAAAAATGGAGAAGATATGGCCTTGTTTCTAAAGGAATTTATTTTGAAAAAATGATTAAGTCATATATTGATGTGGATAGTACCTTATATTATTTAAGGAAGTTGACATTGTGTTAATATGTTTCCATAATTTGTAGGCCATTTTTCAACAAGAAATGCCAAACACAGGCAATTTTTTTTGAGAATTATTGAGGAGGTGGTTTGTAGCAAAGATGTATGTTGAGCTGGCATTTTTCATAGCTCTAGCTATAGCATTTTGTCATTTTTAACAAGAATGCCCTTCATCATTTTACTTTGGCTATATTAAATTAATAAGAAAAAGGTACTAGAAGCATGAGAGAACCTGGGCTTTCAAGCCAGTGAGACTTGCAGTTGACTCTAGTTTCACCCATGAATCGTTGGGTGGCTTTGGGAAATCACATAAACTCTTTGACCTTTATTGTCCTTGTCTGTTGAATAGGGATAACAATCTCTAATTCTGAAGGTTTTTAACAAGACTTACATATGATAACTTGTTTAAAGATCACTGAGGGGGATAAGTGGTTCTACTGATTTCAAAAATATAGTGGTCATATTTGCTCCATATAAAACCTGGTCAATTTCACATGACAAATTAATCGAAGACCTCAGACCAATTGACACTTTTCCAAGACTAACTTTAAAGAATCACCTTTATGGAATTAAAAAAAATAAAGCCACATATGAATGCCCCAGGAGAATTTTGTCACATTGAATAAATAAGTTTAAAAAGTTGTCTATATGACATCCTTCTCAGTCTGTTAGGGAAAAACAAAATGTTAAATCTGACAAGGGGATGAGGACTCCAGGCTGCTACTTTTTTTTTCCTAAGAAGTATAGCTCTTAATCAGAGTGCATTCTCCATTCAAAATTATCTGTGAAGATTGGCATGAAAATGCAGATTCCTAATTGAACAAAGACAATTATTTCCAGATTGAAGTACAGTGGTGAATAGCTCTGTGCTCCAATTATCGTTAGACTTTTATTTCAAATAGAAGGCTGAAATCACAGACGTGTTAGCCTTAATTGGAAGAAATGGCTGAAATTGTACTTTTAATACCGTACTGTACCATCATATATGTAGGTCATCTTTTTTCACATATACATGATGGTGCCCTGTTTACACGTCCATTTGGGACAGCAAGCTGAAATGGCAGGAGGAATAGCCTTTCTCAAAAGAGGTAAAAGCACTCAAGAGTTAAACAGAGCCATAAAACTGTAGAGCTTTTAAATAAAGGAACTGAAAAGCACATTACTTACGATAGCTATGTGTGTTAAATCAGAGCCTAACATGAAATCCTAAGTTGAGATAATGTCAGTTCAGGAAATATTTTCCTTCGTTTTGACTAGTCAGTCTTTCATAATACATCCACTTAAAAACTATTTCAGAAGGTATCTCAAACACGAATATATTAGCCTAAAACATCAGGGCAGAGTTAACAGATTAAGAAAAAATGATTAAAAGAAATGCTTAAGGAATTCAAAGCATACACAAAGTCTGTTCTTTGCAAACAAACTGGCAATAAAAGAGCCTGCAGTAGGGTTGAGTTGAAGAAACTGGCTTGTGAGGGATGAGGGCGTAGAAACAGTATTAGTCATGACTTGTCCTGAGGTTCTTTTACTCCAGCTGGGGACATCAGACTCAGACACATGAAGCCATGTCACCAACCCAGGAATCATTTGCATTTGTGTAGTAGTTTCTAGTGGATCTCAACCACTGAGTTTCATTTGATCCTCATCCCTGCAAGTTAGGCATAGAGGATACAATCATCTCTTTTTTACAAATGGAGAGACTGAGGTCCAGATACTTGCTTCAGGTTACAGAGTGAATGAGTGCAGAGCAGCTAGGATTAGGCAAAGCCTTTGATTAATAATAACAAACCCAAAGCTATAAAATGTCACTGGAGGAATTTTCAATGACTTCAATATCTTAGTGTGAGGAATTCAACATGTCACTGCTTGTCAAGCCATGGAAACCACAACAAAAACATCTGTGCTGTCTGTCCTCTTATATTCATTAGTTTTCACAATTAGCAAGTGACATGTTTGGCTGTGTCCCCACCCAAATCTCATCTTAAATTGTAGCTCCCATAATTTCCACGTGTTGTGGGAAGGACCCAATGGGAGATAATCGAATCATGGGGGAATTTTCCCCCATATTGTTCTCCTGGTAGTGAATAAATCTCAAGAGATTATTCTTTATAAATTACCCAGTCTCAGGTATTTTTGTTATGGCAGCAAAAACAGAAAAAGACACAAGGCATAAGGTGTTTGGGAAAATTATTTAACCTTTCCAAGACTCAGTTTTCCCATGTGAAAGATGGTACATTACTCAGTGGGGTGTAATAAAGATTAAAGAGATATATTTAGAATAATTTTTGTCACATAGTAAGAGCCCCTGTATAGCTGTATTTATTACTATTGTTACTACTTAATTTTTTTTTTTTTTTTTTTTTTTTTTTTTTTGCTGTTGACTAGAGAGAACAATTGGGCATGCTAGTCGAGGTCCCAAGAACCTCAGCAGAGAGAAAAACAGAACTACTAAGCTTAAGGCTGATGAGAGAGGCCAAGTGTGTCAGTTTTTGTCCTTTGAGAAGCAGATACCAAAATGGAATTCAAAGTGCAAGAGATTTACTGGGGGGAAGCACCTATGAAGGATAAAGCTAAATGGGTAGGAAGACCTTCTGATCACAATGCAAGTGTGATGTCTGTGAAGGGAGGGAGAGAGGGGATAAAAGAAAACAAGGTTGAAACAGCCTCAGTCTGCAGTGCAGCTCTGAGTAAGGCTCAGTCCAGAGCAAAGATTGCCTGTTTGAGGAGCCACACATTAGGTAGAGAGGCCCAGCTCCAGAGCCTTCGTTGGCCACAGCCTTAGTGAGAACACTACTGCAGTGGATCTCGGAGGTGCAGCAGCTGGAGGCTGTCAGCTAACTACACTCCTCACAGCAGGTTCTGTTTTGCAGGGAGATCTGAGCACCACGCTCCCATGGCTGCATGCCAATCCTAGGATCATTTTCCTTGGAGGGCTTTTTCCTACTTGACATCTCCAAGGTACTTGGCAACCTGCAAAGCAAACAGGCAGAAACAGGAGCAGAGCCAGCCTGATTTCTCCTCCTTCTGACCATTTCTCACTACCTCCCTAGCCTAAGCCAATATAATCTTTGGCCTATTTTTATTTTATTAGTTATTTTTATTATCTGCCTTCTAAATGATTGTCTCTGCTTCTGTGCTGGACCCATTGTTCAGTCTATTTTCAGCATGACATCCAGAGCTGTCATTTTGATATGTCAGATGATAATATACTTTACTCAAAACCCTTCACAAACTTCCATTTCACTCAGAAAAATCCTTGTAATAGCCTGGTTTTGTGTGACCTCCCATTGCCCATGGCCCTCTTCTCTTATTACCTCATTCTTTGCCTACCCAGCCCCAGACCCATTAGCTGCTGTGTTATTCCTTGAACAAGCAAGAAAAGCTTCCGGCTCAGGGTTACTTACCACTCCCTCTGCCTGATATGCGGATGATAGCAGAATTTATTCCCTCATCTCCTTCAGGTCTTTGTTCAAATGCCACCTTCAGTGAAGCCTCAACAATCCACCTGATTTAAAGTTGCAACTTCCCTGTTCCTATCAAATTCTTTTTAGCTTTATTTTTCTCTAGAGCACTTACCACCATCAAACATACAGTATCTTTTTACTTAATTTTGTGTATCATCTGTGTCTCCTGCTAGAATGTAGGCTCCATAGGGGTAGGGATTTGGGTTTGTTTTGTCCACAGCTGTGAATTTTGTTGGGTGAATGAATACATTATGTAAATAGCAGCAGGAAGCATGGAGGTAAAACCCAGGGCTTCCCCTGGTGAAGGAAGAGAAAAAAAGCGCAGCATTTGGAGTCAGTGAGTCTGGGTTTGGGGTCTAACTCCAGCACTTACTAGTTGTATGACTTTGGAAAAGTCATTTATCATTTATAAGCCCTGTTTTCCATATCTGTAAAATAGAGATGACAATAAATACCTTGCTATATTCGTCCGTTCTCACACAGCTGATAAAGTCATACCCAAGACTGGGTAATTTATAAAGAAAAAGAGGTTTAATGGACTCACAGTTCCAGTGGCTGGGGAGGCCTCACACTACTGGCAGAAGGCAAAGACGCATCTTACATGGTGGCAGACAAGAGAGAAAATGAGAGTCAAGCAAAAGGGATTTCCCCTTATAAAGCCGTCAGAGACTTATTGATGGTTTGATCTCCCTGCAAAACAGAACCTGCTGTGAGGAGTGTAGTTAGCTGACAGCCTCCAGCTGCTGCACCTCCGAGATCCACTGCAGTAGTGTTCTCACTGAGGCTGTGGCCAACGAAGGCTCTGGAGCTGGGCCTCTCTACCTAATGTGTGGCTCCTCAAACAGGCAATCTTTGCTCTGGACTGAGCCTTACTCAGAGCTGCACTGCAGACTGAGGCTGTTTCAACCTTGTTTTCTTTTATCCCCTCTCTCCCTCCCTTCACAGACATCACACTTGCATTGTGATCAGAAGGTCTTCCCACCCATTTAGCTTTATCCTTCATAGATGCTTCCCCCCAGTAAATCTCTTGCACTTTGAATTCCATTTTGGTATCTGCTTCTCAAAGGACAAAAACTGACACACTTGGCCTCTCTCATCAGCCTTAAGCTTAGTAGTTCTGTTTTTCTCTCTGCTGAGGTTCTTGGGACCTCGACTAGCATGCCCAATTGTTCTCTCTAGTCAACAGCAAAAAAAAAAAAAAAAAAAAAAAAAAAAAATTAAGTAGTAACAATAATAATAAATACAGCTATACAGGGGCTCTTACTATGTGACAAAAATTATGCTAAATATATCTCTTTAATCTTTATTACACCCCACTGAGTAATGTGCCATCTTTCACATGGGAAAACTGAGTCTTGGAAAGGTTAAATAATTTTCCCAAACACCTTATGCCTTGTGTCTTTGTCTGTTTTTGCTGCTATAACAAAAATACCTGAGACTGGGTAATTTATAAAGAATGGAAATTTATTCCTCAAAGTTATGGAGATTGACACTCCGAGATCAAGGCATCTGTAGATTTGATGGCCTGGTAAGGGCTGCTCTCTACTTTCAAGATGGTGCCTTGTTACAGCTTCATCCTCCAGATGGGAGAAACACTGTGTCCTTACATGGTGGAAGGCAGAAGGGAAAGCTAGTCGAATGCTGCCGCATGAAGCCTTTATATATATATATAAGGGTCTTAATCCCATTCTCAAAGGAGGAGCTCCCACAGCCTAATCACCTCTTCAAGGTTCTACTTCATCATACTTCACATTGGCAACATCTGAATTTTGGAGGGGACACATTCAAACCACAGCAGCTGGTAAGTGAAGGAACTGTCATTGAACTTGGGCTATGTAGATATAAAAGCTATACTCTTGCTACTACACTAATCTCAGGCGAAGGTCCTCCCACTGCCTGGTCCATTAGCTTTCTGCTGCTTGGCTATTTGATACTAGTTTCCAAATATCACCATAAGATTTTAACCAGACTTCTCTTGGTGCTGAGCAAGAAGCTAGGGTGCCTCCCCTGTGATTAGACTTCCCACAACTTCCCAGGCCTTGCAATTCCACTTCTCCAGAACAGAATTGTTTTTGTTTCTTGGCAAATATTGATCTTACTACCTGGCTAGTGTCTTTGTTACCACAGTTCCTCACTAGTCTTTTATTAATTTTAAGTGACAATTATTTCACAACTCTCATGAGGTGAGGAAAAGAGCCCTGAATTGGCATCAGAAAACCTGAGTTTTTGTCCCAGCTTCAATACTACGACAGTTTAAGATGTTTTCAGCTGAGAATCACAAAACTCTATCAGAACTAGCTAAGGCAAAGGGAGAAGTATTTGCCATCTAAACTAGGAACCCCAAATGGTGACTTTAATTGCAAACACAACTGTATCCAGGGATTCAAATTACAGCATTAGGACTCTCTCTCCCTGCATGTATCAGCCATGTCTGCCACTGTCTTGGCTTTATTCTTGGTAGACTCATTTTATTTGACAGTAAAAATGGCTCCCCCCAACTCCTATATTTTTCTTAACACTAGAAATCACATATGTGGATAAACTTGCTTGGCATCCATATCAATCCCTAAGTGAGGATGTTGTTGGCCCTGTTTGGGACAGGTGCTTGACGATGAACTCATTACTGGGTCCAGGATGATGATATATTTAGAAGGGCCATCCTGGGTCAGCAGTACATTTCTGCAGCAGGCAATGAGGGACCAAATGATTAAGCAATGTATCAGTGGGAGACATTTATTCCTGCATTGAAAAGGAAAAAAGATGCTGGGCAAGTAGACGTAACAACTCTCCACAACAGCCCCTTAAATCTTCCAAAAATAAAGCACATTCATGCCCCTTCCCAAGGCAGCCAACCCAAAGCCTCATCTATTTACCCCATCTAGCTCAAAGTTCCAGTCTTCTGGTTAGATGTGCAACCTTCTTCATCAAGACCAGATGTGGCTGCTGGTAAACAAGTTAAAGCAAAAGCAAGTTATCTGAACTTATGTAAGCACCGCCACCAACACACACACAAAATACTCAGTACAGGTTGAGCGTCCATAATCCAAAAATCTAAAATCCAAAATGCTCCAAAATCTGAACTTTTTGTGCACCTACATGATGCCATAAGTAGGCAATTCCACATCTAATTTTATGCGATGGGTCATAGTCAAAATGCAGTCAAAACTTTGTTTCATGCACAAAATTATTTAAAATATTGTATAAAATAAACTTTAGGCTATGCATATAAGGTATATATAAAAAATAAATTAGTTTTGTATTTAGGGTTGGTTCTATTCCTCAAGATATCTCATTATGTATATGCTAATTTCCCCTAATCCAAAAGAATTCAAAACCTGAAACACTTCTGGTCCCAAGCATTTTAAATAAGGCATATTCAACCTCTGTATAATGTGAAATAAGGCAGGCTACTAGCAATAAAAAGCCTCCATTCAAGACAGAAAAGAATGGTAAACTAACTGCCTGTAGTCCTTAGCAATGATGAAACCCTTGACCTACTAGTACAGGAGGCTCCTTGATTTGACCCTAAATCTATGTTCTAGGATCTACTTGCTTTGGGTCAGTTCTGCAAGCCAGTAACCAAAATCAAAATTCTTTCCTAAACATGGTCTTAAATTCTGCTTTATTATTTATTTTGTCCCTCTGTACCTCTCTTTCCCTCTCAACTTAGTGTTGGCTAACTGGAGGCCATCTTAAGCAGTAGGCATGTCTAGGAAGACAGCAAACTTAATCTGAATTCCATCACAATTCTTGTTAATTGAAAAATCTCTGGGGGCTTTGTTATTCAACATCTTCTCACTGATATTTCCTGCACTTTGGGATCCAGAAGTAAATAACTCTTCATCCCTATGTGCTCCACATTTCTAGCCTGTCTCTGTTCCCTTTCTTTTCTTTGCAATGCTTGCCTGAGGAGCATCTCTTTCTTGGAGCTCTTGTAATATATCCAGAATCAACCAACACACACTAACATCGGGCACTTCCAAATTTTTGCCCAGAGCAATAGACTCCAAAGGTACTTCTGCCTTCTAATTGCTGCAGGCAACCATTTCAGCAAGCATTTTTCTTCAGCATCTGGGATATCTGATCTGGCCGCTCTGTTTCCTCGCCATCTGAAAACCAAATGCTAAGCCATTGCCATATATTTTAGATTTTTATTATAACAGCACACCACTTCAAGTATTAGTAGGGTAAGCTATGCTGCTGTAATATATATATATATATATATATATAAATAAAATATATATGTTCACTGTGCAACTATGAGTAGATTATATAAATATATATAACCATTATATATATTTATATATTATATAGTATATATAATATAATATATATTATATAGTATATATATTATATATATTATATATAATTATATATTATATAATATATATAATTATATATGATATATATAATATATAATATATATAATATGTATATTATATAAATTATATATAATATATATTATATAATATATATCATATAATATATATCATATAATATATATTATAGAATATATATATTATATATATTATATATATAATTATATATGATATATCATATATTATATATAATATATATTATATATAATATATATAATTATATATATAATATATTATATATAATTATATAATTATATATATTACATATTATATATATTATATAATATATATTATATATTATATAATATATAATATATAATATATAATATATATAATATATATTATATAATATAATATATATTATATATAATTATATAATATAATATATATTATATATATAATATATAATTATATATATAATATATAATTATATTATATATTATATATATAATATATAATTATATATATAATATATAATTATATTATATATTATATATATAATGTTCAAACACTGTGGAGGTTTATTTCTCATTTACATGTCCCTCATTCTTGGGTGGCACTTCTCCACATGGTGAATCAGGAACCCAGGTTCCTCAGGTTCCTTTTGTCTTGTGGATCTACCATCTCATTGCTTTTGTCTTCATTCAGTCAATAGAATGGTAAAAAGAGAGCATGAGAGGTCCTCCTCACTTCTTAAAAGCTTCAGTTCAGAAATGACATACATTACTCCCAGTCATCCCATCGAGTAGAATTCAGTGACTAGGAGTGCGGGAGAGAGTGAGAAATGTAGTCTAGCTGCAAGGCCAGGAAGAAAAGGAAACAAATTCTTAGTAAAGAGCAGGGAGTCTCGTTGTGTTGAGCAAAGAAAAAAAATGTGTCTAAAGGGAGGGAGTGGTAAATTCTGCCAGCTGAAGCTTAGGAAACAAATGGTTGATGGCTGATACGCAGCTAAGTGATGTGAGTAGTTGATGTTAGAGAACATTTTCATGGAGGTAACAAGACAGAATCTGGATTTCTGGGGGTTGAGGAATGGACGGGAAGGGAAGAAATGAAGGCAGCAAATGTAGTTAACACTTTCAAGACTTTTGTCTGTGAAAAGCAGGAAAATGCTGAGAAATGGAATAGATGGAGGATTTTAATTTTTTTTAATTAAAAAGATTAAATATGTGTAAATATTGATGGGAAAGATACCAACACACACACACATACACACACACACACACACACACACACACACACAGTTGGGGGGGGAGAGATTTGCAAAAAGAGGAAATAACAGATGGTATAAAGACCCTGAATGAAGGTATATATTAGTCTGTTCTCAAGCTGCTAATAACATACCCAAGACTGGGTAATATATGAAGGAAAGAAGTTTAATCCACTCATAGTTGCACAGGGCTGGGGAGGCCTCAGGAAACCTATGATCATCATGGCAGCGGAAACAAACGCTTTCTTTTTTACATAGTGGCAGCAGGAAGAAGTGCAGAGTGAAGGAGGATGGGAAAGCCCCATATAAAACCATCAGATCTCAAGAGAACTCACTATCACAGCAACAGCATGAGGGTAACAGTCCCCATGATTCAGTTACCCTCCCATGACATGTGGGGATTACAGGAACTACAATTCAAGACGAAATTTGGGTGGGGACACAGCCAAACCATATCAAGGTAGCAACAGCCTTACACAGTAAGAGTTATCTTACTCTCTCACTTTCTTTCTCTCACTCTGTAACTCTCTCTCACTCTCCCACTCTGCCTCTTTCACTCTCACTCTCACTCTTATTCTCACCTTTGTGTCTTTTAAACGCATTTTCCTTGCCATGATGGCAGAAAATGAATGGCATTTGCTCTTGTCAGATGAGAAAAGAAGAAAAATACTTGCCGTTTTCTATGTAACAAATGTATGTTACCGGCTCCTCCTCTTCCTAAAATATGCAACAAAGAGAAAAATAAAGTTAGTACTTCTAAAAGATGCCATGCCATATTAGGAGAATCCCCTTAATTGAGCAATTGCTCTCTCGCAAGGTACAAGCTACCCATTATCTCAAGTAAGATATTATTTACCCTAATTTTTACAGATAAGGAATCTGAGACTCAAATGCATTAAATATAGAATCTGTCATCAATTCAGGCAGGACACAGAACCCTCTCAATTTATTTTATGCAGAAAGAGGTTTTATATAGGAATCCGGTTACTTAGTACATCATTGGGAGAGTTGAAGAAGAGAAATTTAGTCTTGACCTCCAGCATTGATTCTCAGAAAACTGGTGCCAACATCATGGCTATTCTTTTCATATACTCTGGAACTGTTGTTTCAAGAACATACTATGACGGTCATAATGGACAAAACAAAATGCCACTGCTGATGCCACCCCCAGTGCCTCTCAACATCCAGAAGCAAAACTAGACATTGAAGTGTTGCTTCAGAAAAAGAAAGTCCCCAAGACCTTGCTTGTCAACAACAAAGGCTAAAAATAGGACAATAGCTCTGCCTCTCTTTCACATTTCAAATCTCATACGAGCACATCTAACTGGGGGAAACTGTGTGCATTTTAAAAAGTAGCTTCAAGGGAATCTGAGAAATATATTGGTTATATTTGCAACCTTTACAGAGTCATGAATCATACAGCATAGAGTTTAAATGGATACTAAAAACCAATTCACTGCCTGCACCGTAGATGGTAATCAATAACCTAGGAATTTTTAAAAATCTGTTTAGTGTTGTCATTCCTGGATATGACTACGGAAGAATTTCCCAATATAGAGTTCCACAATATTTTTTTCTTCTGGAAGTTAATAGTTATGCTATAATGGTACATTTGGAACATGCTGGTTTAAACCAAGTTAAAGTATTTCTTTATGCAGGACTTCTTGGAAGCTTTGATACAGGTGTAGGTTCTCTATTGCCACAAAAATGCTAAATAACAAGCCCAATAACTTGATGGCTTAAAGCAACAACCATTTATTATTGCCCATAAGTCTACAGGTTGCCTTTATGGTGTGCAGATCTTGGCTTGCTTACATGTCTTGGAATTGTCTGGCAGTTGACTGCTCTAGCATAGCCTTGGCCAGGATGACAGGGCAACTTGATTCTGCTGCATATGTTTCATCTTCCAGCAGGCTAGCTGGAAGAGAACAGCAGAGAAGTAAGAAGAGGAGTGGAAAAGCACAAGAGCATCAAGCTGGATAACCTCTATAGTCCAAGGCAAGACACATAGCCAAACAAAAAATGGGTCAAGGGGCAGGAAATATATTCCACCTTTTGATAGAAGGAACTCCCAGCATTACATTGCAAAGGACCTGGGTGTAGGGAGAGCTGAATAATTACAACATCACTATAATCAATTTACCACAATATGCTAATATCCATTATAGTTATTCAAGAGAGGAATAACATAAGAAACATTTTCCAAATTTTTTAACTAGGGAATACTCCTTTTAATGGAGATCTTTTAGGAATGTCAATTTGGAAATTACTAAACTATTACAAAGTCAACTTATACACATTTATTTATATATTATATCCCTTTTCCTAAACACATATCTACATTTTAAGAGAAACAAACAAACAAACAAAAAAACCCGTTTCTCATAAAATGTGTGTTAATTGTATTCTTTGGGTTTGGAGGGTACAGTGCTGGGGAACTACTCCATCTCCATCTACTACCAATAGAAGCCTTTCTTTTTTTTTTTTTTTTTTTTTTTTTGAGACAGAGTCTCCCTCTGTCGCCCAGGCTGGAGTGCAGTAGCTTGATCTCTGCTCACTGTAAGCTCCACCTCCTGGGTTCACGCTATTCTCCTGCCTCAGCCTCCCCAGTAGCTGAGACCACAGGTGCCCGCCACCACACCTGGCTAATTTTTTGTATTTTTTTTAGTAGAGATGGGGTTTCACCATGTTAGTCAGGATGGTCTCGACCTCCTGACCTCATGATCTGCCCGCCTCGGCCTCCCAAAGTGCTGAGATTACAGGTGTGAGCCACCGTGCCCAGCCCCTACCAATAGAAGCCTTTCTAGGTGAAAAGTATTTCCTATAACAAATGATTAAATTAAAAGGGCAGAGGTAATCTTGACCAAGAAAATAAAGTACACCTAGTGTAGAGGCATATTATGGGTTAAATTGTGTACCTCAACAAAAGAAATATATTGGAGTCCTAACCTCCAACAAGGTCAGAATGTGACATTATTTGATGATAGGGTGCTATAGTTAGGATATTTATGCCCTCCAAACCTAATGTTGAAATTTGATCCCCAATGTTGAAAGTAGGTCCTAATGGGAGGTATTCAGGTCATGGGGGCAGATCCCTCATGTATAGATTAATGCTCTTCCTGGAGATGGGGGTGAATGGGTTCTCACTTTTATCAGTTCTCTTGAAAGTTGGTTTTTAAAAAGGGCCTGGCACCTCCCTCCTCTCTCTCTTGCTCTCTCTCTTGCCATGTGATCTCTGCACACACTGGCTTCCATTCTCTTCCTGCCATGAATGGGCAAAACTTGAGGCCCTATCAGAAGCAGATGCTGGCACCATGCTTTCTTGTATAGTGTACAGAACCATGAGCCAAATAAATATCATTTCTTTATAAATTACCCAGCTATGGGTATTCCTTTATAGCAACAAAAACAAACTGAGACAGAAAATTGGTACCAAGAAGTGGGATATTGCTATAGATATCTAAAAATGTGTAAGCAGCTTTGGAACTGGGTAATAGGCAGTGGTTAGAAGAGTTTGGGGAGCTCAGAAGAAGATAAAAAGATAAAAGAAGGTTGGGAACTTGTTAGAAACTAGTTAAGTGGTTGTAACCAAAATGCTGATAGAAATAGGGACAGTAAAGGCCCAGATGATGAGGTCTCACATGGAAATGAGGAAGTTATTGGGAGCTGGAATAAAGATCACTCTTGTTACACTGCCACAGCAAAGAACTTGGCTACATTGTATTCATGCCCTAGGGTTTGCGGAAGGCTGAATTTAAGAGTGGTGGCCTAGGGCATCTTGTGAAAGAAATTTCTAATCAAGAAAGTCTTCAAGATGTGGTGTGGCTACTTTTAACAGCTTATGATCAAATACAGCAGCAAAGAAATGATCTGAAAGTGGAATTTATGATTAAAAAGGAAGCAGAGTTTAAAAATTTGGAAAAATCTTCAGCTTGGCCATATGGTAGAGAAGGAAAGAGCATTTTCAGGAGAGAAATCCAAGGGTGCTGTGGTGCAACCACTAGCTAGAGAGATTAGAGGTTCTAATCGTCAAGATTAAGGAGAAAAAAAGCTCCAAATGCATTTCAGCAGGCCACCCTCCCATCAGAGGCCAGAGGCTTAAGAGGACAGAATGATTTCAGGGGACAGGCCTGGGGTGCCACTGTGAATCCTCCTCTCACAGCCCTCAGGAGGAGCCAACGCTGCTGACACCTTGATTTTGGACTTGTAGCCTCTAGAACTGTAAGACAATATATTTCTGTTGTTTAAGCCACTCAATTTGTGGTATTCTGTTATGGCACTAGTAACAAATTGATGCACTAGTAACAAACATCTATTGTTTCTACTTGCCTGTCATTCATTTCACCTATGGTTCCTTTGAAGAAACTCTCTTCCCCTCCTCTCAGTTCATGTGATTCTTCTGGATCTCATCCAATTTGTAGCTTCTGGAGTTAGCACATGACTCAGGCTTAGCCAATCAGTGTGTCTAATCCCCTAAACACAGTGGAAACAGCAGAAGTTTTGCTGAAACTTTTCTTTGGAGTTGCTATGCTGATAGAATGTAGGCCTGGAGCTAGTGGTGCCCACCTTGTTAGCATAAAGAGAAAACCTCCCTGAGAATTAAGCCATTGTAAAGAAAGTTAAGCTGAGATATAGGGAGTAAAAAAATTCTAATAATATGTAATATGAGCACTCAGGTACAATGGTTCCTGAGGCTGTATAGTCTTGTACTTTTTCATATATGATCAACAAATTCTCTCTTATTGTTCACATTGGTTTGATTTAGGTTTTTTTCACTAGCAACTGAAAGAGTTTTGGTTAAATGATATAGCTACTTATACCAGTCCACATCCGACTGCCTCTTGACTTTCTCTGTCCATATTTTTTTCCTTCTTAACCCCATTCTAAATTATTGACCCTGGAGGTCCTCCCCTCATTGGAAAGGAGAGGAGAAACTCTAGAACACCTCTTCACCTTGGTTTATATGAAACTTGAAAAGAAAAGGTAAATGTAATCTGATATTTCACAGATTTATTTCTTCTCTATATCTCCATTTTATTGCACATTCAAACTCAATTAGAGTAAGTTTTGCTTTAAAGTGTCAAGGACATTTTGAAGAAACAATTTGAGGACAATCTAGATCTTAGCTAATCTTATCACTCATTACTGAGTACATTAAGTGCATAATTAAAATTAAGATGAAATACCAACAATGAATGAAAATGAGGAAAAATAACTAGAGACTTAGCATTCCCAAACACTTCTTTTTCTTTTAGACTGAAAATATAAATTTGAAAATAAAGATTGAGCTGGGTGCGGTGGTTCATGCCTATAATCCCAGCAGTGTGGGAAGCAGAGGTGAGTGGATCGCCTGAGCCCAGGAATTCAATATCAGCCTGGGAAAAATGATGAAACCCTATCTATACAAAAAATACAAAAATTATCCACGTGTGGTGGCACATGCCTGTAGTCTCAGCTACTGGAGAGGCTGAGGTGGGAGGATTGTTTGAGCCTAGGAGGTCAAGGCTGCAGTGAGCTGTGAGCATGCCACTGTACTCCAGCCTGGATGGCAGAACAAAACTCTGTCTTGAAAAAAGAAAAGAAAGAAAATTTAAAAAATTGTATAATGAGAATGTATAGGAAATTTTAAATCTATCCATGATATGATATACAATGGGCAGGGTGTGTAAGTAACTAAAATGTTCTGAGCTGTCTGTGGTCCTGAAAAGCCCATTATTAAAAAACATGGATACTTTTTATTATTTACTGTTATTGTAAGTAATAATGAGACATTTTTCCTAAATGAGACATTTAGGAAATGACAATTTTTCCTTATTGTTATTGTAAGTAATAATGAGATATTTTTCCTAAAGAAAACTATTCTTAAAGAATGCTGAATAAAACAGAAATTCAATTTCATCTTCCTTGACTTTCATTCCTCCTGAGCAGATAAATTAGTGGAGTAGATTACTTTCCTTATTCTGGCAATCACGTGTAGCTACAAAGTAATAATAAATACAGACAGTAAAAGAAAATCACTAAAGAGAAACTAGAATTTCCCATCTTCTTTTGGCCTTAATTTATAGCTGTTTTATAAAGAGAAACATCCAACTATCTTCTCAAAGTTTAAATATCATCACATAATATTCATTGCTAAATTTTTCTTTCTAATATTTATAAATATGAGCCTTTGCCTTTCCACAATGATGTCATTTCTTTTTATTATAAATATTTTGACAAAGAAATGTAGTTCTATATTCTTGATGCTTTCTCTACTTGAAGCTCTTTTTCAATTTGTCTTGTTTTTGTTTGTTTGTTTGGGCTTTTTTTCTGTTAAAGTGAGATGGGAGGAAATATTTCTACAATGTGGGTGTCCATCTTGTTCACTGAGCTTTCTATAACATAGCTTCCCATAGAGTCAAAAATTTACCTGTGAAGAAATATTTTCCACTCAGTTAATAGATTAGGAGAATTGGCATTCATTGCACATAACATTGTACAATAAGTAGGTTATGGGATCCAAACTAACAACTGTCTAACTTTATGTCTAGCATTAGCCTTCCTCAAGCAGTTTTCTTGGTAACTTACCAATATAACAGGTTCTTTCTTACTTTGCTCTTTATGGTTATTCTCTACCATTTCAAGGAGGTGTTCTTTTCTCTCCAGCCAGGCAATAAGCTCCTAAAGACCTCAACTCATGTTTCATCTTCTTTGATAGAGAGAAGTGTGTGACCTTGGGATCAGAGTACAGGCTTTGCAGTTGGCCAGGCAAGGTTTTAGTTCTTGGATGGCTAAACTGTTCTGAGCCTCAGTGTCCTCATTTATAAAATGGAATTAACATTAACTATATGATGAAATTGTGTGCAGAGTTTAGCAAGGTATCTGATGCATGATGATGTTCAATAAATGTTAGCCTTTATATGTGTAAGATAGGTAGATACACAGATAGATAGGTAAATAGATGATAGATGGATAGATTGATAGATAGGTAGATAGATAGATGCTATAATGGATGATACTTAGCACATGGCTTAAATTCTTAACAAACAAAAAGAAGATGTGTTTTGTTGGGCATTGTGGAAGGTATTATGTGATGACTTAAATACTCAAGTAATATTAAATGCTTTATTGCATGCCAGGCATTCTGCTAAGTTTTGAAGACGTTAAAAGCAAGTATAATACTAGTTTTCAGAGGAGACTCAATATTTTTGTTGAACTTGACTTTAATGTTGGTTTGCGTGTACACACTTCTCTTTGCCTCATTCTACATGTTCTCTCAGCAGTTTTTCTCGTTCCTGTGCTTCAACAATTATTTCCAGATGAATTTGTAAATTCATTTAAGTTATTTTCCTTCAAGGCACAGCTGCCTCCTCTTGATGTCTCCTTCACCTTACCCCAGCAGAGCATTTCTCTGGTGCTTCCATCATGCATTGTACCCATGCCCATCCAGCTGTCACCAGGCCTGCTTATTCCTTCCCTGCAAGGTTGGAAGCTTTGTGAGGGCAGAAACAAGTGCTTTTATCTTTGAATTCACAGTACCTAGGACAGTGCCTGGAACACACAGTGACCTCCAACAAATGTGCAATCATTGAAAGAATATGTAGTAGAACTCCAATAGTTTGTCTCTTTAGTATCCCATTCTCCCTTCTTAAAGAAACAGCAGTTAGATTTTTCCTTGAAAGAACTTACTAATACCCTCCTCCCTAGCCCCATGCAGGGCCAACATGATCCGGTTTAAATCTTGAACAGAAGGACACAAAAATCAAAGAAGGGTAGGGTTTATTAATTTTAATGATGGTGCCCAAATGTACCTCGTTGATAATAAATAGTGAATTTTTGTTGAAGAAACAAAGAAGAGGGAGGAAGAGGGAGAAGGGAGGGAGGAAGGAAAGGAGGGGAAAAGGATCAGTTTAGGATAGTCCTCTGGTCGGGTCTGCAGAGGACAGCTTGAAAGAATCAGACAGGCTGAGCCACAGACAGAGAGCTGTAAACTCTGCGCTCTGGATGCTTCATGTCTCCTCGACTAAACAGCTCTTTATCTGAATGGCTGCTTCCTTGCCTGGACTATTTTGGTACATCTATTATTGGCTTCCATTTAGTGTCTGTTTATTTAAATCTGCTTTCAACTGGAACATAATTCTCTTGATTATCGGTTGATGCTGTGACACAGTAGGAATACAGATAATTGTCACTGTGCACATTCTGCTGGAAATGTAAAATTATTATCTTTAGAGCCTTTGAGTAGGGTATTTCAGCATGAATGTTATGCAGCTCAGGCACGTGGAATTTGTAGAGCGCTAATTTGTTGGCTCCCTGGCCTTCCTTCACTGACTGTCATGTGAGCCTCCCCCAGGAACGCAGGCAGACACCCAGCTCCCTGGAGCATCCTGCCATTTGCCTACTTGTGAGGAGTGTGCAGTCTACACTCACACAGAACGTCAGGGCTTCTTTCATGGTTATCAGAGACTGAAGGGACTGGGGAGACTGCTCAGACTCTGGGTGCTGGTCACTGTCCCAGGCACCCATGACTTTCGGGGGGCTGCCTTACCAGGGGACAGAAACTGAGTGGGTGGGGCATCTGCACAGCCCAAGGAGAGAGCAGCCTGAAGGCATGTGGTTAGAGTGGGGACTGAGGCCACAGTTCCCCAGTTTCCATCCCTCCATTCTTCACTGGCCTCCCCTTCCCCTCACCCGCTCCCCGCCCCACTTCATTCTCCTCACCTGCCCCTCAACCCCCACCACCTGCTGCACCCCTGCACACCTACCTCCAGACTCAGCTCCCCACCCCAAACTAGGTGCCTCTTCATTTACAAGCAGCATCACTAATTGCTTTTTAGGGTCCCTTTTCTGCTCTCTGTTCAAAATTCACGGGGCGTTCCCCAGTTCCTTTTATGCTACTTTTCTGAACCTTTTCAGACTCTTTTACAAACTTAGCACTTTCTGTGCCTCTTTTAGTCTTTGCGAGAAGAAAGAGACTTGAGAGGTTTTTTTTTTTTTTTTTTTGGCAGTAAAGCTCCTTCTCCGGTACCCCCTCCCCCGCCCTCTCCCTATCCCCTGTCTCCACCCCCACTGCCCCCAAAGCACACGCATTGGCCCTCCTCCCACTGAATGGGGCTTTGTGCAGGGAATTTCCGGAACATAGCCCAGTGCCCAGGCCTCTGTGTGAGGAGAGGAGGGGCCCAGCCGGGCAAGGAGACCCTTAAGCCCACCCCATTACCACGGTCACTGTTTGCCCTGGATTCTCTAAAAGGCCTATTGTTGCTGGTTGCCAGGTATTCCTTAGCAACACTTAAGCCAAGCTGCCTACCCTATTTAGGCCCAAAACTTTTCAATGGCCTCCAAAACCCGTGCTTGTCAGCACTGTAGACCGTTCCTCAAACAGCCTCAGAGGGGAGGGAGAAACCAAACCATCCCCCAGCCGTCTCTGCCTTTCAAATATCTGTGTTTGAGGCTGCTTGGGGGCTTCTTGTCATTTGCCTAGGATCAGCAGGCCAAACAATTGCAATTAAAATTTCTCTCTCCCCAACCCTGCATCTCTCTTCTCTCCCCAGCCCCCCACCCTCATTGCAGACCCCTCGCTAACTTAATATTCAGCTGGGGCTGGGTTTCGTCACATTTTGCAAGGGCCTCCTGACTTTTCTTCTGACCATTTCAAAGGAAATTGCTTTATTATTTTAGGACAGCTTTGGTGGACTTGCATGCAAGGGTTTAGACTCCTCCCCGGCTCTGGCAGGGAGGAAAATAATCAAATCACAGAAGGAATCCTAATGATGGTCCCCAGATGAGGGTCTGGAGGCCCAGATCCGGGAATGGTCTGGATCAGGTTAGCTATTTACTAACAGATGGGGTTCTGGAGCCTGAGGCACCTGACCCCTAATCCTGTGCTTTTTCTCACTACAGAACGCTAAAGTAATATGAGAAGCAGATTGTCAAAGTGAAAAAAAATCCTATGCACCTCAAAAATTAAAAGTGGAAGAAGAACAGGTTCTGGTTTTACAGGAATATAGCATACCAGCCCTGAACGCTCTCCTCTCCTTTCTTTCCCCAGCCCTAGTGACAGGATTCTGGGAGGCAGGATCTGAGGTCTCTTTGCTACCTTACTTTCCTCACTGTAGATACTCAAGGCACCTCTCCCAGGTCCTGAATTAGATAAGGCTAGACTTAGCATTCCAGACTGTGAGAATCATTCAGCTGCTCCATCCTCATCACCCCATCCTTGCCATTTGACAGAAACAGAATGACTTGCAGGATGTCACACTGCATTTAAAATAAAATCAAGCTCCCCATCAGTGCCTGCAGGTCCAGGATAATCTGGCCCTAGCTGATCTCCAGCCTGTCTCTCCCAGTCTCAGTTCATTCCAGCCACATCTACCTTTTTTTGTTCCTCAGATAAAACAAACTCACTCCAGCCTCAGGACCTCTGCCTTGCTCTCCTCCCTGCCTGGAAAGCCCTGCCCCCAGATCTTTTTGGGACTGTATCCTTCTCACTATTTGAGACTCAGGTCATAGACCGCTGTCTTAGGAAACCATCTCTGTTATCACTCTATAAGCTCAACTGTATCTGTTGTCCTCTTGAAATTTCTGTATATCATGTATTATTATTAATTATTAAAATTGATGATTATTTACTCTAGACAGCAGTTATAATTATATTTGTTGCTATCATCATTGTTACATTATTATTAGGCATTCAAAGCTTATTTATTGCCTGTCCCATCCCCAAATATAAACTCTACAAGAATAGGAGCTTTGCTATAGTGTATCTATCTAATACAGTGCCTGGAACATACAAGGCATTCAATAAATATTTGATAAATAAGTAAATACATGGCTGTGCTCATTGGTGGCAAATATGAAAATTATAACTCAAGTCTTCTATCCTCCAACATATGTTTTTTTCTTGGGGAGTGTACACATGAATCTTTTTTCTTGGGGAGTATGTCTTTTTCTTGGGGAGTGTAAAGAAACAGTGCTGGTGTGTTTTTAAACACTTCCTTACTACCCAGTATTTCCCAACCCTTTCAAATAGATAGTATTACTATTATTACTGCTCTTCTAAGAAGCCTTTTTAGCTATTTTTTTCCTAATCGGCTTCCATGAAATTACCAGGGATATACTATCTATTTTTATACTGTCCTTTGAAGGGCTACAAATCATTGTAATATCGAAGATTTTCCTCCACCCCAAGAACCAATTTTTGCCTCCATGGGAGTGATATCACCTCTCTTGAGAATGCATGTCACAACCAGGATAGTCATTTGTAGAAAAACATACAGATTTCTGATGGTGCCACAATACCAGGGAATTAATTCTGTCCCATATGAAAATGGAGGAGACTTGTCTCAGAGCTTCAGTGTGGAAGAACTCTGACCATAAAAATTGACAAGAGTGGGCAAAAAGGACAGTGGATGTGTTAACTTTGGGCTTCAAGCCCAGCCCTCATATTACATACTTCACAAAGGTTTTTTTAAGATCTTTAGAAAAAGCCTTTCAGCTTAGGTAAATGTGGTGTTAAACCACTAATCGCTAACCCCTTGCCTCTTCTTACTTAGCTCTTAATCAGATTATACAAAAGCTTTCAGATGTTCTTGCTGTCTAAAGCCAGTGTGTGAGGATGAGGCAGGATTTCTAACATGCCGATTTGGAAGTGTGAATTTTAAAATTTCACTGCTGTATGTGTCCACAAAATAAAGTCTTTATTTAAAAAATTAGCCCTACCTCCTGAAAATACCGGTAGATTAGAGACTGACATATCTATAGACAGTATGTTCATTCCTGCCCTCATTAATTCAAAAAGTGTTTATTGGGTCTCATCTATGTGCCAGGCACTGTGCTAGAAGCCACATATGTCTTTTTCATAGAATTTGTGCATGAATACCAGGTACTAGGGAATGGAATCTACTGTTTCCAGGTCACACGATTAAAAGCATAATTATAATTTGGCCTCTCTGATATAAACTGCCTATGCATAGAATTATTGAAAATGCTACAGAAGTTCCATCATCTCCTTAGTAGAAAAGATAGATGTCTATTCTTACTGTAATGAACATCTATTTTGTTACTGTCCAGAGCCCTTCCTCTCCCTCCTGTGGTTGTACCAATTCCTCCTTCTTCGAGTAACTAAGCTCCCCCATTCCGTGTGGTTCTGGAATTACTGCAATTCAGAGTATCCCATTCCTCACCTAGATGAATGACAGAAAACTCCTTGCTAAGTGGTTTCCTCAGAAATGGACCATGTGGCCCCAAAGTGATGAGAAGAGTCTTTCTCTGGGTCCTTCTACCTGGCAAATACAGGAAATACACTTAAGTCCTCACTTAATGTCGTCAATAGGTTCTTGAAACTGCACATTTAAGCAAAATGACATATAGCAAAACTAATTTTACCATAAGCTAATTGCTATAAACAAGAGTTAACTTCATATGGCATATTTCTGATTATAAGACTTCTAAATAAAGGCCAAAACACTTCTAATATTAAGCATTGAAACAAATGTTAGCTAAATATACATTTAAAGAGATTAATGAAAATGAGTAAGATAGTTATTTACCCAATTATTCCAGTTCAGAGTAGCAAGTGGCTATGTGCTCAGGGGGCCGAGCAGGAACCCACCCTGGATAGGATGCCATTCCATTATAGGATGCACTCATACCCACACCCACACTCACTCAGATGGGAACAACTTAGACACACCAATTCATCTAATGTGCACATCTTTGGGATGTGGGAGTTAACCAAAATACCTGGAGAACATCCATGGCTACATGCAGAGGACATGCAAACTTCACACAGACAGTGGCCCTGGCCAGGAATCTTTTTTTTTTTTTTTTTCTCAATGTCAGAATAAAAGGTCATTGAATGAAACAATGTTGTTCAGGGACCTGCTGTACTGATTCCACTCTTTCTGCTCAAGGGGCTTGAGAGGGAAGGAAGAGACCAGTTTTAGAAGGTAAAAGTCCCTAAGGATCTTGAAGTCTGCTGTTGCTCACTGCTACCACAGTGAAAGAAGAAGAGAGCCAGAGGAAAAGTCAACACGAATTCTGAAAAGGGAGCTCAAGGTTACATCAAATCTTGGATTTAGACCTGGGAGTCAAACCAGGAGTTCAGAGTTAATTAGTGCCACCCTGGAGAGCAAATAAATCAGGAACTGGCAAATATGGACTGCATCATTGTTTCATATACCATTTGGTGTTTTTGTTCACTTCATAGACAGCAGGAAGGTAAACCTAGTGGCTGGCAGGCTAACAGAGCCACTGGCAGTGAAGAGTCTTGGAGAGTTTTAATTTCTCCTTTTATAAATATCTTGATCCATTGACTTCCAAGAAACATTTATTGTACACGTATCTTCCTTCCTCCTTCTCATATTGATGTTCCCAGATTATTGCATTCAGCCCTTCTCTTTCCTCATTCTTCCACACTTTTCTCATCTACCCCTGTGGTCAGTTGAACCATGCCCCCTATCCCAAAGATGTACACACTCTAACTCCCAGAACCTGTTTGGTGTGTTAGCATACATGTCAAAAGGGATTTTGCAGATGTGATTAAGAATCTTGAGATGATATTATCTTGGATTATCTAGACGAGCAGGCGGGTCTGTATGGAAGAAGCAGATATGACAATAAAAGTGAAGTTGACTAAGATACTTCGAAGGTGGAAGTAGGGGCCGCAAGCCAAAGAAAGAAGGCAGCTTCTAGGAGTTGGAAAACATAAGAAAGGAAAATTGCCCCCTGGAGCCTACAGAAGGAATGCAACCCTGCTGAAACCTTTATTTTAGTCTCAGAAGACTCATTTCAGGCTTCTGAAAAATAACAGTTTTGTGTTGTTTTAAATTCCTAAGTGTATAGTTCAGTCATCTCCCCTTATCTGCAGATAATATATTCCAAGACACCCCATGGATGCCTGAAATCACAGATAATACCAAATCCAATATATAATATGTTTTTCCTATACGGACATAACTATGATAAATAAATTAGGCAGAGTGAGAGATTAACAACCATCACAATAATAAAATAGAACAATTATAATAATATACTGTAGTTAAAGTTATGTAAATGTGGACTCTCTTCTCTTTTTTCTCTCTCTCTCTCTCAAAATACCTTATTGTACTATGTTCAGCTATTTTCAGATTGTGGTTGACTGTAGGTAACTGAAACCATGGAAATCAAAACTGCAGATAAGGGGAACTACTTAATTTCTTAAAGCAGCAGTGGGAAAATAATTCATTATTATTTCCTAATAATTCCCAAATTTATAGAGCTTCCATTCTGACCTCTTTCTTGAATGCCAAATCTCATTTGTAACTGAGACTTGGACATCTCTGCCTTGGTGTTTTCCAGATACCTTAAATTCATTCCGTCAGTGTCTTCCCCATGCTTGCTACCTACATTATGTTAACAGCATCCCCACCTACCTGGAAGATGTTCATTTAGGAGACTTAAAGCATTCTTTCGTTCTTCTTTTTATTAATTATCTTCTATGAACTGTTGATCTATAATGTTCTGTATGCTTACCTACCACAGTAGTTCAGGTCTTCATCTCTGAAAAGTTGATTATCCTAACAGCCTCTTAACTATCCTCCTGCCTTCAGTCTCTGCACAACAAGTCATACTCAACAATGTGAACAAGGTTATTTCTCATAACTGAGCATATCACTCTCCTACTTGAGAATATTAATTGGCTCTATTCAGGCCAATACACCTACAAAATAAAGTCCAAAATCTTTAGTACATTCAAATATCTTTGGCATCTTGCTCAATCTTATTTTTGCTCATTTTACACATTTTTTGCTCATTTTGCTCACTTTTTGATTATTTTGCTCAGCCCTTATCACTCCTTTCACATTAAATGCACACATGCATGCACACAAACATGCACACGCAATAATCATAGTAGACTACACACAATTCCCCATCCAAAGGCCTTTATATCTTGATACATGCAGTTTTCTGTACCTCACATAATCTGGTCTTCTTTGCCAGGCAAATCCCTTCTGAGATGGTTAATATTGAGTGTCAACTTGATTGTATTGAAGGATGCAAAGTATTGTTCTTGGGTGTGTCTTCGCAGGTGTTGCCAAAGTAGATTAGCATTGGA
Source organism: Pan troglodytes (assembly GCF_028858775.2). Taxonomy (NCBI): domain Eukaryota; kingdom Metazoa; phylum Chordata; class Mammalia; order Primates; family Hominidae; genus Pan; species Pan troglodytes. Next base: position 109,828,390 of record NC_072408.2, on the reverse strand, counting down.
GTCAGTGAACTGGGAGAGGCAGACCCACCCTCAATCTGGGTGGGCACCATCTAGTCAGCTGCCAGCATAAAAGGAGGCAAGGTAAGAGTAGACTTGCTGAGTCTTCTGGCCTCCATCTTTCTCCTTTGCTGGATGCTTCTTGTCCCTGAATGTCAGTCTCCAAGTTCTTTAGCTTTTGGACTCTTGGACTTACACCAGCCACCTGACAGAGGCTCTCGGGCCTTTGGCCACAGACTGAAATCTGCACCATTGGCTTCCCTACTTTTGAAGTTTTGGGACTCAGACTGGCTTCTTGGCTCCCCAGCTTGCAGATGGCCTATTGTGGGACTTCACCTTGTGATCATGTGAGTCAATTATCTTAATAAACTCCCCTTCATATATGCATCTATCCTATTAGTTCTGTCCCTCTAGAGAACCCTAATACACCTTCTAAGCCTTGACTGCCCAATGTTAATATGAAGTTTTCTCCAAGCCTTCCACCTTCCCACCCAAAATGAAGGTCTATTCTATGATTCCACATCATTTACTTGTTGATGCTCTGCTATGGTATTTATCACATTGTATCATAATCTTTTATTTGTACATCTGTGTATTCCCCACTGAAGGGTGAGCTCTTTGGTAATAGGGACTGTGTCCTATTTCATCTTTCTTCTTTTAACACCTGAATCCCAATTTGCTGCATTACTTAGACCTGCTCCTATGAGAGGCCACAAGAAGGAAAATGGATCACCAATGGGTTTGAGTCTTATTGTTGAAGGGCAAGAAGGGATATAATTTAGGAATGATGGGGTAAAACAAAGGAACTCAACTTCTCTGCATAACAATGTTACTTATTGCTGCTATGGCAAGAGGTGCCTTAGAAATTACCAGACCACTGGGTAAACATTTTATTCCTCATTATGGGTTTAAGGTTTACTGACACAGAATTAGTACTTCTTCCTTCAGAGATTATGTATACATGCTTAATGAAATAAGTTAATGTTTACCTGAAAAATATTCAAGAAAATCAGTAAGTATGACTTTAATTTTCGCTGCTAGGGTGATCTTAAAGGAGATATCTGGAAGGTTTATGCTGCTCTGCAATTTTCTGTGTGAGTTGGAGCCCCAACCCTACCTTAACTCAGCCTCTTTTGTAGAATCTAAGGTGTCAAAGGTCATCCATATATGTTCTAAAAAGCCCCCATCTCCACCATATCTCATTTATAGTTGACTGAGATGAAATGATACCAAACTAGGGGAAAGAACTATTGCAGGGGGAGATGTCAGGGGACAGGATTCCTCGTGGAGAGCAGGGAGTAAGAGTTCACATTAGGAAGGCGAGAAAAAATAGACACTTTGGGAGAGAATAAAAACTGAGGACAAGATAGCCAAATTAAAATCTTGGGATATGTCAACTGTTTAAATGGATCTAACCCTATGCCTGGCACATAGTAAATGTCCAATAAGTTGCTCTTGAATTAAAATGTGAAGCATTTAGTGTTTTATATGCTTTTATATGATTTAGTGTTTTATATGCTTTTCCTTGGACTGCACAAATTGCCACACGGCTTTTGGATTTTCCCTTCTGACATTATAATTTTGTCTAATTACTCCTCAACTATTGATTAAAGGGCGCCAAGATCACTCCTGCAGCTTTGTTTGGAGTGATGCTGGGAGATCAAAGGAGCAGGACAGTCAGAGGGAGAGTAGCCTGCCCCATATCCATGTTTCCATGGTGTCCTGCCACAAATCAACCAGTGACCTGCAGGTAAAACATACAAGCCACTGAGAAGCAGAGTCCAAAACTCAGTTCCAGAGAAATGTAAGAGGAAAACTCCCATTTTTTCAACTATTTGCTCAAGGGAGCTAGCCCTAGAAAGGTGAGTTGGGGAGGTGGGAGATGAAACACAGCAGGCTGTTAGAGTTGGCTGGTACCAGCTTGCAAGAGCCAGTTGCTAGATTTTCCTATTGTTAAATATTGTCATCATTAAATGTTAAGTTGTAGAATGATAAAAATTTACTAATGTAATATCAATTATTTATATTAATCTCCTAGATGTATGCCTGTAATAAACATGTTCTGTTGTTTTCCTATGCTGTTTGTTGTGATAACATTTCTTAAAACATAATTTTATATCTGTAAATCTAATAATAAAAAAATCATTCTTTGTGCTTGTGAAAAAAATAAAAAATCTTAATTAGAAAAAAATTTAAGTTAAATTAGCTGACAACAAAATTAATTAGATTAAAAACAAAGGTAATAAAGATCTTAAACTCTTATGTTTAACTTCTTAACTGTTTTACTGTGTTTTATTATTATTTATGCTTTTGAGGTTATTTGTCTCTATTATATCTGTATCTGTATCATGGAAATATTATATAATGGTGTGTTACTATTCATCTCTTCACAATTCTATGTTTAGTGATGTCATGTTGATTGCTTGAAGTCGGCTATGGTGGAAGGATTTTCACCATGGATAATGGCAAATACCACAAAGCAGGATGCCTTTTTTTTTGACAGACCCATTTTTAAATATTTTCTAGCACACCTCTGGTGAATCCTGACTCCAGAGCTATAGAAATAGTCACTGGAGCCTGTAATTCCAGCATTTTGGGAGGCTGAGGCAGGTGGATCTCCTGAGGTTGGGAGTTTAACACCAGCCTGGCCAACATGGTGAAACCCCATCTCTACTAAAAACACAAAAATTAGCCAGGTAAATGGTGGCATGCACCTGTAATCCCAGCTACTCGGGAGGCTGAGGCACAAGAATCACTTGAACCTGGAGGTGGAGGTTGCAATGAATGGACTCCAGCCTGGGCAACAGAGTGAGACTCTGAAAAAAGAAAAAGAAGAAAGAAAGACAGACAGAGAGTGAGAGAGAAAGAAAGAAAGAAAAAGAAAGAAAGAAAGAAAGAAAGAAGAAAGAGAGAGAGAGAAAGAAAGAAAGAAAAAGAAGAAAGAAAGAGAAGAAAAGAAAAAGAAAAAGAAATAGTCACTAGAACACTTACTGTGATGAGGCAAAGGGGGACTCATATTTATTAAGCTGATAATGTGTGACAGGCTTAACAAGCACTGGGACAATGATTATTAAAAAGTCAAGAAACAACAGATGCTGGTGAGGTTGCAGATAAATAGGAATGCTTTTACACTCCTATTTGGTGGGAATGTAAATTCGTTCAACCATTGTGAAAGATGGTGTGGTGATTCCTCAAAGATTTAGAACCAGAAATACCATTTGACCCAGCAATACCATTACTGGGTATACACCCAAAGGAATATAAATCATTCTTTTACAAAGATACATGCACACTTACGTTCACTGTACTCTTCACAATAGCAAAGACATGGAATCAACCCAAATGCCCATCAATGATACACTGGATAAAGAAAATGTGGTACATATACTCCATGAAACACTATGCAGCCATAAAAAGGAAAAAGATCATGTCCTTTGCAGGGACATGGATGGAGCCAGAAGACATTGTCTTCAGCAAATTAATGCAGGAACAGAAAACCAAACGCTACATGTTCTCACTTATAAGTGGGAGCTGAACAATGAGAACACATGAACACAGGGAGAGGAACAATACACACTGGGGCCTGTCAGGGTATGGTTGGGGGAGGGAGAGCATTAGGAAAAATAGTCAATGCATGCTGGGCTTAATACCTAGGTGATGGCTTGATAGGTGCAGCAAACCACCACGGCACACATTTACCTATGTAACAAACTTGCACATCCTTCACATGTACCCTAAAACTTAAAATAAAAATTCAAATTAATTAAAAGAAAAGAAAAACTATAGCATTTAAAAATCTTTATAATAACCTGATAATATTATCTCCACTTTTATGGACAAGCAAACTGAGACTCAAAGAAATTTTTAAAACATTCCCAAGTCACTCAGTCTGCTACTGCTTTTAGTTGCAAAGAGAGCCACAAAGAAATGATATCTAGTCTTTGATCTATAGGAATTTAAATGTTAAGTGTGAGTCAAAGTGCAGAGCTGGAAAAAGCTTAATCTCCTAGTAAAAGAATGCTAATTTCAGAATGGTTAATAAGAAAATATATTGGCTCATGTAACCGGAAAATACCAGAGGTAAAGGTTTGATTAGTTAAAGCTTAATACAATTTCTCTATCATTGTTTCTTGGTGATTCTATTTGCTCTGTCTTTCCTTAGCCTCACATTCTTGCTGGTAGCAATATCATTGCTGCAGTTTCAGGTCTTACTTATGCTAACAACTATAACCAGAAGAAACGGGACCATTACTTTCATTTATCCTCTCTTAAGAAGGAGATAACTTTTCATGGAATCCTCCAGAAAACTTTTCCTTTGTGACTAAGTCAAAACTGATTTGTATGTCCATTCTTGAAATAATCTCTGTGGCCAGGGGAATACCATGTGATGATTAGCTGAATTGCTGAACTCAATGAGATTACACTTAGACCCTCCAGATTCATCCCAGGGAAGTGAGATGAGCTTTCCCTGAAAGATATGGGCTCCAGTGGCAGGAAGAAAGGTATCTGAATGAAACACAAGAGGTTTGACTTCTGATCTTGATTAAAATGAATTGACATAGACTAGATTTACACTCCTCACTCAAAAAACTACCAAAAAAATGAAAAAAAAAAAGGCTCTGAATTCATTGGAACATTGGACATCAGACAAGGAAGGCCATAATCTAGCCAAGATGAAAAACAAAATAGGTGAACCTTATAATTGTTCCAACTTAGCTCCAGAAGAAAATTTCTGGCCTGCATTGTGCAGGATTAGAGAGACACAGGAAGAGATTGGTAGTATCTCTGAGTCTAGGACAAGAATCCGGGAATCTGGGGAAACCAAGGCAACTGAAGATCACAGGACAGAGTACTAGGGAAGAGAGAGCTACACACAGAAAGAACTTTATAGATTTGTAGAGGGTCCCCTTCAAGTATTCAGTAGACTACTCAATAATGCATCCATGTGAGAAAGGTACCCAAGGCTGAAGAAAGAACCACCTGAAAGGATTAGAGAAAATAATGTCAAATCATAGGGTCAATAATAGTGTCTGTTTCCAAATATCAGATTTGAAAATCTTATAATTTACAGGACACCAGTTAGAGTTTTAAAAGGGATTTTTAACTGTTAATCATTAAAACTCCCAGGATCCACATAAACCATATTCAAGTCATAAATTTTGGAGTATTGGAGTAATTTAGCCCTAGTAAATGTGGCTCTGGTCCCATCTAACAAAGCCTAAAACAAGATTTCCCCCAAGAAACCACTTTTTTTCAAGTAACTTAACCACGTCCCACAACAAAGCTCAAAAATATTTTAGGAACACAAAACTATCTAGCATCCAACAAGGTAAAGTTCAAAATGTCTGACATCCTATCAAAAATTGCCAAGCATGCAAAGAAATGGGAAAATATTAGCCATAATGAGATAAAAAAATTAATTGATTAAAAGTCACCCAGAAATGTCACAGATTATAATTAACAAACATGACAATAAAATAGTTATTATAATTGTATTCCATAAATTCAAAAAGCTGAGGGAAGAATGCACATGTTGAATAGATACATGGAAGTGACTGTTAAAAACCAACCTTAGGCTTCTAGAGATAAAAACTTCAAGTGAAAAAAGCACTGGATAGGATTAATGGCAGATAAGACAGTGAAATTTCTGAATTTTAAACAAGAATAGAAACTCTAAAATTAAATGAGAGGAAAAAAAGACTAGAAAACATGAATTGAACATCAGTGAGCTGTGGGACATATGTGGCCACATGTGTATACAATCAGACACATGGGAGGTAGAGGTATCTAGAAAAAATATTTAAAGGAATAATGGCCAAAAAGTTGTTCAAATTTGAAGATGATAAATCTAAAGTTTCAAAAATTTCAACAAGTTTCAAGTCAAGAAACATGAAGAAAACTACACCAAGGCACAATATGATCAAATTGCTTAAAAGCAATGATGAAAAGGAAATCTTAAAATTAAACAGAAAAAAGCATGTTATATAGAGAACGACAAACATACGGATTGCATCAGATATCTTGTCACAAAAAAAGAGAGAAAATAATGGAACAACATCCTTACAGTACTGAAAGAAAAATAGATATGCCAACCTAAGATGCTATAATTGGTGAAAATATCTTTCAATACCAAACGTAAAATAAAGATTGTTTTCCGACATACAGAAGCTGAAAGAACCCATTATCAGAAAAGAAATATTAAAGTGAGTGCTACAAGTAAAAAGAAAATTGTATCAGATGAAAACCTGAATCTATCAAAGGAATTAAGAGCATCAAAAACGGTAACTATGATGGAGAAATATGTGCATAGAAAGGGCACTAGAAGTCTCAAGAGTAGGCTTTTTTTTCCTTCCACACTGGATCAGTTCACATAGAATATGCATAGTCTCTAGGTCTTAAATTACCACCAGCATGTGTGCAAAGACCCTCAGTAGAAGAAAGCCAAAGCCAAAATTTTGTATATGGTGGGGGTTTTCTTATAGTGAGCTGGTCACATAAACACATTCGAGCTATGTAACTGACCAGACTTTACCATTGAAATTCCCAGAATCCACTGAAACCACATTCAAATCAAAAGTCAAATTATTATTACTAAAAATGTTGAAAGTCTGATACATTCTATTATGAAACAACTCACCCAAGGTTACAGAATATGATTGACCAAGAGTCAACAACCCTGAAGACAAGTACAGGGGCCAATTTAGACCAACTAAGATTAACTCATAATATGCAGTACTATATAAATTGCAGAAATTGAATTTACAGTTAGAAAACATTTTCCACAAAGAAAACTCTGGATCCAGATGGTTTTACTCATGAATTCTAGCAAATATTTAAGGAGGAAATTATGTTTGTCTTACCCCAAATATTTCACAAAGTTGAAAATCAAAGAGAAGGGAATACTCTTGAACTCATTCTTTGAGGCCAGCATTATTTTGATACCAAAACCAGACATTACCAGAAAAGAAAAACTGAAGATCAGCATTCCCTGATATATAAAGACAATCATACATCATGACCAAGTGGTATGTATCCCAGGAATATATGATTGGCTTGCTATATTTAAATCTGTCAATATAATTTATCATATTAGTAGACAGGAAAATATATGATAATATTGGTAGAGGCACAAAAAATATTTAACAAAACTTGATGTCAATTCCTGATTTAAAAAGAAAAACTCTCAGAAAACTAGGAATATAACGACATTCCTAAACCTAATAAATGGCACCTATGAAAAACTTACAACTAACATCATACTTAATGGGGAAAGACTAAATGATTTTTTGCTAAGAACAGGAAAAAAGACATTATATTTAACATTGTACTAGGGGTTTTAGCAAATGCACTAAGGCAAGAAAAATAAAAAATACGACATTAATATTGGCAAGAATAAAGTAAAACTGCCATTATTTAAAGATGACATAATCATTCATGAAAAAAAAATCCATGTAGAAAATCAAATGGAATCTAGGTTGCAGAATATAAGACCAAATAGAAAAATCAGTTGTATTACTATACACTAGCAATGAACAATTGGAAACTGATATTTAAAAAATATATACTATTTATAATTATATAAAAAATTATATGAATGAAGAGAAAATGACCTGAAAAAAATTGAGCAGTACCTCAGGAAACTGTGGAGTGATAACAAGAGATCCAATATTCATATTAATATAGTTCTTAATACGGTTTGGCTGTGTCCCTACCCAAATCTCATCTTGAATTCCCACGTGTTGTGGGAGGGTCCCAGTGGGAGGTAATTGGATCATGCAAGCAAGCCTTTCCCATGCTGCTCTCCTGATAGTGAATAAGTCTCACAAGATCTGATGGCTTTAGAAACAGGAATTTCCCTACACAAGATCTCTCTCTTTGCCTGCTACATCCACATTAATTGTGACTTCCTCCTCCTTGCCTTTCATCATAGTTGTGAGGCCTCCCCTGTCACGTAGAACTGTAAGTCCATTAAACCTCTTTTTTTTTGTAAATTGCCCAGTCTCAGGTATGTCTTTAACAACAGCATGAAAATAGATTAATACAGTAAATTGATACCAGTATAGTGGGGTGCTGCTGAAAAGCTACCCAAAAATGTGGAAGCAACTTTGGAACTGGGTAACAGGCAGAGATTAAGACAGTTTGGAGGGCTCAGAAGAAGACAGTAAAATGTGGGAAAAATTGGAACTCCTTAGAGACTTGTTGAATGGCCTCAACCAAAATGCTGATAATGATATGGACAATGAAATACAGGCTGAAGTAGTCTCAGATGGAAATGAGAAACTTGTTGGAAACTGGAACAAAGGTGACTCTTGTTACATTTTAGCAAAGAGACTGGCAGCATTTTGCCCCTGCTCTAGAGATTTGTGGAGCTTTGAACTTAAGAGAGATGATTTAGGGTATCTGGTGGAAAAGTTTCTAAGCAGCAAAGCATTCAAGAGTTGACTTGGTGCTGTTAAAGGCATTCAGTTTTATAAGGGAAGCAGAACATAAAAGTTTGGAAAATTTGCAGCCTGACAATTTAGTAAAAGAGAAAGTCCCATTTTCTTAGGAGAAATACAAGCCAGCTACAGAAATTTGCAAAAGTAATGAGGAGTTGAATGTTAATCTCCAAGACAATGGGGAAAATGTCTCCAGGGCATGTCAGAGGTCTTCATGGTAGCCTCTCCCATCACAAACCTGGAGGCCTAGGAGGAAAAAATGGTTTCATGGGCTGGACCCAGGATCCCCATGCTTTATGCAGCCTAGGGACTTGGTGCCCTGAGTCTCAGCCACTCCAGCCATGGCCGAAAGGGGCCAACATAAAGCTCAAGCCTTGGCTTCAGAAGGTGCAAGCCCCAAGCCTTGGCAGCTTCCACATGGTGTTGAGCCTGTGAGGGCACAGAAGTCAAGAATTGGGGTTTGGGAACCTCCACCTTAATTTCAGAGAATGTACAGAAATGTCTGGATGCCCAGGCAGAAATTTGTTGCAGGGGTGGGGCCCTCATGGAGAACCTCTGCTAGGGCAGTGCAGAAGGGAAATGTGGGGTCAGAGACCCCACACAGAGTCCCTACTGGGGCATTGCCTAGTGGAGCTGTGAGAAGAGGGCAACCATCCTCCAGACCCCAGAATCATAGATCCACTGACAGCTTGCACCATGCACCTGGAAAAGTGACAGACACTCTACACCAGCACATGAAAGCAGCTCGGGGGGAGGCTGTACCCTGCAAAGCCACAGGGACAGAGCTGCCCAAGATGATGGGAACCCACCTCTTGCATCAGTGTGATCTGGAAGTGAGACATGGAGTCAAAGGAGATTATTTTGGAGCTTTGAGATTTGACTGCCCTGCTGGATTTTGGACTTGCATGGGACCTGTAGCCCCTTTGTTTTGGCCAATTTCTCCCATTTGGAATGGATATATTTACCCAATGCCTGTACCCCCCATTGTACCTAGGAAGTAACTAACTTGCTTTTGATTTAACAGGCTCATACGTGGAAGGAACTTGCCTTGTCTCAGATGAGACTTTGGACTGTGGACTTTTGAGTTAATACTGAAATGAGTTAAGACTTTGGGATACTGTTGGGAAGGCATGATTGGTTTCGAAATGTAAGGACATGAGATTTGGGAGGGGCCAGGGGCAGAAAGGTATGGTTTGGCTTTGTCCCTACACAAATCTCATCTTGAATTGTGGGAGGGACCCAGTATTGAATTATGGGGGAAAGTCTGTTCTCCTGATACTGAATAAGTCTCATAAGATCTGATGGTTTTAAAAATGGGAGTTTCTCTGCAAAAGCTGTCTCTCTTTGCCTGCTGCCATCTATGTAAGATGTGACTTGCTCCTCCTTGTCTTCCATCATAATTGTGATGCCTCCTCAGCCACTTGGAACTGTAAGTCGATTAAAACTCTTCAAAAAAAAAAATATCCGGTTGTGGGTATGTCCTTATCAGCAGCATGAAAACGAACTAATACAGTCCCAGAAGGAGAGATGAAGGGAGGGAGGTGAAAGATTATTTTAAGAAATAATTGCTGAAACTGTCTGAAATTTGGCAAAGAAAAAACAACCCCACAATGTACTGATCCAAGAAGCTGCATGAATCCCAAAGAGAATAAACCCCCAAAATTCCATACCAAGAGACAACATAATTAAACTTTTAAAAACTAAAGATAAAAGAAAAAAATATTGAAATGACACATTCCCTACAGGGAAACACCAATTGGAATGACAGTGGATTTCTCATTTGGAACTATGAAGGTCAAAAGTTAGTGGCAAAGTATTTTTCAGTTGCTGAGAAGAAGGAACCATTGACCATGAAATCTGAATTCTAAGAGAACCTAAAATAATCTTGGAGAAGAAGAGTAAAGTGGCAAGAACCACTCCACTCAATACTAAGGCTTACTGTATACTTACAGTAATCAAGACAGTGTGGTACTGATGGAGATGTCCACACATAGACCAATGGAACAGAAGAAAGAACCCAGAAACAGTCCCATATAAATATGCCAAAATACTTTTTAACAAAGATGCAAAAACAACACAAGGAAGGAAAAATAACCTTTTCAACAAATAGTGCTAGAGCAATTGGATATTCATAGTCATAAAAATGAACCTCAACCTAAACTTCACACTTGATACAATAATTAACTAAAAATAGACCATGAACTTAACTGTAAAATGTAAAACTATAAATTTGTAAAAATAAGAGAAAATCTTTAAAATTGATGCCTAGGCAAAGGGCTCTTAGATTTGACACCAAAAACATGATCCATAAAAGAAAATGTTAATAAATCAAACTGTAACAAAAATTAGAAACCTTTATTTTTTGAAATTCCATGTGAAGAGGATGAAAAGATATGCTAGGGTCTCAGAAAAAAATATTTGCAAACCACACATCTGATAAAAGACAAGTATCTAGGACATATAAGTCACTGCAAATCAATAGTAAAAACAAACAAGGAAAAAAAAGTTGGACAATGGGCAAAAGATATGGATAGACATTTCACAAAAAAAGATATATATATATATATATATATAGTGAATAAAGCTATGAAAAGGTATTCCATATCATTACACACCAAAGAAATGTACATTCAAATAATAATGAAATATTACCTTACACCTACCTGAGTGGCCAAAATCAAATATAGTTACAACACCAAATGATGGTAAAGTTATAAAAAAAAACTGGATAACTGAGATATTCCTTGTGGAAATACAAGATAGTACAGACACTGTCAAAAAATAACGTGTCAATTTCTAACAAAGCTAAACATGCAGGGCCATACAATCTAGTAAGTGCATTTTGGGGCATTTATCCTAGAGAAGTGAAAATTTACTTCCACACAAAACCTGTACACAAATGTTCATAGCAGCTTTATTTGTAACAGCAAAAAACTGGAATCAACCCAAATGTCCTTCAACAGGTAATGATTAAACAAAGTGTGGTACATATACACTATGAAATATTACTCAGCAATAAAAAGTAACAAACTAGTGGTACACAAAACAACTTGGATAAATCTCCAAGGAATTATGCTGAGTAGGGGAAAAATGGCAGGCCCAAAAGTTTACACACTACTTACTTTCATTTATATAACGTTGTTTGAAATTACAAAGTTTCAGAAATTAAGAACAGAGTAGTAGCTGCCAGGAGTTAAAGATCCAGGGAGGGGCAGTGGGGAGAGTAACAATAGAGAAAAAGGTAGCAATAGAGTTTCTTACTGTGATGTAACTAGTCAGTATCTCCACTGTGATGGTAAATGCAAAAACCTACACATGTGATAAGACTGTAAAGAACTACACACATGCACACACATACACACACACACAAATTGCTTATAAGAATAAGTGTACCTACAAATTAGTATTCTGAATAAGATTGTTGGATTGTATCAATATCAATATCCTGGTTGAGATATTATAGTTTTGCAAAATGTTACATTTTGGAGAAACTGAGTAAAATGTTTGTGGAATCTATCTGTATATTTAAAACTGCATGTGAATTTATCACTATCTCTGTAAAATTTCAATAAAAAAATGAAAGGAAATTTTATACTTCCCATAAAATCTGGCCATTGTACTCTTAGACATTTACCCAAGAAAAATGAATGTTTGTCATACAAAGACTTGCATATAAATATTCATATCAGTTTTATTTGTAATAGTCAAAATCTGTTAAGTGAAATGTCCGTCAACAGATGAATGGATAAACAAATTGTGTTATATTCATACAATGGAATGCTACTCAAAATGTAAAAGGAATTAATGAATACACACAACGACATGGATGAATCTCAAAATAATTTCGCTCAGTGAAAGAAGCCAAGCAACCAAACAAAATAAGTACATGCCATTTGTTTCCATATCAGTAAAATTCTAGAAAATGCAAGCTCTATTGACAGAGAGCAGATAGTTGTTGCCTAAGGATGGAAGAAAAGTTAAGGGAAAGAAGAGAGGAATTACAAAAGATCACCAGGAAGTTTTGGGGGGTGATGAACATATTTATTATCTTGACTGTGATAGGGGTTCACAACTACACATATTTGTCAAACTTATCAAACTATATTTTAACCATATGTAACATGAAGTAGTCTGCTATTACTCAATAAAGCTGTTAAAAAGAATGGTTTCAGAAAAATGGAAAGGAAAAGTAATTATTCTTTCCATTAGTGTAATACCTGAGGATCAAAGAGATTAAGTTTCTCCTCCCTTTTTAGATTCAGAATTGCAAACCAAGTCTATCTTATTCCAAAATCATGTTATTTCCATTACACCTTGCAAGATGTATATGTTAGCTATTGCCATAATAATGCTGTGTAGAAAACTGTCCCCAAATTAAACATGTATTCTTACTAGCTCATCCACAAATCAGCTGGAGGTCTACTGATCTAGGCTGGGTTCAGCTGAGTTTGGTTTCTAGGTGGAGGTTGTTTTCAGGTATGCTCTGTAGAACTTCAATATCCTGGGACCAGTAGGCTACCTAGAGCACACTAGTCTCTTGATGATTTTGAAGTGCAAATGAGGAAAGTTCAACTGCTCAAGCACAATTTAAGCCTCTGCTTGCATTATGTCTGCAAATATCTCATTGACTGAAGCAAGTTACATGGCTGATCCTAAACTCAAGAGATAGGGAAGTATACCTAACCCCTGGTGGGAGGAACTAGTAAGTCACATGGTGAAAGCAGTAGATACAAGGAGTGAAGAAATGGGAGCAATAATGCAGCTACCAACAATTGACCAGTAAAAGGAAGAGAATGTGAGTAACACTTTAGGATGGTGAGATGTGCAAAATTGGAGAAGATAAAGGAGGATCACATCTGTGAGACAAGCTCAGGGGATCTGAGGTGACAAGAGGTTTTAGATGTAAAGATAAGGGCACAGGAAAAGGTGTCAGCAGCCACACAGCCAAAACTCATAGAATAAGATGACTATTATTTCTCTGGCCCCATCAATATTCATGTCCCCTTTTATAGAAAAAAAAAGCGTAATTTCTGTCAACCAAGATTTCCTACAATTTTCTAACCACAGGGTAGGTCTAGCTGAAGCATTAAGACACTCTCAATGACTCTGACTCTGGAGTGGAGTGAGGTTACAGTTAAACTTGACTCATTGCAGAGGCAAAACTCAGAAGGACCTTGCTTCCTGGATTCCCAGAGACATTTTTCTTCAGCTACTTTTTTATTCCAAGAGCCTTCCCATGTCTTTCCAATACATTTCCCATTTCCTGAAGTTGACAAGAGTTAGTTTTTGTTGCTAGCTGTCTAAGAATGAAATAGCACAGTCTACATTACTTTTTGGGATGCCTCAGAAACTTAAGTCTCTGGTGACTTCATGACCACATTAGTAACAATCTCCTTAGACAGTCCCCACTCACAATTTCCCCACATGTGGAACTCATTCCCTTTCTGTCTGCTTTCAGGCACTTCTGTCTCCACAGGCTTTCCCTCTGCCTCCTAGCTTCTGCTTCTTAGTGGCCTCTCACTGACTTCACTCGGTGAGACTTCACTGTCTTCATATTCCTTTATGGGTGTCTTCAGCCCAACCTCCTCAAGGGAGAAGAGCTGTCTGTGGGCACTGTGGTCAGTGCAAGGCATAGCCTTGCCAGTCAGAAGTCTTAAGCCACTACCTCTTGCACTGCAAATAGCCTCCATTGGGGGCTGACACTGCTCGTTAGTCTAAACAGCTGTGGTCTTCATGTGCGTAGAAAGTATCAAGATTTATACTTAAAGTTACTTCCCTCAGAAGGGGCTGTGGATAAGGCAAGCATCCAGGACCCTGCGCATATCCCGCCTTTGTCTGAGTGAGAAAAAGGTGAGCATAGGTTATGGGAGCAGGGATGGGAATTTCTATTTCTATTTCTCAGAGCCTAAGTTTACAAATGAGGGAAACCCCAGGAATATTAGTGGTGGTCAGTGGGCGGGGTGGGTGGGGGAGCAGCCAGGCAAATGTTTCCAACACTTATTAGAATACCGTGGTGAATACTTTGACAGACATTTTATCTTGCCCTGAGTCACTCAAGCTGAAACAGGTCTAGGGAAGCCAGCCCCACGTGAGAACTTGGAACAACCTATACAAACTGTACAGGTCACAGAGCATGCAAACAAGGATGAGCTAATGAGGGACTTGTCAGAGACTCTGAGACCTCGCACAGCCTAAATCATCCTGACAGACCTCCCTCCACCGTAAGAGGGAAGCACTGGGGAGCTCTGTGGTGGGAGCTTTGTCCTTCTACCTAGAAAATCTCTAGCCACAGGACTAGGTCTGCTTTTCAGATAGTGCAGAGGTATGAGTTACAGTCAGTAAGCAAACCTGGGTGATGCTGAGTTAGAAAAAGCCCAGAGAAATCACTTTGGCTTCAGAGAGCACATGATTTCATCAAACTGAAAATAGAATGCAATTTTAATAATTAGCATTAATTAGAACTTTGCACTTTAGAAAATGCTTTTAAATATCTAATTATAGATCATCTTTGAGCACTTTCTATGGCCAGATACTGAGCTAAATATGTTATATATATATAATCTTCTTATTTAATCTTTGCAATAAACCTTTAAGATTGGTGATATTACTATGTTCTTTTTTTACAGATAAAGAAATTAAAGCTTTGAAAGCTTACACGATATGCCCAGGATCACAGAGTTAGAGCCAAGACCCCAGTTCAAGGTTGTCTAACTCCAAAACCCAACTCTTGCCACCACGTTCTGCCTCATCTTTCTCAATACTCATAAAAATCAACAAGGATGACATTTATTGACTCCATTTTAAAGAGGAGGGATTTCAGTAAAATTAAGACTCCAGGTCATGCCACTAAGTAGAAAATGGACCAAGACAAGAATCCAGATCTTCTGACACCAAGGAGATGCTCTAGGGTACAGTAGAAAGATCATATCTTTGAAATCATACAGACTTGCATTCAAAGGCTGATTGCTGAGGGTATTTACTGTGTGACTTAGGCAAATTTCTCAACATCTCTGACCTGTGAAATAGTTTTTTTTTAAATACATACTCTAAGTAAGGATTCAATAAGACAATTTACATACCATGAATGTTAACTTCCTTCTTCATCTCCAAAGTCTCCGATCTTTCTACCAAACTAGATTAAATGGCACAATCCTAGCGAATCCACAAATAACTACATGGAGAAAGAAAACTCAACTTACCAATGGATGGTGTTTCAAAGATTCCTTTAGCAGGTATATTTGGAAATCTAAATGAATTTTCCAACATAAGCAATTCCATAGTGTGTGTTGGGGGTTGAAATTTGTCCCGCAGAAAATTATGTTGAAGTTCCAACCCCTGGTACCCATGGATGGTGGCTTATTTGGAAATAGAGTCTTTGAAGACTCAATCAAGTTGAAGTCATAGGGGAATAGGGTAGATTCTAACCCAATGACTGGTGCCCTTATAAGATGAGGGAAATTTGGACACACACAGAGAAGAGAATATTACGTGATGACAGAGTCAGGCATTGGAGTAATTCTTCTACAGGTCACAAGATGTCAAGGACTATCAGCAGCTGCTAGAAGCTAGGAGACAGGCAGGGAACAGGTTCTCCCTCAGAGCCTCTAGAATAAGCCAACCCTGCTGATACTGATTTTGGTCTTCTAGACTCCAGAACTGTCAGATAATACATTTCTGTTATTTTAAGCCACCCTGTCTGTGGTACTTTGTTACAGACATTCTAGGAAACTAACAGTGTGTTAAGTGGGGTGTCAGCTTTTGCTGCCTAAAAGATAAAACCAGCCAGAAAGCTCAGTGGCTTAAAATAAAGCCATTTATATGTTTCATGATTGCGTGGGTCAGCAATTTGGGCTGGGCCCAGCTGAGCAGTTCTTCTTATCTTGGCTGGGCTCACTCACACATCTTCAGTTAGGGGCTAGGTCAGCTAGGGAATAGCTGATCTCTGGTGGCCATAGCTGGGATGGCCGGTCTCTGTAAACTGTGTCTCTTATCCTCCAGCAGACTTGCCTGGCCTCATGCTGATGGCATCAGGCAGTGTTCCAGAGGCACACAGAGCAGAAACACACAAAACATTTTGAGGCCTAGATTTGGAATTGGCCTGTCACTTTTGCCACATTCTACTGGCCAAACAAGTCACAAGGCCAGTCCAGAGTCCAGTGATGGGGAAATAAAATGCACCTCTTTTTGTTATGCTTTAGAAATTCATTTGATTTCTATAATGAATCTTTGATACATAACAGTTACAAAATTAAAATCCTATTTCTTCCTTATGCTTTTTTAAATTTTTACTTCTTAACTTTTATTTTAGGTTCAGGGGTACATGTACAGGTTTGTTATATAGGGAAAGTACATGTCACAGGGGTTTGGTGTACACATTATTTTGTCACTCAGGTAATAAGCATAGAACCTGATAGATAGTTTTTCAGTCCTCAACCCCCTCCCATCCTCCACCCTCAAGTAGGTCTTGATGTCTGTTGTTCCCTTCTTTGTGTTCATATGCACTCAATGTTTAGCTCCCACTTATAAGTAATAATATGTGGTATTTGGTTTTCCGTTCTTACATTAGTTCACTTAGGATAATGGCTCCCAGCCCCATCCATGTTGCTGCAAAGGATGTGATCTTATTTTTTATGGCTGCATAGTATTCCACGGTTAAACTTTACCTCTCGGTGGGAAGATCTGCAAGGTCATGTTAAAAAAAGGCTTGGGCCCAGAAGGGGAATACAGTGCCCATGGTGACTATTTTTACCAACAACCACCTGAAGGATATAGAAAGCCACTGTCTGCTCAAAAGGGATTCCTAGTGAGTTCTGTTCAGTCCCTCTACCCCTTCACAAATTACAGGGAAAGGGCTTTTCTTTTGCTCCCATTATAGTTCTTCTGGGCATCTAGGGCTCTACACATCGTCTCTTGAGCTTATAAGTGTCCTGGGTTTTTTAGGGAGAGAGTTGTCCTCATGAGTGTGTCAGATGGGGATGAAGCAAAGTCTTGGAGCACATGTCTCCCTCTCTATTTTCTTACTCCTGCACAAGATGACATGCTGGAGCTGTAGAAAGAAAGCCTCCTTTAGATGTTGGTCATGCAATCATCTGTCACGGCCTTGAAACACCAAGGATGGTAGATTATGCTCACTCAAGTGAGGGCTTGGCAGCCCAAAGGTGATTCCGTTTCTGGGCTCTCCAAAAATTCTCTGCATCTTTAATTCCTGATTGTATGCTGTTTAGGTCTGGTCCTCTCCCGTTGGCCCCATGGACCTCTTCAATCTTTCTACTAAATGTTTCATTTTACCCAGATTCCCTTCATTACTGAGGAATGCAGATAATGAGAAATGAGTCCATTGGACAAGGTGGGGGTCATGGCTCACTGGGGTCCTTGTCCCTTAGGAAAGCAACAGGCACTATAAGCTCCAACTAACTGCTGCCATGTGGGAGAGTTGGCCCTTGTTCCCAGACTATCTAAGCTTTCAAAAAAAGCTAACAATCTTGATTGTTATGAGAATTTAAGGGTTTTTAATGGGCAATTAAAATTCTAAGCATGTGTGAATCTAGAATTTTAAGGTGTGTTCATCAGAACACATCTTCAGGCTAGATTTGGCCTAAGGGGCATCAGACTGTGAAATTTTGGAGAGGAAGAAATATTTCTTTATTTCTGCTTCCAGTGCTCTTGATCCCTCCCCTGAAGCAATGAGTGCAGAACTGACTTATCTTCTTGACAAAGGACCTAGTATAGGGCATAGAGGATGGAGAGGATGTTGAAAAACTGCAGATCAGGAGAACAAAAGCACATGCTCTTGTAAGTTGTCCAGCCAAGTGTGACACCAGCTTGCTGGGGTTCACATCATGGCCCAGCCATACTCTAACCCTGGGATCTGGCAAGTGGGTTGACCCCATGCTAATCAAATTGTTGTCCAGGGACTTAGAGAACCAGCACCATCTGGGAGTGTATTAGAAACAAGAATCTCAAAAACAGATTCTCAAGCAGATTCACAAGAAACAGAGTCTTCAACTCCAGGCTAGGCCTACTGAATCACAAGTCCCAGTTTAACAAAATTTTCAAATGACTCTTATGCACACTGAAGTTTGAGAAGTACTGAAATAACTTATCTAGGTCTCAGGTTCCTTGTGAATAAAATATGTGAATTGTTGGTAAAAATAGTCACCATGGGCACCACATTCCCCTCCTGTGCCCAAGCCCTTTTTTAGCATTACCTTGTAGATCTTCCCACTAAGTGGTGAAGTTTAACCTTGGAATACTATGCAGCCATAAAAAATGAGATCACATCCTTTGCAGCAACATGGATGAGGCTGGAGGCCATTATCCTAAGCAAACTAATGCAGAACAGAAAACCAAATACCATTTATTATTACTTATAAGTGGGAGCTAAACATTGAGTACATATGTGCCTGAATCATAGCTGATGCTATGAACACAAAGAACACATATGAACACAACATAAAATAAAATATACACTTAAATAGTAGTAGCGTTATAGGGTATATAAAGGTTAAATAAGATAATGGGTGTAAAGCACTTAACACAATGCCCAGCACACACCAAGCCCCTAATCATCTTAAATAAACCAGGCTTTGATTTCTAGGTCTACATAAAAAGAACTGTGCAAACTATACAAATAATATAAGGGAGAATCCAGCTATAAAACGAATCATGTTTGAGAAGCTAACTTTTGGCCGAGCGCAGTGGCTCAGGCCTGTAATCCCAGCACTTTGGCAGGCGGATCACAAGGCCAGGAGATCGAGACCATCTGGCTCATGGTGAAACCCCATCTCTACTAAAAAAATACAAAAAAAATAGCCAGGCGTGGTGGCGGGTGCCTGTAGTCCCAGCTACTCAGGAGGCTGAGGCAGGAGAATGGCATGAACCCAGGAGGTGGAGCTTGCAGTGAGCTGAGAGAGTACAACTGCACTCCAGCCTGGGCAACATAGTGAGACTCCATCTCAAAAAAAAAAAAAAAAAGAGAGAGAGAAGCTAACGTTCCCCCATCACCACTATTTCTGTGAAGAAGTGTTTTCTGAATTCTGGTTGAGAACACTGGGACATATCTTTTTCCTTCCCACTCTCCTTGTAGCAGCCACAGGTCCCATCAGAAAGAACCTATCAGAAGGGGCTCCTTGAATAAGACAGAGATAAAACTGCAGCCAGGAAAGTGAAATAACATGCCAAGTTCCTACCATCCTTCCTGGAACGCAATGTGTGCTCAATAAATGGCATGTATTGGCTGAATGTAGTGGCTCACACCTGTAATCCCAGCACTTTGAGAGGCTGAGGCAGACAAATCACTTCAGCCCAGGTGTTCAAGATCAGCCTGGGCAGCTTGGCGAAACCCTGTCTCAATAATAATAATAATGATAATAAAATTACCCGGGCATGTTGGCACACCCCTGTAGTCCCAGCTACCCGGGAGGCTGAAGTGGGAAGATCTCTTGAGCCCAGGAGCTATGATTGTGCCACTGCACTGCACCCTGAACACTAGAGCAAGACCCTGTCTCAAAAAACAAAAGTTAGAAATTATATATATATATATATATAAAATACATAAATGGCTTATTTTATGTCTCACCATTAATTTATCATATTTCCTCTCTTAGAAGCTTTCTCTCAATGAGTCAGTGAAATTCAGCCTTATTCTGAACTTTCTAAGTAAAAAAATCCAGATTCTCTGTGCTTTCATCCCTAGAAATATCTATTACACATAGGGGAGGGAGGAGGGAAGAAAGAAAAGGGAGGTTGCTAGTTTGTCTATTTGTTGCTAGATTTTATAGCATTTGCATTTTTCCATTTGTATAAATTAAATATGCAGGAAATATTAAAAAGATAATTAAAACCATTTGAAATCGCTCTACCCAGGAACATTAGCATGCTATTCTTTTCCTTCATGCGTTTTTCTAAGTGGTTATATATATTATAGATATTTACACAATGCGGTTCAATTTCATATTGTGTATGCAGCTTTGTATCCTGATTTTTACATTTTACTTAAAATTTTATTGTGATCATTTCCATGTCAATAAATAGACTTTGGAAAAAAAAAAAAAAACCTCCTTAATGGAGATCCTAATAGTTCACATTATTATTCCTCTGATTTTGATCATTAACATTATTCTCAAGTTTTTTCTTTTAAAAGTAGTACTTCAATTGAGGTCTTAGATGAATCTTTGGTTACGTATCTGACTGTTTCTTTATGAGAGGTTTTCAGGATGTTAATCTCAATGAAAGGAATTTCTGGTTTTTAAATAATATGAGATTGTCAATATTCTTGATATGTGCTGTAAAATTGCTTTCCCAAAAGGCTATGCCAATTTGGATTCCCACCAGTCATTGTGAAATATTTATTTCCATGGCCTGAATTGAGTACTATCAATGATTTTAATCTTTATATTTTAAATAGGTAAAGAAATATCTCATTTAAATTTTCATTTCTTTATTGGTAACATTAAATAGTTTTCTAATCTTTATTTACTATTGTCATATTTTATAAATTATCTATTTGTATCTTTTCTGTTTTTCTATCATAATTCTTAAGTATTTTTTATTAATCTGGAAAAATTTTTTATTATTGATATTTGTGTTTATTGATATTGTATTGACATACAAGCACTAGATATTGATAATACATGTTACAAATATTTTCCCAGTTTGCTTTTCATTTTTCAATATGATTAAGATAATTTAAAATACTAAATGTTAAAATATTTTTGTAGTCAAATCTACTGGTCACTTCTCTTACATAGTTTCTCCCATTATTTATGCTTAAGAAGATCACGTGTCACAAATCAGTTAAATAAAGACCTATCTTATCTTCTGATTGCTTGTATTTTTTAAAATATATTTAGCTCTTTACTTAAGCTGGATTTTATTTTACATTATAGAGCAAAGTCAGAAACTGTTGTCTCCTCAAATTGCCAATTTTCTCAATGTCCTTGTTAAATAAATTGTTCATTCCTAAGTGATTTATAGTGTTTCCACTATCTTATTCTTCCTTTTTTGGTAAATACTGTTTCAAGATGTTGTATTTTCTTTTATCAGTTGATCTGCTGATTTGTGGATGATTATCATGCTGTTTTAATTATTATAACTTTCTAGAAACCTTTAACTTCTGGAGGTTGCAAGCATACAGACTTTTCATGTAATTATTAGGTTTTCTAAACATTCTGGTTGCACATATAATGAATCATTAACCATAAACTATTTGAGATTTAAGAAACTTTGTATCTCATATCTCATTAAGCAGCAAGGTTATTTAGATCATAAAAGCTGAAGCGACTTGTCCCAAATTTCCCAGCTCCCTAGAAACAGGGCTAGAACTGGAACCCAGACCTCTGCAGCTAGTCTTGAGCACTTTCCACATCTTACTTTTTTCTTCCTTTTCCTAAGTCTTAGCAAAATGGAGCATTGGGCGGTCTCAGTCCAGCAAGGGGTGAGCATCAGCTATGATTTCGGCACTGTGTTTACTCAGGAGGCACTGTAATATGGTTCCTGCCATAAGATGGAGGCACTAATGCATTACAAATTTCTTCAATAAAGTATCAAGTATGAGAAGTCTTGAATAAGGAATAGAGAGGCAGGGAGAGATTCATTCCAGTCACAGGTTGGAGGCTTCCAGCAAGAGGTGACCTTTATGCTGAGACTCAAATAATGGGTTGAATTGAGGAGATAGGAAGAAGGGCACTCTGAGTGCATTCCAGAGTGAACAAAAGCAAACAACAATAACAACAATAAAACCCAACATGGTATCTTCAGGGTCTCTTTTACTTTGCTCCCCGACCCAACCCTGTCCAGGCAATCCATTAGCTCTGCTGTTAATTCCACTTTCAGTATAAATCCTGACTATTCCAATTCTTCATGCCCCACCACCCCAGTGTAAACCATCATGTCTCCCCTGAAGACAACTGTGATCTCCTAGCTGCCTTTCCTTCTTCCACTTTTGCTCCCTGCAGTCTTTTCTCCCAAAGAGAAGCCAGATCTATTCTTTTAAAACATGAACCAGATCATTTCCCTGCTTATAATCATCTACTAGCTTCCCATTGAACTTAAAATCCTAACCACCTACAATGACCTTCACAACTCCATGCACTAGCTCTGACTTCCTCTCCAGCCACATTTCCCACTACTCTCCTCCTCATTCCTATGCTCCAGACCATTTCTGCTGCTCCTGGAGCTCATTCCTGTCTCAGAGCCTTTGCGTTTTTGTTCCCACTACCAGTGTCATGTTTCTTCCCATCTTCACCTGGCTGACACTTCCTCATCATTCAGGTCTCAGCAACATGCCAGCTCCTCAGAGACACCTCCCAGATACCCTTGCTAAAGCAATCTGCCTATGCTCCAACCTCTTTATCACATGACTCCATCCTAATTTTCTTCATTGCACTTACCATGGCCTGAAATTATGTTATATATTTGATTAATAGAATGTAAGCCCCATGGATAGCAGAGACTTCTGTCTTGTTCACTGCTTAAATTCCCTATGCCTAAAACCATGCATGGAACATCCTATAAATAATTAAATAGTCATGGAATAAAATGAATGAATCAGGCAGTTCTGAAATGTGATTCCTTGTGAGATGTCACAGGAAACAAGTCTGGAGAGGCAGATTAAGGCCAGACCATGAAAAGCCTTTAATATCAATCTAAGCAAGTCTAGATTTCATGCTCATCTTCCTCTTTGAACTGATATATCAGCTATATGTCCTCACAGTCACAGGAATCTTCATTACCTGGTCTTCACCTTGAATGAATACTGGACATCCAAGAAAGAAAGAGAAACATTCAGAAGACTTGGAGAGAGTTTCAGAAATTGATTTTTCATTCAGAAATGGAAAATGGGAAAGCAAAACCAATGAATGAGTCTGCAAATTTCTTCACCCACATGGTGATATAGCATAGGTATAGGCTGCTCTGGCCAGAGGAAGGGACATGCACCTAGTGACAATCATCCTTGCCTTTGATAATAGAACTTGGAACATAGGTAGTCAGCAAGTACTGATTGGACTCAATGTCTGAAGGCTTACACAGTTATAAGCCACTTTGCTTTGTGCCACATGGCTACAATTCCTTCAAGCCTATTTCCTCATTTGCAAAACTGGAATTATTTCCACCTCCTAGGGTTGTTTAGAGGATCAAAATGAAATAATCCAACTGCTGTTAGCAGTGTCAAGCACATAGTATGTGGTCAATAAATTTGAGCTGCATTCCTTCTGTATGTGGTCCACGGGAACTGGAAGAGCTTATCTCTTCTTACTTTGATGCCTCAAGCTTAACAAGAAGGCTGAATTGAGAAATGACACAAACGCTGAAATCCTATCCTTTGACGTACACTTAACGGCAACCATGTGTGCCAAACTTGTCCTCCATCAGTGATGAGGAGATCCCCAACAAAAGGTCATAAGCATTTTAGAAATCATTTCATATAATCGAGTGTGTCCCCTTCAAATGCCATTTATGCCTGTGGTCCTGTCTGCTTGGCTCCTCAGAGCCTGTCTCCCTGCATTCTCCGCCTTTCCTCTTTACATGTTTATCCCAACCAGATTTCACTTCTTCATCTGAAAAAGAAAGACCTCCACTTCTTTCAGAAATAATATCTTCTGCAGAATCACATAACTGAAACAATTGAAGTATGTTCCATTAATGACCAAATAAGGCTTTTAAATTAAGCAGCTGACAATGGTTGTTCGGAGTGCACTTTTCTAATTCTGCCTGTTTCTTGAGTCCATCCTTCCCCACTCCACTTCTCTAATTTACAGGATTATGTGAGTGCAAAATGAGATAATATATATCAAAATGCTTTGTAAAATGTAAACTCTAGACAAATAACTTGCTGTTATTCTTCTTCCTGTTGAGATACCACATAATGGTCCTTTTGACATTTGTAGCAAGATTGCTAATGTTTGCCAATATCTGCTCTTACCTTCCTTTTCATGGTAATAGAACTCCTGATTGTTGGCTGAGTTCATGGTCGTAAAAAATATGAGTAAATAGGCTGGGTGCGGTGGCTCACACCTGTGATCCCAGCACTTTGGGAGGC
Source organism: Pan troglodytes (assembly GCF_028858775.2). NCBI lineage: Eukaryota > Metazoa > Chordata > Mammalia > Primates > Hominidae > Pan > Pan troglodytes. Next base: position 109,803,916 of record NC_072408.2, on the reverse strand, counting down.
CGAGGCGGGTGGATCACGAGATCAGGAGATTGAGACCACCCTTGCCAATGTGGTGAAACCCTGTCTCTACTAAAATAAAAAAAAATTTTAAAAAATTAGCCGGGGGTGGTGGCGTGCACCTGTAGTCCCAGCTACTTGGGAGGCAGAGGCTGCAGTGAGCTGAGATCATGCCACTGTACTTCAGCCTGGAGACAGAGCAAGACTCCGTCTTTCTCTCTCTCTCTCTCTCTCTCTGTGTGTGTGTGTTTGTATATATATATAACATATATAATATATATGACATATATAATATATATAAAACTATATTATATATATAATATATATAAAACATATATTATATATATATATATAATATATATATTACATTTCCAAGACCCCTTTGCAGATAGATATTTCCTTGTATCTAAATTCTGCATATGGGCAGATTTGATGTGGCTTCTGAGTCTGTAATCCTCTTTCTCCTGGCTGGAATGTGGATGTGGTTGTGCACCATTTTCGACTAGATGGAATAGGGTGTTGACCCTAAGGAAAGTGGAAGAAGAAAAGGGACCTGGATTCCTACCACTGTGGATCTTCAGTAGCAGCCTTGAGCTTATCACACTTGAACAGTTTTGTGAGACAATTAATTTTCTAAACTTATTTTAACCACTATTATTTTGTGTGTGTGTTCCAAAGCCTAATATCCTGCATGTAATTAATGCAATATAGATGTGTCAAGGTGTTGTGAAGACTCTGGGCCACTGTTTAGCTCAATTGGTCAATGCCCAGTTTAAGATGAGGATTATCACACCTGCCTGGGACAGATAATTCCATACTGTCTTCAACCACCTCTTACTACTCTGAGCTGCAAATGAGAATATGGATAGATCTGGGTAAATATATTCCCACTACCATAGGTGAGAAGATTTTAGTAAATATACCACCTACAAACAGTGGAATTACATAAAAGACACACCTAAGAAATGGCACGTGGTCCTACAACATAGTGAAAGTTGGTTAAGCTATTTTGGAGGATATTTTGGTGGAATATATTAAAGTTAATAATGCTCATGCCCTATAATCCATCGATTTCAATTTTCAGTGTCTACCCTAGAGACAGACTCATAAGTGTATGATGAGGTGTTATAAAAGAGGAAGGCATTTGCATGGACAGTCATCCGGCAACATTGGTTTTGTAGCACAATGACTATCTCTAGGATGTAAATGCATACTTTGAAACTTTGTGCACCTATTTTTTTAATGAGGTGGATTCATTTGTACTGACCTAGTACAAGACATACATACATGAGACATATTGTTCGGTGAAAAAAATTTTGCAGAATGACATGTAAAGTATAACATCATGCATACTTCTATGAAACACATACAGACAGAAATTAGTTTCAAAGCTTCATATACATAAATACCTTAAAAAGAAAAAAAAGGCCAGCCAGGTTCAGTCCTAGCTGGTGAAAATGACTCCTTTTGGAATAAAGATAGGAAGCTATAACTATTCTCTACAATGCCTAAATTGTTTGCAGTGGGAATTAATTTATTTATTACTTGGAAGTTAAAAATAAAAATATTTTTAGAAAAGAGGACACCCGTACCATGTGTCTATTGAGTATTGTACAGATTCCAAAAATATGTTGCTGCCTTCTAATTAGAATAAGTAGGGAAAGAAAAAATAATTTTCAAAGCAAATATATACCTGAAAAACATAGAAATTTGGAAATTTGCCACACCCAGTAGCCAAGCCTAATTTTTTAAAAAACGTTTTTACATGTTTTTCTCTCAAAGGTAAGCTCTCCAGAAAGATACAATCATCAGACCAAAAATTATCATTTTAATGCTTTTTCTAAACATACTAGGGCATATTTTATGCCTTAGATTCCCCTGAGTTCACATGGCATGACCTTGACTTCCAGTCACAATGCTTTGACACAAAGAGAGAAAAGTGAAGTCTGGCCATACGGTGAAAAGCAAGTGATTTTTGATGTTTAGAAATTTCAAAGAAAAATCCATCCACTAATCATCCAAATGGCACAAACTTGATCAATGGGTTGCGTAACCACAAAGCCTACCTCAACTACCTAACTTTGACTCTCTTAGTCTGGCATTGACTGTTTTTGTATGTAAATAAAAATGGAAGCCATGGGTCCCTCAGCCTCAAATGTTCTCTTCCTCCCTTTGTTGTCACCACCTCATGTCATTCAGTTCTATTTCCAAAAATGTAGCTCACTTTCTTCTGGTAGTCATCCTGGAGATGATTTTAGATAGTGCACAGATAAACATTTGTCATTTTTTCAATTACACACATATATATGTAATTACATATATTATATAAAGTACATATCAAATTTGTGACATATAACATACAAACAAGTAATTTTACAGGTACTATTGACTAGGACAAGAGTAAAGTAAGAAATTAAATGAAAAGCATGACTCAATATTACATGAATATGACAAACATAAGGAAGTGTCATTTGAATGAGTTATGTGTGAGAGAAACTGGCCTTTAGCATCTTACAAGTTTTGGTGCTCCGTACCAAACATTTTTCTTTGTGAAAAATGTTTTTCACATGTCCATCTTCTCCATATTTTGGCATGGATTATCTTGCATGATGAGTACTGTGCATAGAACCTAGTGCATAGAAGGTTCTTCATGAGATAATGCCTGGGAACTTGATGACAGTTACTTGGCTTGACTGTGTGCATTGTAAGGTCAGCTTTCTTAGTGACAAACAGCTCCCAGAAAGGTTATGGTGGAGCTGACCCACTGCTCTCAAGGTTGAGTGTTTCTCATCCTTGACTGCATAGAAGAAACACCTGGGAGCTTTGAAAACCCTCCATGCCCAGGCTACGCCCCACACCAATTAAATCAGAATCTCTGGAAGTAGGACCCAGGAGTTTTATTTTTCTAATTATCTGGGTGCTTTCAACATGCAGCCAAGGTTGAAAACCACAAGGCTGGGTGATAAAGTCACCATCAGCTAGCTAAGTGACTGAGAGCCAGTTAGTCACGGAAAATGACAGCATCAGTGGTCTTATAGACCGTTAGGGCCTTTGCTCTAGAAATGTTCTCCTTGCCTGAATGCTTCTCTGTCAGATATATGCTTGGCTGACTCCCTCATCTCCTTCAGGTCACTGTCAAATCTCACTGACCACCATATTTCTGACTTTGTTCTGTCCCCAACCTCCACCTAATACCATTCCTATTTCCCCTTATTCTGTCCAACGATTTTCTTTTCCATAGTGCTTATTATCCTCTAACATATATAATTTCCTTATTAAATTATTGTTATTGTCAATGATTGTCTCACCCCTCTAGAGTGTGAGCTCCTTGGGCACAGGTAACTTTGTCTGCTTTCTTCTCTAAATATCTCAAGAGCCTAGAAGAGTGCTAACTACATGGTGAGTGCTCAATAAATATCTGCAACATAAATAAAAATTCAAGCCAGAAAAAGCCTGCTAGATTGTTTCTAAATCCAACATTCTCATTGAACTGATGTGAAAACTGCAGCCCACAGAGGAGAAGAAATGCATCCGGGGTCGCAGAGCAGTGCAGCGACTGACCCAGCACTAGACCCAGACTCTATGACTCCCAGTGCAATGCCCTTCCACTCTGATAAACAATTTTACTGTTTAGAATTGTGTGCACAAATAGTTTCAAAGAGCAAAACTTTAAGCGGAGCCTTTGTCTCTGCCTAGGTTTTTCAAAAATCTACTCTTTGTTTTGAGAGGCATTACTATCATTAGACCTTGATGAATCCAGTTCAAAATTTGGGAATACCACTGTGCTGTCTCTGGAATCACTCAGAACCTGGAGACCATACAGAGAGATTGATTTTTACCAGCCCATTTTTTTTTTGGAGCCATTTTTGTTTGTTTTGTTTTGTTTTCCCTAATCTGGGCTTAAATAAAGAAGCTGCAAGATCTACGCTTTGAATTTTGTGAATGAGCCTGCCGCTCATTGCACTTTTCAGCAAGATAAGGCCCGAATGGCATTTGCAGAAATGCCTCCCTATCTCTCCAGCAATCCGGCTCCTCTGCGGGCCCCTTGGTAACAGCTTGGCAAATCTGCAAAAGGAATGCGACTATATAGTTTGTGTGTGAACCGTGGAGTTATTATGGTTTCCAAATTGCCTAGCAGGTCATTAATCATAGGCCAAGATAGGCCATCACAGCAGCCTGGAGTGAAAGCGCCCAGCATAATGCCAGCGAAATCATGTTTAACATGCAGCTCTTGCCGGCACAGATATGGAAGGGGAGAGGGAAGGAAAAAAAATCATTCCCCTTTTAGGAAAGAAAACTTCTACTTATCTTTGGTTTGCATTCAGTCCTCCCTCAATAGTCCTTAAGCCTGTTATTTAATTCATTTTGGTGCCAGGGTTCATCACAAAGCAAAAACCCTAAGCGAGACCTATGCAGTCTGTGACCTCCAAACCCCCTGTCTTTTCTTGTCAGTTCTATGTCATTTGTGCAGTTGAACTCCACCAATTTGAAATGCTGACCTCTTCCATAGACAACCTTATTCTCCTCGAGTGAAAGAAAGGCCCCAGGGCCGACAAACCACTCAAGCGGGAGATGGCAAGAAAAGAGAAAAGTGGTTGACTCGTAAATCAATTTCCACAGCCCACCCAAAATCCACACACACATTGAATTTGTATAATTTTTTTTAAAAAATTGCTGAATGGGTTTATAAAGAAGGGGGCACCAAGAACAAAAATAAAAAGTTATGAATTGGGGCCAGAAAGAAGGGAAGTTAAAATCCTGTTCCCAGTGGGCCAGAACAGCTCTTAGGGCCCTCCTCTTTTTTTATACCTGGACTCCCTGAGGTTGTTTGAAAAGAAAAGTTGAAAACAAAATGCAGGAATAAAGTTCCATGTCACTGGCAAAGGCAACAAAAGAGAAGGGGGTGCTGAGACTACCAGAAAAAAAACAGGACTTAAGCTATAGAGTCTAGGAGTTGCTAGACCAAAGCTTGGGATATATATGACCCATCTGCATGGTGCTGTACATGTGCACATATACTCATATTCCCCATTGCTGGGCCTGTGTCCTGCCTGCCCAAAAATGTAAAACTCAACAACACCCTAAGACCTGTCGTTTTACATAGCCAATTTTTTTTCCTACCATGTCTGTCACCTGTCTTAGATTTTAGATTTTTTTCCCATCAAAACCAGTCATCAACTATACAATTATACTACACAATTTTTCCCAAAAAACAGTCATTAACTATACAATTATTTAATTGAAATCTACACTTATTGAGCACCTACTATGTTTCTGCCCTAGGCATTGGGAATATTAAACACAGTACTTTTCCCCAAACCCCAATAATCTACTGTGAAAATAAAACATAAAAGTTCCCTCATATGGAGAAAAAAACAGAATAGACACACAAGTTTCTGCTTTCCCACATGAATCAGTTTTGCTTAGATTTTTCTCTCTCCACCCCCATTTTATTGCTACCAAGATTTTTTAGACTGGGAAAAAAGTCCCAAATCCGTTTGCATTTTGCTATAGACAGTTCTTTCTGTTCCCTAGACCTCCTGACACCTAAAGAGAACAAAAAGAATAGTTCCCTTCTTGTGTTCTGAAAATTGAGTTTCTCTCATTATGAAGCACACACTAATGAACCCTTTTATTTCAGTTACTTTCAAGATTCATGAAACATTGTTAGACAATTAATGAGGATTCACAGATTGTTATAGCTGAGTCAGATAAAGCATCATGGAGTTTCCTGGCTACTTTTCTTTAGAGCTATTGTTCTCAGAGCTACAGAATGCTCATTGTAACTCTTGGTGGTCAATATGAAAATTTTCATCCTTTCTCTTTTTGATACAGCAGAGTCTACTTAATAAAAATGATTCCAGGAGTTCTTCTGAATTCTAAACACAATTCAAAGGTCTTTTGTTTTAATAAGCTTTTTCACTTTAGGAAATAAAAAAGGAAGGACTATGCACAAATAAATAGAATATTGTGATGAGGGCAACTATGTAACAACAGAATACGGTCATCCCTTGGTGTCTGTGGTGGATTGGTTCCAGGAACCCCTGGAATACCAAAGTCCACAGGTGCTGATATACTACAATCCCTGATATAAAATGGCATAGTATTTGCATATAACTTATATACATCCCCCCTTCTACTTTAAATCATCTCTAGATTACTTATAATACTTAATACAAGGTAAATGATATATAAATAGCTGTTATATCATTCAGGGAATAATGACAAGAAAAAAATCTGTCCATGTTCAGTACAGATGTAATTTTTTTTCGGATATGTTCAATCTGAAATTGGTTGAATCCATGGATGTGGAACCCATGGCTATGGAGGGCCAACTCTGTGCAAAAGTTCCAGAGAAAAGTGATTAATCTGTGTAAAGTGGGATCAAAGAAGGCCTCCTGGAGGAAGTGATGACTGAGACACCAGAGAAACAAAGAGGACATATGCAAAGATACCAAGATGAGACAAAGCAGAATATGTGCAGAGAGGACAAGCAGTTTGGCATTGCTGGGGGATAAAGGTCAACAGGGTGGCTGGAGATCTGGGTGGGACTGAAGACAGAGGCTAGGTCATCAAATCTCTTATCAAGCATCCATTAGAACAGAAGTTCCAGGTGAGTAGCCAGCACATCTGCCATACTTGGCATCACGTCAACTTTGCCTACCATAGTACTGGCACATTGTAAGAGCTCCATGAATATTTGTGGGGTGAAAAAAGTAACTGCAATCATGGGCAATGGGAGAAACCATAGAAGTGTTTTAAAAGATCACTTTGGTGGCAGTGGTGTGGTCTGTGTATTATTTTAAAAGTACTCTAGTGGCCACAGGGTGGAAGATGGATTGGAGTGACAAGAATAAGAACAGTATTTAAGAGGCGAAGGTCCAGGGAGAAATGATCAGGTCCTGAACAAAGGCAAAAGCCATGGGGTTGAGAAGGCAGGAGCTGAAATGAAAAGGGCATATAAAAGGTTTGGAAACAGAAAAAATTATGTCTAAATCGTGCATCAGTTACATTTTCAAATAACATTCTCAGAAGTTTCCTCCAACCTCAGGACATCTTTACAGGCAAAATATCTCTAAATGTAAAGCTTTATGGGTCTAATCATTAACTGGGAGAAATAGTTCAACAAATCATTCTAATATTTCCCCATTTTCTAGACTTTTAAGACATCATATAGAATCTTTTAGATTTATTGATGCTCACTGGGATCTGGTAGAAGAAAATGAGAAAGGATACAAACTACTCTTGGGTTTCTGGTTGAAAATATTGTGGGGATGGGGGTGGCAATATCACAAATGAAGATTTGGAAAACAAGTTGGGCATGCTCTTTCAACCAACATTTTTTTCAGAGCCTAAGAAGCACTTAATGAGAGCTAGATTTAGGCCCTTAGAGGTTCTAGGAATGGAAAAAAATAAGGAAGGCTGGAAATGTAGTTCAAACACCAATGCCAGTGCTGTCAGCTAAAATGTAGATCCTAGTAATGAAAGGAACTAGATAGAGAAGATTCTGCCTGGCCTTGATGGTTTGAAATTTTTGCAATCTTCAAATCTAATTGAGAAAATGGTCTTTTGAGGGAACATACTTGCCATTCTCTCCATGTTTTTTAATCTTGAATCTCCCAGTTATGAGTGGTATCATCTTGGGCAAGTCATTTAATTTTTTTTTTTTGTTTTTGAGACAGAGTCTCACTCTGTCACCCAGGCTGGAGTGCAGTGGCACGATCTGGACTCACTGCAACCTCCGCCTCCCGGGTTCAAGCAATTCTCCTGCCTCAGCCTCCCAAGTAGCTGGGATTACAGGCGCTCACCACCTCGACCAGCTCATTTTTTGTATTTTTAGTAGAGACGGGGTTTCACCATTTTGGCCAGGCTGGTCTTGAACTCCTGAACTCGTCATTTGCCCGCCTTGGCCTCCCAAAGTGTTGGGATTACAGGCTTGAGCCATCGCGCCCAGCCTAAGTCATTTAATATTTCTGAGCCTCTGTTTCCACCATCTATAGCTCAGGGGGTTGAAGAAGGAGACCTCTAAGGTACTTCTACCTTTAAACATTCAGGGATTCCATAAATGAAATTGATGACACCATGTTGGGAAATCTGACCCTACTGTTCAGAAAACTTAAAAGTTCAGACAATTAAGGAGGATGAAAAGTATTGGAAGCAAATGCCCAGCTCATGGGTGGGACCCACAAATTCGTTAAAAATGGCCCTTGGAGTAAAATCTACAGTAGACAGAGCCCAAGTCTCTCCGAAACCCCATACCCACTGTGCACCTCTTCCTTACTCACAGGATCCCCCTTGCATTTTAAGCAGTGACATTCCTGACTTAAAAAGTAAAACTCTAGCCACATTTTAGAAGACAGCAGCTTTCAGCTGGCCTGCTCTTTTTCTCTTTATCCTTCCCCTTCTTGCCTAGAAAGCAGACATTATCTGGAGATGGGGCAGTCATCCTGGGACCATAAGGCAACAGGTTAAACACTAAGGATGGCTGGGTGGAAAGCTAGTCAGCACCTGTGACCCTGAAAGCACTGAGAGCCATCATAGTAACCCCAGTGCATTCCTACATCCAGACTTCTTGCTCAGAGAAAAAGGAAGAAAGGAAAGAGGGGAGGGAGGAAGAGTGGAAGGAAGTGAAGGAGAGAGGAAAAGAATAAGAGAGACGGAGGAGAAGAGAGAAAGAAGGAGAGAAAGAAGACAGGCAGGAAAGGAACAAAGGCAGGAAGGAAGGAAGGAAGGAAGGAAAAAGGGAGGGAAAGAGAGAGGGAAGGAAGGAAGCTGGAGACAGGAAGAGAACAGAGAAGGGGAGGCAGAAAGTAGATAGAGGAGGGACTGAGAAAGGAATGAAGGAAGGAAGGGAAAGAGGGAGGGGGAAGGATGGAAGGAAGAAAGAAAGGAAGGAAGGGAGAGGAGGGAGAGATTGAGGAAGGAAGAGAGAGGAAGGAGGGAGGAAAGGAATGAAAGCAGAAAGAAGGGAGGAAAAGAGGGAGGCAGTGGGAGGAAGGAAGGTGAGGAAGGAAGGAAGGAACAAAAGAAGAGAAAAAAGAAGAAAGGCATGAAGAAAGGAAGGGAAGGAAGGAAGGGGGGAGGGAGGGAGAAAGGAAGGAAGCAAGGAAAGAAGGAAGAAAGGAAGGAAGGAAAGAAGGGAGGCAGGGAGGGGGAGGGAGGGAGGAAGGGAGGGAGGAAGGAAGGAAGGAAGGAAAGAAGGAAGGAGGGAAGGAAGGAAAGAAGGAAGGAAGGAAAGAAGGAAGGAAGGAAAGAAGGAGGGGTGCATCCGTAATTTGGTTTTACTATCATAGGTTGGGTTTTCTGCACCATCAACCTATTTCTGATAAATATGATGACTGACCTCTTTCATTTAGTGATGAATAAGCTCATTCTCCTGCAACACTTAGTATGTTTGGGAGCTACAGATATAATAAATGACTGCTTCCAGTAAAAAATCTTGACTACAAAGAGGAACAAAACTAATTGTATGTCTTCCAGGACAGAGGCCACATTTTATACACCTCTAGCCCTATTGCCCAGTGTAGACATGACATACTTTAAGACCACAATTCCTACGGGTTAAATAAATGATGGAGAGAAGGAAAGTGTCTTTTTCCATCAAAGAGTTATTCTATCATTTTGACAGCAAACATTTACATGTGATGATTCATCATTAGATTGATTCTTTCTCCTTCCCAGGTCAACTAAACCAGTCTATGGGAACATCACATGGAAACCACAAGAAGTATCTGCTGAATTTCACCAGTGTGGCATGACATGCCCTTAGGAAGAAGGTAATACCCAGATTCCTGGGGTAGATGAAGTGCCCTTGTGATACCATCCATGGCAAGGAAATATGAAACTTGCCCCAAAAGGTGTAATAATGCATCAGGGCTGAGAAGAGGAGCACTTGGGAGCCTCAGAGCAGAGCCTGGGTGGTCATGCAGGAAGGCATAAGGTAGGAGAAGGCACTTCTTCTCCCTCCTTTGTTCTGCTACACTCCCTACCTAGAGGAGGTCTCAACTAATGCCCAGATCTGAACTGAAATTATGTTTAAATGCAGATAGTTTACATATTGTTAACCCCCTAACTGGGAAACAGTTTTCACAACAAAACCAACAGTTACCAGGGGCAACATAACCGAATGAGAGAAAACATCTTGCTAGTGCACAGTTGAGTGAATTGCTACTCTCTCTGCCAGCATCCATTTCCAGGCACTCCTTGAAGGACAGTTTTAAAGTTTCACCTAGTTATCACCATCATCATCACTCTAGAGCAAGGATCAGCAAAGTACAATCTGGAATCAAATCCTGTTGTTGTAGGTAAAATTTTATTGGAGGACAGCCACACTCATTCATTTACATATTGTTCCTCGCTGCTGTTGCACTACAGTTGCGGAATTGAGTAGTTGCTCATGACGCTGAAAATATTTACTATGTCACCCTTTACAAAACAGTTTGCAGATTCCTGATCTAAAAGATAGTTGCATTTTCTTGTTTGTTGTTTTGTTTTATTTTGGGCTGCCCAGTGTCTGAGTACACTTCCCTTGGGTATTCTTAAGCATTTTGAGAAAAGTTTAAAAGCAGACAAGGCCACTCACTTTCCTGGCCTTCCTTGCATCTACGGCTCAACCATTCTGAAGCTCTCACCATAGATGTGGACCTGACGACTAGTGACACAAAGAAGCAGGGACAGAAGATAATCTGTTTTTGTCCCTGTAGTACCTGGGGCTACGGCAAACCAATTTCCAGGCTGTGGCACCATCTGCACCAGCAGTACATCCAATGTCTAGACCTGGGGATGGCGTCAGTACAAACAGTGGGAACCAGAGATCAGAAGCAGTGGTGGTTGCAGCCCTATCCAACTATTCTGGGAAATGGTTTTAATGATGGTTTTGGCTGCTTCTCAGCCGTACATTTTCTAGTCCATGTTCTGATTCTGGAATTAGCCTTTTTAGTAATTTTATGAACTACCCAAAGCTCCTTCTGTGACTTTCTTTCTTGTTTAAATTGACCAAAGTCTATTTCTGTTGCTTGTAACTGAGAGCTCTGACTGATAAAACCACCTATTTTTTTCCATTTGTACATCAGTTAGCAGTTTACAAATCACCTTCATATAACTGTTTTTGTCTTGTGACAACCCTGCAAAATGTGTTTACGCCCACTAAACAGGTGAAGAAACTGAGGTTAAGTGAGGTTGAGCAATCTCATTATGTCAACACTGGGATCTCTTTTGATAAAAACAAGGAATCTCTTTCCACTATGCCAAGCAGGCAAAAGTCCTTTTATAGCATCACGCTTACTGCTTTTACTTATAAATTAAGCAAATACATCCCCTCTTCAAAACCAGCAGAGTCCAGAGCTCTGTTAATGCTTACCAGCATCTTGTCATTTATTTGCCTCCTTTATTCCCATCCAGGTGGCTTTATTTTTCATTTGAAAATGTCATTGCCACGTCATTAGCAATGCACTGTTACCTGACAGTAGGAAGAAGTGTCCCTGGGCCATATGGCTGAGTTTAATCTACATGGTCACGGTGTAATCCCATTGAAATGGCTTCCCTTTGCAATCAAAACCGAATTTCACACTTTACCAAGATGGGGGCAGCTCTTGTCTTCCCCAGAGTAACATAGATCTCCCCAGGCAGCCAAGGCCAATGGAAATGGCTTTCTTCTCCGGGCTAGCAGCAGGTGGGGGGCAGGGCTGAGAGGTCAGCACAAACGGAAAGAGACTGGAAAGGAGAAGCAGGACCACTGGGGGAATCAGAGTCCAAAGTAATCCTCTGCATTCACCTCCAATAGATTACCACTGGGGACATTCAATCCATGTAACTTGGGAGAAGTAAATTTAGAATAAGCCCTCTTTATGGAATTAGAGGCTTTATCTTATCCACAATTGTTATTTCTAAATTTTTCCATCTGATTTATCTCCCCAGAAAGGCTAAAATTAAAAACGATTGTCTACAAACTAGCCTTATATCAGAGAAACCTCAGTTAATTAGAATCTCCAGAAATATGTATTTTAAGCAAACCTCTCTCCATTTATTATAATGCTACCAGTCTTAGTCCAGCATATGATAATCACTGCTACAAATACATAAGAAAAGAAAAATTGAGTGTCACTAGTGATGTAAGCATAATTTTAAAAATGAGAAATCACTTTTAAGAAAACTTACCAATTGGTAAATTTGTTGGTTTAAACTATAATAAAACTTAGTGAGACTGTGAGGAAATTTATACTCATATCACTGACCATGGAATCATAACTGATTGAATCTTTCTGAAGGCAATTAAGAAATATTAAGCAAAAAGCCTCCAAAAGACACATTTCCTTGGGCAAAGCAAGTCTCCTTCTGTAGATCTGTCCTGAGGATATAATCATGGAAGTGTGTAATTGCTTGGTTATAATGTTTTTCATCATAGAATTTATTCACTAAGGGCAACATATTTTAAAAAAGAAATTCCCTTGTTTAAAAATACACAGATTTGTTAAGATGTTATTGTACCTTCAATCAACATTTTAACATTTTAAATCATGTTGTAGAAGACTAATGATACAGAAACATGTAACTACTAGATGTTTGAGTTTCTGTCTTAATGGGATGACATAAACCGTAAGGTCTGGGACCACGTTGGTCTTTTTCACTACTGTATCTTGAGGGCTTACAACAGGACCTGGGACAACATTTGTTAAATAAATAAACTAATTAATATTCATATTCTAAGTAGAAAAGTGAAAGATCTGATGCTATTTTATAAAAATAAATAGATGAAAGATAGATGATAGATAGATAGATAACTAAATGTTGACTAATACTCTCTGGTTGATAGAATTATACGTGATGGCTATTTTCTTCTTTTCATTTATGTATATCACAGATATATTTCTATGGTAATAAACATAAATCTGCATCACCATTTAAAATTCTGCACAATATACTATTATATGAGCTTGCAAATATTAATCTATTTATCTATTTATATATTTATTGAGACAAGGTCTCTAGCTCTGCCACCCAGCCTGGAATTCAGTAGCACCATAGTGGCTCGCTGTAGCCTCACCATCCTAGGCTTAAGTGATCCTCCCACCTCAGCTTCCTGAGTAGCTGGGACCACAGGTATGCACCAGCACCTTCAGCTAATTTTTGTAGAGACAGGGTCTCGCCATCTTTCCCAGGCTAGTCTCAAACTCCCGCACTCAAGCAACCCTCCTGCCTCAGCCTCCTAAAGTGCTGAGATCTCAAGCATGAGCTGCTGTGACCTGCCTGCAAATATAGTATTCATTTGAACCAATACTCAAGATTAAAGTTTTGGGTTGTTTTGGGTTTTTCACCATTATCTTTTAAAAAAAAAATACTACAACAAACACCTCTGGCTATGTATCTTTTCAACTTGTCTGATTTTTTTTTTTTTTTTTGCCTTACAAAAAAGTCCCTAGAATTAGAATAGCATGTCTGTTTTCATCTATAGAGGATCTCCAGCAACAAATTAGCTGTTCGTTGAAATGTATACCCTGTTTAAACAGCACAAAATAAATCCCCCTCATTTCTGTGTCCCAGTGAAACAGGGACGTTCCTGAGAAAGAGGAGATGGATGTAAAGCAGGCCTCTTCTTAGCCACCCCAACAGGAGAAAGAACATGCCCTACACGTGTTGCTCTGTCTTCCAAACACAGCTTCCATGTCCTCAGGAAGTGGAGACATGAGTGGTCTGAATGCTGAACCTGGACTAGTCTAGCCAGATCATCCTCCCAAGGCTGAGATATTTGGTATTATATTTTCATGGATTTTCAAGGGGAAAAATATCATCATTAGTTTACATGAAGCACCATTGGCTACATCTCTGTGGTTATACCAACTCTAGAGTTTTTATTTCAGCAGTCCTATATTATGTGCTTATGTGGGGCAGGCTTATGGTTGTTTCTAAATCTGTCCTATGTATCAAATACTACTGCATTCTGAACATATTTAGACAATGTAATATTTTCATAAAATATCTGAAAAGTAGACCTTGTGTTTACATTTTTGGCCTCCATTATTTTTGGCCAACAGTCCATGAGGTAATTATTATATCTCAAAAACATAGTCTGTCTTCTGGAAGATGAAGAAGTTTGCCCAGGGAAGGAAAAAAAACCAGAAATGTGGGAAAGACAAAGAGGGACATGTGGAAGATCATCCCCGCTCTCCAGAAACGAAAACATCATACAAGGACTCAGTGAAAAGCTAATGACCAGGAAGCTGACCAACTTTTGCAGGATTATCAAACATTTCTGGGATTATCAACAGCAGTTTTTCTTGGGTTTTTTTTTTTCTCCATTTTTAAAAAATTGGTGTTTTGGAACTGAAAGAGCTGATTGGTGGGTAGAAGCAGAGGGAGACAGTGACAGCAATCTTGGAAGTTTGAAAACTGAAGCAAATTTTAATAATTTCACTAGTGTCCCATGCAGTGGAAATAATGACTATCCCATGAATATGAATGGTTTTGTGAAAATGTTCCTTCTAAGTCCTGAGGAGACCAAAGTTCTGAATCACTCCAGAAAGCTCAGAAGATATGTCTCCTGGAAGGAATCACAGTGGCCAATTTTAACTTCCAGTGTTTATTTTCTCCTAGCAAAGTAGTCACATCTTGGGGCTTCATTTTTCTGTTCCCCAAAATGGGGTGATAATTTCCTACCTGCTTCATCAGGGAGAAGTAACACCCACATCATTTTGCTCTTGCTGGAAGATGATGGCTCACTTCTTGGAAGCCCTGAAACTCTTCCACAACACTAGACAGTCTTTCCTCTTTCCTTCTTTCCATAACTTTAGACCTGTGAACATGATCTCTGCTTTACCTCATTCTATCTTGGTGGCATGAACACCACGGAACAACAGTATTAAAAATTCCCTGACGACTTAGCTATGGCATAGCATTTTTGTTTCACAGACGTAAGGCATGTGTGATATGTATTTTCTTGATACACAAAAATAAAAGACTAATACCTATTTCATTTTCAACTGGATTTTCTTGAGCATGTGTTGGATATCATGCTAGCAACTTTTGCAAAGTTAATCTTATTCTATCTTTATCATTACCATAGAAGGTAGTTATTATTATCTCCACTTATGCAGATGAGAAAACAAAGGTTCCACTCCCGAACTAACTGATGGTACATAAGAATCCCAACCAGATCTCTTCACGCAAAGTTAAATATCTTCCAGAACAAAATAATGTTCAAAGAAAACCAAAAGGACCTTTCTAAGGAATTCCTCCCTTCCTCCTTTTTTTCCTTTCTTTGTATCTTCCTCTTCCCTTCCTTCCACAAGTTTATGAGTGTCAAGGACATGCCAGATACTGTTCTAAAAGTGGAGAATATTCTTGGTAATACAAAGAAGATGGCAAAGAACATGCTCAAGTATTGGCAGTGCTTTCAGAAGCAAGCAAGCATAGAGTTGGTGTCTGGATCTTATTGGAGAAACTAAGGGCTGGATTATGGTGGAAGGGGAATGAAATTTGGAGTCAGGCAAATCTGACGTCCAATCCTGTCTGCCACTACTTAGCTGTTACAGACTCTCAGTATTATTCACCTATAAGATAAATATAATAATACACCACCTTGAAGGATTGCTCTGATCATGAACAATGTAAGATCCCTGGCACTTGAAAAATGCTCAGCAAACAGGAGATAAGGATGTAGCCATGTGTATATATTTTACCCATTTCCATTGTAGGAAAAGGTCCTGCTATACTGCCCTGGTCTGGGTGGTCATTCATCTGCCCACCTGCTGTACTATCTTGTATGACCTCTCCCAGGCATCCAACACAGCCAAGCCTCAGAAAGCAGAAGCTGGGGGCATCTCGGTGCGTCAGGACACTGCGGAAACTGCACTAGGACAGGCTCCATCTCCTTTGGCTTGCAAATCCCCGCTCCTTTGGCTGGCAGGCACTTCATGGGGTGGAGGGCCAATTCGCCATGGCAGTTTGTATCTGCAGCAGGCCTGACAGGCTGGGAGAGGAAGGCGTTAATGTTTTCTGACAGGCGACCCCTAATTGTGGGAGCTTTTCTTTTCGGCCTTTCTGTGAAATTCTGACTTAGGCGAGCAGCATAACCAAGTGGTAGGGCATTCAGCATGGCTTGCACTACACTGAGTTGGGAGTGGGGGGGTTTGGGGTGGTGGAGTGGAGGAGGGGGGTGCTGGCCCAACATTATTCATGAAGACTTTCAGCTGTTTTTGTCTTTTAACTAACCTTTGAGTTTGATCAGAAGGCTGGCCGGCCTCCCTTTTGCCAAAGGCCCTGCTGGCACCTGGACAATGGAGACAGACTGTTTTTCCTAGTAAAGAGAGATAGCTGGAGGAACCTAAAAGCTCTGTGTATTGGAGGGGGGTGGCTGGGGGAAGGACACGCCAGCTTTACTTCTGTCTGGTCTTCAGGAGTGGGGTGGTTATTGATAGAATTTCCAATTCCCCCAACAGAAGCAGCCGCCCTCTGACTGCTGACCCTGCAGGCTCAACAACTTCATCCAGGAAAATGCACACAGTAGGCTGGTTTTTTCATTCAATTTTCAAACGTCACTCTCTTCCCCCAGCAATATCTTTCTTCTGCTCTTTCTCCCCACTATCCTCCCTCTTTCCAAAGAGTCCACCGGCTGAGCAGAGCTCCAATCTAGAAGTGTCCGGGGTTTTGTTAATTGTAAATAATGATGACAAAAAAGAAAGAACAAATGAGTGACAAAGAAGAGGGGAAGGAAGAAGAAAAAGAAGAAAGAAAAGAGAGGCGAGAGAGAAAGTGACTCAGATGACAGAGAAAGACAGATCCAAAGAAAGGCAGGCAGAAGTAGTTTGGTTCAGAGACGATGCGGAGGGCGGGGCTATGGTGGGGTCGAGTCCGGAGGCGGTGGGGCTGGCTGCGCTGAGCCCGGTAGTGCAAGCTTCCCGGGCCCGCGGGGGAGCAGGGAGCGGCGAGGGGGAGGCTCTCTCTAAGGTCTCGCTTTTGGCAGGTGCGGAGCTTTTGTCCCCTACATCCACTTCCTGCTTCGACAGCCCGGACCCAGGGCCCAGTCCTCTCCAACGCACTTTACAGAAAGTGACTCCCTCCAAGGAGTGTGGGTTGGCGGCTTTCCCCCATCTCGTCCCCAAAATAGCCCTGGTAGCCAGAGCATCAAAGGCGGCTTTGTAAGCGGCCGCCCGCTGGCTGCCTAGAGGGGGGCGCAAGCGGGACGTTCTGGGAGCGCGTCCCACTCCTGTCTCCAACCTCTCTCTATGCTCTCTCTCATTTATTCTCCTATCCTCGCCTCTCCTTTATTCTCTCTTTCTCCCTCTTGTTTTTCTTGTCTGCTTTCTCCATCTTTTCCTCTCCTCTCTCCCACCCCCGCAACCTACGCTTGAGTTTCTCTTCCCTTCTCTCTTCTCCTTCCTTCCTTGCCTTGTCTCCTCCTCTCTCTCTATGTCTCTCTTGCTCTATCTCTGTTTCTCTCTCTCACCCCCTACTCCTACCTGTTCCTCCTTTTCACACCTCTCCCCTCGGGTCCCCACGCCTCCTCTTCCTCCCCCCAGCTTCAGGTAGCCTGGAGAGTTCCCGGCGCGCGCAGCTGACAGCGGACGCATGCCTGCAGCCAATCAACGCCCGGATGCGCTGCAGCTTGAATAAATCATTAAGCCTGACACGCGCTCAGGGCCCGCGCTCCGCGCTGCAACTTGCTTCCTGCCATTAACCTACACACCCTCTTTTGTAACAACCTAATCTTGCATACAAAGGAAGAAGGAATATAACTTCGACCTGCGCTAGATCCAAGCCATTCGCTTTCGCAGTGGGTAAACAACCTTAGTGTCACCGAATCCACTTCCCTCCTTACCGTTGACTCCGGATAACCTGGAGCTTCTCGGGAAGTCCGAAAAGAATTATTTCTTGGCTCAGGAGTGGAGAGAGGGAGAAAGGAGTTCAGAGGCTTTTCAGCAATAAGTAAAAGGACCTGAGGTTGCGGACGATTATTACACCACAAAAGCATCCACAGTGTTGCTTTTTTTTTTTTTTTTTTTAAGTTGCAATAACTGATGCTTCTTGGAGAGCACTCTCTAGAAAATACAAATTAACACAACTAAGTTCTAGAAATGTTGACCAGATTTAATAATTTGTCCCTCCCCTTTGAAGTGAGTACATAAATTGCAGAGCGAATGAATGGGCGAAAGAAAGTAGGGGTGGCTTCCAACAGCAGCAACAGCTTTGCTGATCTTAACGGCAAGACCCAGTACCACCCCACTACCTGGTTCAGAAAGATCTTAAGAAGCACGTATCTCTTGCATTGATATAGTCATTAGTTGCTCTAAAGCCCTTTCATTTTCTGTTCATCTGGTGATCTATGCAAAGGAAGGTATCATTTTTCTCGTTTTTCCAGAAGAGAAAACTGTAATTGACTTCACTCCTGTCTCAAAAAGATGAAGTAATGTTTCTAGAGTTACATGTTATATGGAGTTGGGTTCACCCATACTCTAGGATTTTTCTTACTCGTAACCCCAAGAGTCCCTGAAAAATCTTAAACAAAACTAGTATATCCGTGAGATCCTATGGGGAAACGGCCTGTGTAGCAGAGTCGGAAAGAGAGATGATGGCACAAGGGTAAATGAAAAAGTTTAACAGAAAGACAGAGATGTTGGTGAGGTTAACAAAAATGATGCTGCACCCGGAGACTAGGAACAAGGGAGAGCTGTTACCACCTCTGGGCCTTATTAAAGGGCAAGGGAAGGGAGTTGTTACTGGACTTCAGCAAGAGGTGTATCTGCGGGAGAGAAGCCTCCTGACAACAGCCCTAGCCTTAGGACAAGGAGTAAAGCTACAGGCAAAGCAATAGGGCCTAGGCAGGGATGGAGCAGGGATAAAAATATCCCAACCTATATCCCCTCCTACTTTGCCAACTCCTGCTGGTGTCTCCCACTGGCCAAACCCAAGAAGAAGCCAGAAGGACACACAACTCTTGTGATGAAATCCATAAAGATAAGCCTGCCTCCTGAGACAGAGAGAAGAGCAGAGAAGGGTGGAGAGTGCAAGTGGAGGGGAAAGGAAGAATAAGAAACAACTTTCAGTGAAGCAGAGAAAACCATCCCCATTTGTCCATTTAGTCAACAAATACCTATCTTACCAGGGGCAGGGAAGACAAGACAAGACAAGTAAGGTCCCTAGCTTCAGGGAGGTTACCATGTAGTAGGGGATAATTGACAATAATCATAAAACCAAACAAAGATACAGCATTTTCAGATAGTGGTAAATGCCAGGAAGGAACAACAGGATTAATGGACTGATTGTAGCAGATGGAGAGCTGCTTTAAAGAGGGTGGTCAGGAAAAGCTTCTTGGAGGAGGTGGCACTTGAGTTAAGGCAATCTGGCTTCTTAGAAAAATCTCCCTTGATTCCACATCTACTATCAGGGTTTTTCTACGTGGTTTTGTGGGTAAGAATCCAATTTGGGCTGTGATCTAGATGCATCTGACCAGTCCCCAGGAAAATGAGATACAGGACTGGAAGATAAGAATAGCAACAACAGCAGGGGATAGCATTTACATATAGCTTGTAATCTCTGCCATCAAGCCTTTTCTTAACTCCTTTGCATGGCTTCACCTAGCTCCTGTGTATATCAAGGAACTGGGCTGTTACTTCTGTGTTTAAACATCCCCAGCACTGCAAGAACAGTGAAGTGGAAAGGCATGTTCATTGCTCTTTCTTAAGACATCTCAGTCTTACTCCTTTGAAGTTCTTTGCAAACCACGGAATAATTTCTTCTCTCTTCCTTGGTGGGTCCTCCCTGATGGGAACTCGAGATAGATTCTTCTTGATGCATCTCCTCCTACTCTCAATTTAAAATGTTAAAATAACTGTGTCAGAGAGGTGAAACCTGTGCACCAATAGCTTTCTCCCAGCCTCTGATGATGTGTGCCATTCAACAGCTCTGCAGCTCGCGGCAGGTCTGTTTTTCTTTTCTCTCCCACACTCCCAGCTCCTCCTCGTCGATTTCGGGCGTGTCTTCAGTCTTAACTCGGTGGTCTCCAAGCCTTTGTTGAATAGGTAAGATTTCTCAGTCAATAAAGTCAGCGCAGTTTTCTACCCCAGCATTCCCCTCCTCTTTCTCTCAAAAAAGAAAGAAAGAAAGAAAGAAAGAAAGAAAGAAAGAAAGAAGAAAGAAAAGAAAAGAAAAGAAAGAAAGAAAGAAAGAGAAAGAAAAGAAAGAAAGAAAGAGAAAGAAAAGAAAGAAAGAAAGAAAGAAAGAAAGAAAGAAAGAAAGAAAGAAAGAAAGAAAGAAAGAAAGAAAGAAAAATGGGTGGGGGCTAAGACGGGGGAGAGGCTACTATTGCTAGCCTCTGGGGTCTACATTTTGTATTTCGCTGACAGCCCAGGGCCGCTCCAAAGCCCGCCGCGCAGCCAATGGGCAGCGGTGATTTATGGAGCTGACTAACGCGCGCTGAATGCGGCCTGTCAGAGCTCTGTGAATGGCTTCCCTTCGCCGCACAAGCCCCGGCTTTGTGTTGCTAAGCGATTAGAGCAGATGTAATGAGATTTTGCCCAATCCTCGCTTTGCCCTTTCCTAGCTTAGGCAAAATTGTGTGTGTTTTTGTGAATTTTTCGAGTTTGCCTGCGCATTGTGGCAAACAACGACTAACTTTGCCTCGAGTTTAACGAGACTGGATATTTCCCATTCAGAAGTGAGTAAAGAACACCTGTCCTCACAGGAGAAGGGAAAAAAAATCCCCTTTTGTGGGGGCTGAAACATTATCCTAATGTTATATTCATAGCCATAAATGACTTGCTACACTTTCTTTGCATACCTTATCTGGAATCTTGCAAAGGAGCTAAATTAAAGGAAAGAGAAATGGAGAGTGGGGGTGGAGCCCATCTCTGGTCCTCCAAATGAGAAGATAAAAATAAAAGCAGGCATCACAAAAGCATTACTTCTCTCAAGTAAGCTCTAAATTGGCCCACTGCTGGCAGAAAGTCCGATTATTTATGGCGATGAGGAATTTACTGATTTTTTTCCTTAATTACGCTCATCTCTTTGAAAGGGACTGAAGCCTCAATGTGCATTCTATAGAGGGTCATTTAGCAAAATGACATCAGACGCTGTGGCGTGCTCCGCGCATCGTGGCTTTAAAAAATGATTATTCTGTGCCACTAAATGGTATAGATGTACCAACACAGACTAGATTTTTAACTCTGGAAGACGTGCTGGCTACCCGTTCTTTGTTGGGTTTTGTAAGATGCATTTTGCGCTCGGCTTTCCGCTTGGCTGGAGACACGCAAACTGAATCTGCAAGTAATGCAGGCGGCGAGCGAGGAGCCGGCGAGAGGCCGAGTAGGATTCTAATCACGTCCTTGCTAACTGACAAGAAGCAAGCCAGCCAAAAACCCACCAATTTCTTTTTGAATCTTGGTAATTGGGTACTTTTACACGCAGCTCACGCTATTCGGAGAGAGTCACAAGCTTAGATAGACCAGTGTCTCAAAGCGACCACACATTTCTAATGCGTTTTTTTAATTAAAATCTCAATCCGTTTGGAATGAATTCATATCATATGTGCCTCTTACTTAAAATCAATATAGCAAGTATGTGTATTGGAGAAAATGAGTAGAAAATGTATGCCTGGAAGTGAGGGAAGAGAAACATACTCACCAGTAGGAGCTTGTATGTGGAGAGGGATGCCTCTCCAACCCCCATCCCAGAACCACCATCCTCCCCACCCAGACCTAGTCTCCATTATTTCATCCAGCCCCACCACAGTTTCACAGGGAGAAACTCAGAATGGAGTTGAGAATTGGAAAATGGTGGAGGACCCTCTCTTTCTGGTTCACTTTTTTGGGGGATTTTAAATTTTGATCAAAGGATAATGCAGCCATTAGTCACCATCTATTCTTTTTGGCGGGCATGTACATTTGCAGCATAGGATAGAAAGAAAACATATATACATGTACACACACACACACACACACACACACACACCCTCATTCATCATAAAGTAACCATTTGGATGGGACTGGCCATAGCACTTATCATTGTCATTTCTGCCACTTAGCATGTTTTGCAACATTTTCTTCTCCATCCACCTCTTCCCTTTGACATTTTCATAAAACTGGACCAGGGGCATCAGAGTCAAAGAAAGCTTAGAGTCAGCTGATTATTTTCATTTTAAAAAAAGGAAAAAAGTTTTATTACGAAACTAGTTTGTATAAAACAGGGTTATACATATTTTTGTAAGTTTGTAATAAAACAGTAAGAAAAAAAAAGGCAGTAATAGAAATCTCCAAAAGGCAACCTATCAAAACCAACTGGCTGCCACTTTGAGTTTGGACAGTAGCTGCATAAACTTTGTTCTTCTTGAACAGTATTTAATAACATCATTAATACATTAACAACATTTCTATAAAGTAAGACACATTGGTGCTGAAGTACAACTGGTGGCCTCTTGATCTCACCTATGAGGGGAGTTCTTTACAAAACCACATAGGGAAAATGGCAGTTGTAAGGTGAACTACACATCTAAAATATGCAGAGGTAATAGCATTACATGTTAAAGTATCAAGATATACACATTTTAAACCATTTGTACAAAACTTCTATAAATTTTTCTCTCTCTTTCTCTCTTATGTACAAAAATATCTTAATATATCCCCGAACTGGTTAGGATAGATACAAATAGATTTTTTATAATAAAAAATTCACAAAAGATTGGAAGCATTCTATAATGAAAATGGTAGAAAAGACAGTGTGAGGGAAGCCATGGGGTTTGGGAATCGGGCCCTGGAGGAGAAGCAGGGTTTCAAAGGGCTGAGAATAGCATAGTTTCACTGTAAACCAATGTCTACAGCTTATTGGGGTGGGGGCTACTGAGACGAAAGACACCAGCTCGTTTCTAGAGGGCTAAGAACTGCACTTTGAGAAAGGGCGGGGAGGTGAAGGGACCCGAGCAAGAGCTTTCAGCTGTGCGTGTTAGAGGTGATGGGAGTTACTATAACGCGTGTGCTGCTCCGTTCTGCCAGGAGCCCACTGCTTTTGCGCACAAGCTGCATTTTGCGCATTGACTCAGGTCCCAGTTGCTCTTCATATCTCCGTGAATGATTGGAGTGCAAAGATACTGTTCTGAGCGCTTCCCGTTTTCTGAAAGCCATGTCTCTCAGGCATGCCTCGCTTAGTTGGCGTTGGGGTTGGTTGACTGTTTTCGTTTTTTTCTTCTTCTCTTTTCTTCTTCTTCTTCTTTTTTTTTTTTTCTTTTCTTTTTCTCCCCCTCCCAACGCCACTGACAAGAAAGCACTAAAGACGCAGGTTGTGCGATCACCCTATAACAAGGAAAAGAACAGGAGAGGTTAATTTGAACGTGTAGGCTAGTGGTAGAGGGAGATGGAGGTCTGGGGAAAGAGTTTGTCAGGTAGACATCTCTTTTGACATGTCCCAGTATTCGGTTCACCAGTATCTCTGCACCTCACTACTACCCTTCACTCCTTGGAGACCTGGGCAAAGCCATTTTCAGACGCCAGTGCTGAAACTAACAAACTAGGACTTGAAATCGACCAACTTTCACAAATCCTTTAAATAAAAATCCCCTTATCTCCTTGGAGACATCCCCACTTCCACAGACACTCAGAGGGAGGACGAAGGCAAGAATACCCCCCTGCCCGCCCCAAAGTGCAACCTACCTGCTTCCAAAGTCCATTCGCACCAGGGCCTGACCAGGCCGAGCCCCTCAGAACCAGTTGGTGAAGTCGAGCAGCTCCTGCTCCTCGGGGCTGAGCGGGTCGTAAGAGCCCTCGTCCGACGAGTAGGATGAGACCGGCGAGCCGGCCATGGAGTTCAAGTCGTTGGAGTAGTTGGGGGAGATGGTGGGCGACAGGACGCCTGCCTGGAAGGCGGCGCTCACCGCGTCATGCTCGTCCAGCAGCTGCTGCAGCGCGCGGATGTACTCGACCGCCGAGCGCAGTGTCTCCACCTTACTCATCTTCTTGTTGGCCGCGCCGTTGGGGACGTGCTCCCGAAGGGTGGCAAAGCCCAGGTTGACCAACTTGACGCGGTTGCGCTCGCGCTCGTTGCGGCGCGCGACGGCGGCCGGCTGCTGCTGCGGCAGGCTGTAGCCAAAGCCGCTGAAGTTGAGCCGGCGTTTGCAGCGCATCAGTTCGGGCGAAGACGAGCGCTGTCGCTTGACTTGCTTGGGCGCTGACTTGTGACCGCCCCCTGAGGGCTGGCCGTCGGCCGCCGGTCTCAGCTGCGGCGCCTGCTGCTGCTGCTGCTGCTGCTGCGCGCTCTGCGCTGCCGCTGCGGCTGCTGCGGCCGCCGCGGCTGCGGCCGTGGCAAAGAAACAGGCTGCGGGCGGCAGGAAGGGCTGCTGGGGCTGCGGCTGGGGCTGCTGGCCGGCGCCGCCGCTCTCCATCTTGGCAGAGCTTTCCATGCGCAGCGGCGGCCAAGGAGTCGCGGAATCAGAGCGATCCGGGACGCGAGGTGCGGGGCCCGCGAGGGGGACACAGAGAGAACTTGGGTGCAGGAACAGAGAGGGAAAGAAAAGGAAATATGAAGCGGGAGCCCTGACGGAAGTTAAAAAATATACACAAAATCCCCGGGAGACTTCTTAGAGTGGGAGCAAAGAAGGTGAAAATGCTTTTTCTCCTCCCTGCACGCCGCCTCCTCCTCCCTCCCCTCCTCCCTTCGCGGGTTGGCTTCGGGAGCCTCGCGTGGCGCTCGCGTGTGAGGCTGCCGCTGGCGCCTTCTTGTTTCTAAGAAAAAAAAAAAAAAGCAGAAGCAGCAGCAAAAGTCAGTGCTGAACGCGCTGTGCCGCGTCTCGCGTTCCTCTCCTACTAAGGCTGCGCTCTCTTGCGCCGGGTCTCGGTCTCTCCAGCCGTGGCTCAGGCTGTTTTTATTATTTTGTTAACTCCCTTTCTTTCTGATTTCCTTCTTTCACTCGCCCTCCCTGGCCGGATCCCTGTCGGTGCGCCTTCCACGTTCCCTGGCCAGAAGTGAGAGAGTGCTGGGCTGCCGGAGTGCGTCCGCCTTTTCAATGGGACACCCAGCCCCACGCGCAGCCCTGGCCCCGCCTCGCCCCCCACTCCCCGCTGCTGCAGCGAGCGGCTGCAGCCCCCACTCCCCCCCTCCTCTTACCTCTTCCTCCCACCCACTCCCTAAACTCCCCCTCCTCCTCTCCTCTCCCCCCTCCCGTTCCTTTCTCCCGCTCCTTGCAAACTCTCCATTCAGCTGGGTTTGTTGTTGCAGTGCGTGCGCCTGGCGCGTGCCGGACTCCCGGCTGAATAAACAGGCGGCGCGCTCGGGGCGGGCTGCAGCCGGGGGTGGCTTTAGGAAGGGGGTGGGGGGCGTCACAGGAGGGACAAATGGCTCTAGGAATTGAGGTGTATAGGTGGAAAGATTTGGGGTGAAGCTCTCTTGGATTCTGCTAAGAACTTGAAGCAAAGCGCAGGGAAGGGTTTGGGCAGAAAAAATGGCACAGGAACGGTGTGGAGGTGAGGAGGGAGTGGGGCTCGACTTTTCCTGTTTTCTCCCTCTCCTCACTGTTATTCTCTTCGGGTTCTTCGGTGACCTCAGAAATTGGAGCAAATTACGATTGAAGTTTAGAAACATGGTTGGGGGAGGGACTCCGTCCAGAACAGTGAAAAAAAGTGCTGGACTATGTGAAAACGTGGGTTCTAGTCCCAAGGCGTCCTCTCAATGCTCTGTGGCTCCTCGAAGTGGCATCCTCTCTGAGCCTTCGCTTCCTCGTCTGCAGCCACAGAATATGGTCTCTAATGTCCCATTCAGCTCTAAAAACTAGGATGTGCTCCCCATAACTGAGCAAGTGTGGGGGGGGGGGGCCGCGGGGAAGCGACACCGAGGAGTCGTTGTGAGCCGTCCTGTAGGTGGGTGTATATGGCAGGGACGTCCCCCTAGGATGACCTCTGGCCCCCTGTACCATCGCCCCCTACCGCCACCCCCTCCCCATAAAGATTATTTCCGGACCAGCTTAGGGGATATCATAAAGAAGGGAGTGCTCTGGGATACTCCCAGACCCTCGGAGAAGAAAGATGCGGGGCGGGGGTTGAGTGATGGCGCTTAGGGCACTGGTGGGGATTCCTGGTTGTTCGGCGCCGCCGCGGGCACCTCGGCGGCCTTGGCGCAGCCACCATCCCGCCCCAGGCGTGTGCCCGGCGGGCCGGTGGCAGGCGACTGGGAGCGGAGCCCGGCGGGGCCGCGTGCTGGCGCCGAGAGGGAGGGGGAGGCGATTGCAGCCGTCGCTCGACCGCTTGGACAGCGCCTGCCCAGGCGCCCTTCCTGGGCCTTCGGCCCTGGCGCTCTCTGGCCAGAACCCCGTCCAGCTTCAGGACGTCTGGGGACGCGGCGCTGAGGAGAAAGCAGACCGAGCAATAGGCCCCATCTCTTTAAGGATCTGGTCGGAGAGAGGCTGGGGCATGTCTCAGGTCTTGTCTACATAGGCAGAACGAAGTGGAGGGCAATCATCCATTTGACTTTCCAGTAGAAATAATCCGAGATCTGGGTGCAGGAATGATTGTGGTGAATTATCCGGATAATTGGTTCTAATTGAACTCCCCTTTGTGGAGGTGGATCTTTCTAAAGGGCCAAGGGGATGACCCAGAGAGCTGCTCTTGGTATGTGGGCTGGCTGAGTGTTTCTGGAACAATAGTGATGATGGTGGGCAGTAAGGACGGGCAGCTCCCGAAGTGAATCACCTCTCTTCTCTGCCTCAGTTTCATCTTTGCAGAATAGGTAGGCTTCAGAGGTATAGGACCAAATCGTGCCAACAGAGGTCAATTCTGTAACCTTTCCCAGCCACACAGCCCCTTCTCCCCACGGTAACCTGTGGCTTGATGGCCTCACAGGACTGGCTGAACCCCGTGGGATTCACACCTCAGGCCTTTCTCCACATCCCTGACCAAGGAAAGGGCCTAAGAGCTCTCTGGAAGTATAGGAGGTGAGCACCCAAAAGCAGAGTCGCAACACAGCCTGGGCACCCTGCACCTCCCAGCCAGAGTAAGCCTCAGACCACTTGCAGAAATAGGAATTATTCAGGCACTCCTTACCCACCTCCCACATGACCCAGCTGTGTCCTAATGCCCCATTCACTCTGTTTCAGCCAAATAGTTGAGTGTTGGGGGAGGGAGGGAGTGTCGCAAACGTGGAAGCATCTAGATGTGTTTTCTTTTACATTAAGCTGAAACATGAGCCCCAAACTCCCTACCAACTTGGACTCACTTCACAAAGGTCCCGAGTCTGAGCTCTACCACAATGGTGCCTTATAACCTTGAACAAGGCCTCTACTGGCCTCAGTTTTCTGATCTACACACGAGATGTACAGTAGCTAATTTTGAAACTTGTATCTAACAGCTTAGAAAATTTGCTGGTAGCCAGCACGTGTTTCCTTTTCCAGGATGCATACACAGAGATCTCAATACCAGGGAAGTAGAGGACAGAACCTCCTCTCCTCCTCCCCCCTACACACACCATGAAATGGGTGCCCAAATGGAAGTGCATTGTAGTGAAGAAGCCTTGTCTAGTAGTGGCCTTACTCATTGGCCTCAGGCCAGGAGGAAGGACAGTCATTGCTGGGATCCTTCTGGCCAAAACCGCCAGAACATTTGTCTCTATTCTCCCTATGCCAGCCCTGAGCCTGTCCTCACTCTTCTCACCCTAGTATGCTAAGTTTTCTTCCTTACATGCTTTGCAAAGCCTTCCAAGAACCGAGGTGTTCTCCTCCCCCCACTCAAGTAAACCTGGAGTTTGCACCTCAACACTGTCATCTCCACTTTCTCCTCCAACCCTAGGGCAGAACAGTCTATAATTTTTCTTTAGAGGTTTGCATTTCTATCCTTGGGGATTCTACCAAGAGAGTTTTCCATTGATATTGGCTTTCTGGTTGTTTTCACCAGTGTGAAGCAAAAGATGGGAGGCTCAGGAGCCAAAATTAGAATCCTGCCTCTGACTCTGTGACCTAGATTATAATCCCTCCTCCCGACCTGAGAGAACTGGCCACATGTTCTGCTCTCCTAGGCCCATGGAATTCCAGATAAAGCAGGCTGATTTGACTTGGTATCTAGGCCCCGTTACCTGAGAGCTGTGTGACCCTGAGACACTCTAGGGGTCTCTATTTCACCTATGCCAATAATTATAGTATCTACCTCCAAGAGTTGTGAGACTTCAATGATATGTATGTAGAGCACTCTAGCCCAGGTCTAAAGAGAAAGGGATTAATAAGAAAGTCATGCTCACACAACCCACCCAGGAAAGGGTGTGTGGCAGGAGGAGCCTCAGCACTTGGCTTCCTGGAACCACTCTGTGATCATCACTCCAGCCAATGGAGATCCAGTGCCACTCTGTCTCACTGTCCCAGCACCTAGGGGTGAGTCATTCCTGTCATTTTTGAGAAATGGTGGTGATACTGGCATATTAAGATGATGGAGATAGTAACCCGATTTTTAGACATGAATAGTAGCAAGTAAGATAGACTATAGAGATGTTCTGTGGCCTCCACATGCAAGGGGCTTCAGCAGAGCCACTGGGCCCTGCTTTCTTGGCTCCCTTGCCACACAGTGGGCCTGATTCTGAGCAAGTCCTTAGGGCTTTAGTTGGCTAAGACACTTGAACAATGTCCCATTTATCTTCACATGAAGGGAGAAGTAAACAACTCACAAAAGGAAGGTTTGATACCTTCATTCATAAATGAGGTGGTAGTACTCCCTTAGCCTGTATGTCAAGGGTGTTATGAGAATTAAATCAGATGTTGTTGGGTAATTTGCTTTGCAAGTCTCTCCACATATCAGAGATTGCCTTTTCACTTTTTCGAATAGCAGCATTCAGTGGTCTGTCTTGTCATGAGGGTGGGGGAGTGGGAAGGACAAAGCACTGATCCCCTTTGGTGAGTATCACCCAGAGTACAGACATTGCAGAAAGATGAGAAGGCTTCTCTTTCTCCTCCAATACAATAAGGGACTTAATTTCTGCACCTTCAGGCCCCTTTCCTATATCAGAACACTCTGGAGCTGAACCATACTTCAGATTAGACTTTATCTTCATTCAGCATCAGGATCTGTAGGGGGAGATGGCTTTCCTAGTGGCCAAAGGGGTCTGCTGCCCTGAGATCAGAGACCCTGTGCCCTGAGTCTCCTGCCACCTTAATTTCCATTCACAGCTGAAGGCCAGGCCAGTACCACCTTTGCTGAAGCTCAAGACCTATGTATGTTCTCTTGATTGTGTGTTGTCTCTCTGTAAAAAGAAGATATGACTCATCTCTTTGAAAACCAATTTATGCTTTCTCTTTGGGGAGAGGGATTGATATTAAAAGTGAAACTAGGATTTTCATTGGACAAATAATTTAACAAAGTTATATTTTTAACTTTAGTTAGATTCTGAATCAGGGGCAAAGGGAATACAAAGATGAACACAAGTCTTGGATTCTGGATTTTGTTACAGGATTTTAAGTGTAATCCTCAATTTGGGGGTGACTTGAGTTCCAGAAGCAATGGATGCTTTGAGAAAAGTGAGTGTGCTTGGCATCCATAGCCAATATTCATCTTCCAGGAGCTATAATTAATACAGGGCCTCTGTCCTGCTGGGGTGTGTGCTGTTCTAAGGCTGTGCTAGACACTGTCCTACCCAGGGAAAATGAAAAGGACTTTACTGCACAATCTACTGCCTCTAAGAATACCCTACCCAAGGTAATTTCAGAAAGGATTGCTGCCCAGCCTGCATTGACTCTGCACCAGCCTTGGAGGGCCTGCTCAGGGGGCAGAATAGCACAAACCATGTATTTGGCTTGGCTCAGCTTCCTGGTCACAGCAGCCAGGCTTGCACCTGCATTAAGGAATTCAGCCTTCTAACAAATCTATTCACTTTTTCAATATGCTTTAAAAAGAAAAAAGTTTGAAAAAACAAAACAAAAAAAGCACAAACTATATTTTATTGTGGCTTTTGGGATAAGGAGGGAATGTGGGGTGGGGTGAGGAGGTAATTTGCAGCCACCCTCACAAGTCCTTTTGAAGTTCTCCAAATAAGGAGAAGTAACGCTAAGTCTTTATTTTTTTCTAAAGCCCCATTTACATTATGATTAAATACCTTCCTTGGATGAGCATAAAGAAAGTCGTTAATCTATATAGCTCTCCAAAGAATCAATACATTCTAAACTTTTGTAGGATTTGTTACACTCTATTTTGTTACAGTAGGCCAGCTCCTCTCTGTCTAGGCACATGGCTTTCCTTCCCTCCTCCTCCCCACCTCCTCCAAGAATGAAAGTAAAGTAAAGGTCTTTCACGGTAAACAAAACCAGCTGATTCTTCACAGAGAACCCCTGAATAGCTGGAGAAGAAAAAAAAACTTACAATAAATGGTGCATTTTTTTCTCTGCTGGGTATAGTATTCAAGGATCAGGGCAGTATTCAAACAGAGGTCCATTTTTTGCTCAGCAAGAGAGTTTAGAAAAGAAGCGTGGAGTCCATTCAGAGCTCTCCCCCCTTCACAATCGAAGGGCTCTATGAAACCTATCTTCCATGCCTTGTCAGAGTGTTTCTGGGGACCAATTAGTGCTTTGTTGCACGGCTTCTTTGCTGAATCTTTGAGCCGCAAGAAAAAGCGCTCTTGAGTCTCCCCTTATTTTGACCATTTCAGTCATTACTCAGTGTAATAATTAATATGACAACTGGACGCTGGAGTTTGTATAGAAACACCTCAGCTACAGGAGCAAGTGTGCAGTGGGTGGTAACGAGCCGCACATCAGCCGGAGAAGCCACACACACAAAAAAAGGAATGAATGGCAAGAGAGAAAGAGAAGGAATAAAGATAAAATAGTTGGCACAACGCAGGGGAACATAAAACAGACTCAAATGAGAAGAAGGAGGGGGAAGGGGGGACAATTTAAAGGGGAGGGGGAAAAAACGCCCTACAGAGGTTAACTTATTTTGAAACTGTTTTCTGAATAGAACCGTGGACGTGAGTGACTGGATTTCAGCCCATCAAATCTCCCACCCCGACTTTGTGGATCCTCTTGGAACTCGGGGGTGGGGAAGAGGGCTCCAGCAAACTTTAGGTTCTCCCCAGGGTTCTTCTGGAAGGTGTACCCAACATGCTACTCAGCCCGATTCCCAACCCTTTGCACCAGGTTTGGCTTCTGTTTTTATTTTTGCAAAGTCTGTTCCTCTTGGCTCCAACTTCCGTCTTTGGAGTTGTTAATGGAGAAGTTAGGGTGCTATGTAGACTCACCAGGCGAGTGCAGTACTACTACCCTGGGGATGAATGTTGGTGAGAAGCCATTCCAGATAGACCCCCAACAACTCTGCTTCGT
This sequence comes from Pan troglodytes, assembly GCF_028858775.2. Taxonomy (NCBI): domain Eukaryota; kingdom Metazoa; phylum Chordata; class Mammalia; order Primates; family Hominidae; genus Pan; species Pan troglodytes. Next base: position 109,772,661 of record NC_072408.2, on the reverse strand, counting down.
TGACCCTCAGAACAGTACCCTGTGGGACTCCTGAACCGTAAGGAGTCTCCCTGGTAGCGCGCAGCGGGGCCAGGAGCTGTGCTCCGGCCCCCGTGCGGTGCCCAGCTCTGCAGGTTCCCGAAAGTGCGCCCCTGGGTGGGGTTGCAACCCGCCCCGTGACGGCATAATAAATAATTAGAGGGTTTAAGCGTGTTAGCCACAGCTCATGCTAATGAGCCAGATAAGGGCTCACGCTAACCCGAAGTGACAGTTTGCATATAGGAGGGAAGAAGAAAAAATCCTGCTTCCCCCCCACGCACAAACTTGATTGCTCCTTCTCAAATTCATGTCCCCAAATGCCTTCCCCCATTCCTCGGACTTCCCTCTTCTCACATGCCCCCACTTCAGCCACAACACACACACTATCCGTTTTTGACCCTTCCTTTGCCTTTCACCGGGTCAGACGGCATTGTGACGTCACAAAACCCCTGGGTGCCTATATCTGACCTGCGCGGAAAGTTCATTCTGAGTGCGTCCTGGCGAGTCTCAGCCCCCAAGCGGGTGGAACGCACCAAGGGTCTCATCCGCGACGAAGGGCTTTAACGCTCAGGGTCAGCAACCTCTGAGAGCTCTTGGGGACTTGCGCGCCCTTGGATGCTCTTGCGTTCAACAGGGCTAGGAGACTACCGGCTGGGGCGAGGAATGCAGGCGCCTAGAGCCTTGGAGCTCCTGAAACGTTCCTGCCGCCTCCGGAAAGCAAGGGCAGTTTACCGAAGTGACTGAGGTCAGTCGTGTGTCCCCATTGTGTGGCCACGTGTCCTGTGTCCATCACCACCTTCCCAAAGTCCAAGCTCAGCCCGACTCCTTGCGGTGCGGCCTGGGAATGCTCTGGCCTATAAATCAGCTTCGTGGCTGGAGCTGTCTCCACCACCGTGGCAAACCTGGACGCTGGCCCCGAGGGCAAAGGGAAAGTGTACTCCTAACAGATTCAGGAGGAAGCAGCCGCAGCCTGAGCGCAGCATCTGCCAGGGAAACTGTGCGCCCCAGGTCAGCTAGTTAACTATTTCATCCCTCCCCACCACTCTTCCCTAGGCCAAGTATTTGCAGCACGGGCAGGGACCAGTAACTGATTTTCAGGCCTTTTGAGAGGAAGAGGAAGAGAGAGGAAGAGAAGGATTTCTAATAGTAGATATTCACTGTCATGGACTCTTTAGGAAACAGCAACAAAGACAAGATTAAGTAAGTTGATATTTGTAAAATGCTGACAACAGTGCACATAGTAAACACTGGATATGTGTTAAATAAGTACAAACAGACAGAAATAGATAACAGGAGGTATATGCTAATCATCTAAGATGTTAGAAAATACTGTTCAGATCTAAAAATGATCAAGGCTGACATGCTCATTGATTCATCAAATAACTATGAAACC